>NC_045426.1:570062817-570374067 GCF_902635505.1 Sarcophilus harrisii | reverse complement strand
GTCTTTCTTGATTCCAAGAACAATATTCTCTCCATGGTGCCACCTAGTTGTCCTCTTCCAGTCCCTGTTTCTATTAGATAAGGTACTTGGCTGGAGCCAGTTCTGAAGAGTAATGGTTTAAAGAAGGAGCAATGTTTGTTTCTATACATTTAATGCATGTAATAAAGATGTTTGTGGCAAAACTGATTTAAGTACTAAAGGAAAGTAGAGGAGGATTTGCTATTGCTCTTAGATACCTCATTTTTCTTTTCCTTTTTCCTCCTATGGTTTGGCCAAAACAGACAGTAAACATCAGAGGCAGGATTTGAACTTAGGGCCTCTGATTTCAGGGCAAACACTTTTTCCTTTGACCAAGATGAGACTCATGCCTTTATAATATACTGGTTTTCTTCTTTAGATGAACTGGATATGAATGACATGTTGCATCAGACTATATCTATTTTATCAGAGTCATGATGACCATATGTCTTATTGCACTATTTGAAAGAACATTCATTGGACTAAATGGCATTTTTTTGTCTCTTCCAACTCTAAGGTTCAATGATTCTGGAACTCTCTTCATTCAACTTAGAGAAACTGTCAGGTTGTATTTTTTCAGCAATATTTCTAATAAAACATTTCTATATGTCATATCTTCCCAAATGCATGAATTAATTTCTCTCTAGCTATCACTTTCCATCCTAGTATGCAAAATTATTAAGTGGATGCATTAGGCTAGACACAAAAAAGAATATGGGACATATTTGCCCTCTAGGAATTTATAATTGAATAAAGGAGACAGCAAGATAGTGATACATGATTGGTATCAGAGAAGCACAAAAGATCTAAAAAGAATAATGATAGGATTTAGAGCTGGAAGGAATATCAGAGACCATCTAGTCTAACTTCATTATTATACAAAGGAGGAAATTGAAGCTCAAAAAGATATATATATATATATATATATATATATATATATATATAAAACTCTAAAAGTCTTATATAACTTTGGCAGGAAGTAGAACAAGGATTCAAACCTAGATGCTACAAATTAAAAGTCAGTGCATGCTATAGTATACCAAAGTGAAAACATATTTAATTGAGATGATCTACATTTGGAGTATTGTGTTGTTAAGTGCCCCACAGATTGAAAGGACAATATCCAGCTTGGAGTCTGACAATAGAACGGGAAGACAATATTAGGAGGACTTGGAAAAATGTAAACATTTTTTGTCACCAAGGAGCATTTGGAAAAAAGAAAATTAGTGAGGTCATGAAAGCTATCTTCAATTATTTGAAGGATTGTCAGTTGAAAGAATAAGTATACTTCTTCTTAGTTGTTTGAAAGATAGAATTGGAATCAATTTATGGAAGTCACAGGGCAATCAGGTGACACAATGAATAGAGCACTGTGAATTCTTTCTCCTTCAAATTGTCTTATATTTATTTTTGATGAGGGCTTGTTAAGTCCATCCAACAGAAATGTAAGTTTTTTGAAGCTAAACATCATTTATTTATTTATTTTGCATAACCTGATGCTTAGCACAATGTCTTTTGTTTATAGGAGAGGCTTCACAAATCTTTACTAAATTTAGTTCAATTGATTCATGAAGAAATTTGAGCTGTGTCTTGTAGAATGAGTAGAATTCTAATAGGTGGTTATAGAAGAGAATATCCGAGGAGAAAAAAAAATATTTAGTGGGAATAAAACCATATAATGAAAAAAAGATTCAAGAGCAAGAAAGATCAGGAAATACCAAATATTTTATTTTGGGGGTTACAGCTTTTTTATGTTACTCTTGCTTAAAACTATTAAGTGGTTCCTTAATGCTTATCAAACAACATCAGAATGTCCTGGTTTTTCATTAAAGATCTTTCATGATATTCTCCTGATGTATTCTATACGAAATGGTATTATACCCTTTTTCTCAAGTATTCCTTGTACATTTTTCACTTTCCTTCCAATGTCCAAACTCTTCCCAAACTTGGAACATTTTTTGAGCCACTTTGCCTATTGGATACCTATCCAGTCATTATATTCCAGTTCAAATGCCACTTCTTCTATGAAGCCTTCTATTTATTATTATATAGTATAATTATTATCACTTAAGTATTATATTCTCTTGTCTTGGAAGGTAAGAATATGGTCTTGTCTTTTCTAGTATCCAGTATAATATTTTGCATAAAGCAGGCCATTAAAAATTTGTTGAACTGAAGTAAAATGAATTGAATTTAATAGTACTACACAAGTAGAGAGGGATGAGAAAGTCTTGTTCCCCATACATAAGAAACATAGGAATAGAGATACCCTATAAATCAGGTCTACATTTCAATGGTATGGGAAACTCCCTCTATCAATGTATATTGACTTGTGAATTATGCTCTCAGGGTTGTTTGGGGGCTATTAGAGATTATATGACTTGTCCATGGACATACAATTATTAAAGGATTATTGATTTAGGCCTAGAAAGAACCATAAGAGGCCATTAAGTCCAATTCCCTCATTTTATTTAAATGGCTCTGAAAAAGAAATTGAGCTTCAAAGAGATGAACCAAAAGCTAATAAATGTCTTATATAAGAGTTGAATTTAGATTTTCCTTACTTTGAGTGCAGTTCTCTGTCTATGCTATCTTGCTACTTCTGATCAGTGGGTTATTGTAGTGGTCATTTTATAATATGTAGAACCAGATTTGTAACTCTTAAAGTGTTTTTTAAGCACTCTATGTACTAATATATAATATGTATTAGTCATCTATGTTTTCAACCCAGTTAGGGAATGTCAGAGGGAAGTCTTGAACCTTAGTCTCATTGATTCCAAACCTAGTTCTTCAATCATTGTGCAATGGTGCACCTCTCCATATGATATGTGAATTATGTGTATATGTCTGTGGGGATGTATATTGACACATCTATAAATAACACATATTTATACATATGTACATTCTTTCTATATATACATATATCTATAAATAATATATGTATATGCACATTTATATATCTCCTAATCACCACAGTGATTAGAATACCAAGCCTGGATTCAGGAAGAGCTGAATTAAAATCTGACTTCAAACATTAGCTGTGTGATCCTGGATAAATCATTTAAGCTTTGTTTGCCTAAACTGCCTCATATGTAAAATGGAAATAATTATATCATTTACCTTCTAGGGTTGTGATAAGAATCAAATAACTGTTAAGCACTTGTTACCATGGCTGTCATATAGTAAGCAAGTTAACTCACCCAGCACATATACATACATACATACATGTGTATATATAATAGTTAACTTGCTTACAATTATATATATATGCACATGTGTATATATTTTTCTCTATATTATATATATATATATATATATATATGTTTGTTAATTTTTTTAGTCATGTCCAACTCTTCATGATCCCATTTGGAGTTTTCTTGGCAAAGATACCACTATTTCTGTCTCCAGATCATTTAACAGATGAAGAACCTGACACAAATAGGGTTAAGTGGCTTGTCCAGGGTCACACAGCAAGTGAGTGTATGAAACCAGAATTGAACTGAAAAAGATGAGTCTTTCTAACTCCACTGTGCCATCTAGCTGGTATATAAATATATGTACATATATAAATATGTGTGTATATTTGCATAAAACTATACACACATAAATATATGTGTGAATGTATATATACACTAATACTACATCTATGAATATATATATATATATATAAATACTTTAGATATATGTGTGTCTTAGATGAGTGTGTCTGTATGTGTATTTTCCCTCTCTCTCTCTCTCTCTCTCTCTCTCTCTCTCTCTCTCTGTTTCTCTCTCTCTCTCTCTCTCTGTCTCTCTCTCTCATACCATATGAAGAACCGCACCATTGCAAAGTGATTGAAAACTAGGTTTGGAATCATTAAGACAAGTTTCAAAATTTCTCTCTGACAATCCCTGGTTCAGCTGGAAATATGATTTATATATAGTATAATGAATAAAATACTTAAGTAGCATTTTAAGGATTGCAAACCAATTTCTATATATTATTTTAAATGACCTTTGCAACACTCCAATGATGAGAAGCGGCAGAATGTGGTAGAAAGAACACTGCATTTAGAGTAAGGAAGACCTGAATTCAAATCTTTCCTTACTCATCTATTATTTGTTGTTGTTTGTTCTTTGTTCTTGAAGGGATCTGTGATATCAGGGAGGTGATGCAGTGACATGCAAAGGAATTGGATTTAAGTGAGGGAGCAAGATCACTTTCCCCTCTAGAGTCATCTGGGTCAAGTGGCAAGTTATAGATCAGGACCACTGGAGATGGCCCTGGATGCAGTGGGAGACCCTGGACATTTTTAAGCTAAGATCTTCAACAAGCCTCAGTTTGACTGAATGATTAAGGCTAGGTAGCAGTTGAGACAAAGAATCTCCTCATTCACCTAGTCCAAGCTTCTCCCTAAATAACCAACTTTTTAATTCTAACATTCTTTCAGTGATGTATGACTGTGAGTCACAGAAAACAGTAGGATTCAAGTAACTGAAATTGAGGGTTACCTAAAAGGCCGTAGAAAGGTTACAATTCAGGTTAAAATTTATGAAGGACTAATGTCAATGTCATCAAAGAAATGTGTGATCAGAAAAGATAATAAGATGGACACATGAAGAAATGAGAGAATAACTAGTGAACAGATTATGATCATTTTAAAACTTGAGGAAAGACCCTAGCTCTCTGGTGAATTCTTTGTGGCTAATTCATAGGAGAATATAGATAAAAGGGACCACCTAGGTGGTATTAGTTCTATGGTGCTGGAAAAATCTCTTCAATTCTTTGAACCTTACTTATCTATAAATGAATGGGTTGGATTCAACAAGTACTAAAATCCTTTCCAATTCTAAATCTATATGTACACATTTAATCACTAATATTCTGGTGTATATATGTATATGTGCATCTCTCTCCCTCCATCCTTCTCTGTCTCTGTGTATGTCTCTCCTTCTCTGTCTCTGTTTCTCCTTAGCTATCTGTTTTATCTCCCCCCCCCAACATCTATACATAGAACTTTTATTTTTGCTTCAATGTACTAAATTTTTTTCTTACCTTGTTTTTAGAAGTTAAAACATGGGTTTATGACTCTATTTTTTCCCTGAAAGACCAAATAAGTTTATTTATTTAATATTTTCCCCAGTTACATTCAAAACAAAAAATATATTTGTTTCTAAAATTTATGAGTTCTAGGTTCTCTCTCTTATCCCCATCTACAATTAAGAAACCACTTGTGAAATTATGCAAAACATTTCCGTAAAAGTCAAGTTGTGAAAAAAATAGATCTCTCCCCAATGAAAATAAAAACTCTCAAGAAAAATTAAGTTGGAGAGAGAGGAGAGACAAAGAGAGAGAGAGAAGCAGAGAAAGAGAGAGAGAGACAGTCAGAGACAGAGACAGAGACAAAGAGGGAGAGAGAATGTTTCAGTCTGTATTACAATTAGTTCCTTTTCTGGGTATGGATAGGCTTTTTCATCATAAGTCCTTCAGAGTAGTCATGGATGCTTATACCACTGATACTAGCAAAGTCATTCACAGCTAGTCATCCTGGAACTTTGCTATTACTTTGTATACAATACATTTCACTTTGCTGAGTTTATGAAGAACTTTCCAGGTGGTTTTTTTCTTTCTGAGAGCATCCTGCTCATAATTTCCCATAGAACAATAATATTCCATCATAAACACACATCATAAACACATTATTGAACCATTCCCCAGCTGATGGATACTCCCCTCAATTTCCAATTTTTTGTCCTGAGAAGAGAGCTATTGTGAATAATTTTTGTACATATAGGTCATTTTCCTTCTTTTTTCAAATCTCTTTTGGTATTCATGCCAAGTATTGTTAAGTTAAAAGATATACATGAATTCATACACCTTTGGGCACAGATCATATCATTGGATCATTTATCAATTGAGGTGTTACTCTTATTTTTTTTATATATCTGACTTAGTTCCCACTATGTTTGAAAAATGAGACCTTATCAGAGAAACTTACTTCAAAATTATTTTTCTATTACCATTGCTAATGGTATTCCCCCATTTATTCTCTTTTTTCACCCTATTGCTCCTCAAAAGTGTTTTGATACTGATCACTCCTTCCCCCAATATGCCCTTTCTGTTGTCACCCTCACTTCCTTCCCATATCTCATTTCCCTCCTACTTTCCTACAGGGAAATAGATTTCTTTACCCCTATTGTGTATGTATGTTATTTCCTCTTTAAGTCAATTCTTATGAGAGTAAGGTTCACTTTCTCCTCCTCTCCTCCCCCTCTTCCCCTCAACTTATACAACTCTTTAGAAGAAAGGAATTATCCATATTTAAAGTAGGAGCATTTCATATTATTTTATCTATCTACTTATTTATTTTTAAAGCTTTTTATTTTTAAAACATATGCGGAGAAAATTTTTCAACATTGACCCTTGCATTGTGTTTCAGATTTTTCTCTTTCACCCCACCCCCTCCCCTAGTTAGCAAGTAATCCAATATATGTTATTATACATGTTAAAATATATGTTAAATCCAATATGTGTAAACATCTTACTGCACAAGAGAAACATGATACTATTTTAATGATGGCATTTGTCACAGATGTAAATAGAGTCTAATGAATATAGGGGATTTTAAAATAATATCTCCCATTACAAATTGTATAATTTAAGATGAAGAAACTCAGCACCTTGAAACTATTGAAAAGTTAGTGTAAGAATTGTCTGTCCCTTCATTTTTTGTTTTAATTTTTTTTTTTTTACAATCACTTGGTCTTGCTAATTCTTTCTAAATGTTAATTCAGTTGACAAAATCTGCTCTGTATATACATTTTGCCCTCATTTTTCTAAGTAGGGAAAGTGCAGTTAGGGAGAATATGGAAAAGGACTCATTATTATGCTGTTAGCTTATTGAGAATTCTCACAGGAGCAATTCAGTCTGTAAATTGCTTTAGTAATTTAGGCTTTTCTGAAAGCTTTCCCAAAGGTATAAATAAAATTATATATTTTATGTTATACTTATACATGATGGATTCCTTTTACCTCAGTAATATAGTAATGGAGAGAAAGGTCATATAATAAATCTACTACCAAATAATTCTGAGAGATTTATTATTTAGGGATTGAAAATTCCTATAGATTTGCAGTCTTGTGATTATAATGTACCCCTCAATTGTTTTCTAGGTAGAATGAAATTAAGTCAGCATTATTATCCCATTTTATAGTTGAGGCAGATAGAGGCGAAGCAGAAGGAGCTGTCAGACAGCTGAAAGGCAATCTAAGAAAGAACAATAAAGTCAGAGAGGTCAAAAATGAGCACTAAAAACAAGACCATCAATGTGGAGTAGAATGACTAAGTATTGCATTGAGGATAAAGAAGTTAGAAGGAGACAAAGGGGGAAATGGAAGAAAATAAGGTTGTGGTAAAATAAAAGAATTTTTGAGTTCTGAACCATAGAATTGGAGCAATTACCTTGGTAAGATCAAAGATATGACCATCTCTGAGTGTAAGTTAGTGATCAGCTTGGAAGCTTGTTTCAGCTAGCTCCAGCACAAACCTATTGGGACTACGGTAAATGGAGATGGGAAAAGAGAGAAATAAAAGGAATGTTTTGGTGAAGTAGCCTCCCAAAGATTAGAAGAGGGAGGAGTTTGCTAGTCATAAGATGAGTAAGTATCACTGATGAAGGGTACCCAAATATAAGAATCTTGGGATTGTTATAGGTATATATACTGAGACTGAGAAGTTTAAGTGACTTTCCCAGGATCACACCTAGCTGATAGTCAGCCAATAAACATTTACTAAGCATTTGCTATGTGTATAATAAACGTAATATTTAGCATTATAATAGTAATCATGATAGAAATATCTTTGAATGTCAGTGTTAAGGTTATTTGTTATTATGTCATTTGCATTCATGTCCAACCCTTCATGATCCTATTTGGTTTTTTTTTTCTGGCAAAAATATTGAAGCAGTTTATCATTTCCTTCTTTAGTTTATTTTACAGATGAGGAAATGAAGGCAAACAGGGCTAAGTAAGTTGTCTAGGATCACATAGCTAATAAGGACAGATTTGAACTCAAGTACTCCTGATTCCAGGAATAGCTTCTCTCTCCACTGAGCCACCTAATTGCTCATATGGCTATTAGTAATCATTTACTTTTATGGTTCAAAAAGTGCTTTCATGTAACACATATAAACATCACAACTCAGTTAGGAGAGGTATTAATTATCCTCATTTTGAATATGAAGAGACTGAGGTTCAGAGAATTAAATAACATGCTTAAATTCACAGACCTGAGGCCTTCTAACTCCAAATCCATTTTACCAAATTCCTTCTGAAATGACCCTTTTAGATAAATAAGTGAACAGTTAATATGAAAAATTCTAGGGTATGTGCATTCCAGTAGTCTTAAATTGCAGCAGTAAAATATAATAAAAGGTTACTAATCACCTACTGTGTGGAAGTTGTTGTGCTAGATGTTAGGAAAACTTCAAATATCAATTTCTGCCATTATGGAATTTCCAGTCTATTAACATAATAAAACACAAACACAGGTGATGTTTGCGATGGCGGGGATGTAAAAAGTTTCCCAAAGAACCCCAAAGATGAAGGTAGATGAAAAGGGGAAGGGAGCACATTCAGGGCTCAAGGATACTACCTCAGCAGAATCAATAAGTAATTAGAAGTGTAAAAGAGAGATAATCAAGGATAAATCTTATTGAAAACAGGGTGAATGGTCACAGTTCAGACAAATTATGAAGAAAGAGAAAGTAATTCAGTTTTAAATATATTGAGTATGAGATGCTGTTTGGACATCTACTAATCCCTCCTTTCTCCTAGACCATGGGAATTCAGAGCTGTAAGGAACAGTTTAGATTACCTATGGTGACTTCTTTGAAGATAAATGGAACTGATTCCCAGGGAGATCAAAATATTTCTGAAGGTTCACACAGACAATTTAGCACAGGGTCAAAATTAAAAATTAAGTCTCTTGGATTTCACTTCATTCCTTTTTCCACCACACCAAGCTTCTTTTCCATACTTTAAAATTCAATCTTCTGTTAGAGACAGCATTGTGAATTAATTATAGATATATCTTTAGAGCAAAGGTCAAGTAATATCTCTGATATAGGCTGGCTCAGTGCAAGCCATTTAATTGATCAGTGATCTAAGCAACTCTCTTCAGATTTTAGGTTGCAGAGAAGCTCCAACCTGTACTGAGAGAGGGAATCAGATAATTTTTTTTATGTCCATCTAATTCTTCAGGAAGAATGCCTGTGACTGAGAGACAATCATGAAGAGGGTAGGGCATCTTACACCCCAGAAAGGTTAATATGATGTTGCAAGGAGTAGGGAAGTAGAAAATACAAGCCATGATAAAGCCAAAATGAGCCAGCATAGAACTAGGGAGAGAGATATGCTTGTACAATGCAATGGAAAATTGTTCCTCCACAACAGGGATTAATGGCTTGTTTCTTTAAAAATATTTTGATAATTATTTCTAGATGGTCAGTTTCCTTATAATCGTGAGTATTTTATTTTGTAAATTACAAATATTATTCTGAAGAATGCATAGGTTTTATCAGATTGCCAAAGGGGTGCCTAACACAAAAAAAGAAACTCCTGTGTCTAATATAGGAGACAACTTTACATGTGATGGCAGGAGTCCTAAGAACAACAACAGCAATAAAAAGGAAGCCTAGGGAAATATTGGCACTTTACTCTGGGGATACATTTTGAGTTGTAGCCACATTCTGCCAAAACAAGGATTCTGCAGAAGTTTTTCATTTTTTAATGAACTCTAATGTAACTCATTTGTTTTTCTTAATCTCTAAACACATCTGTTCATCCTTCAAGACTTATGAGTCCTCATGCTTGTAAGTGTAGTCAGTAAATATATCTAGGGTTAGATATGTTAGATAGTGAAAGTATTGGGGTTATCTTGACAGGAGAAATAAAAATTGATAAGTTCCCTCAAAGTATATCAGAAAGAAGCTTCCAATAAAGGCTGTGTATATTTTTTTTTTACCTTTGGTAGTTTAGGTGGTCCTAGCATGATACAAAAGGAGAATCTACTATGTATTTTCATGCTATAATGCATAAATTTCTGTAAATATGACTCTGTGAAAGTCTTTCCTTTGCTTTAGTACAAGAGCCCCCAAAGCTTCAATCACCAAAAGTATTTACTTTTCCTTAACATTTTTACAAATATGTTTCTAGAGAAATTGATGGGACATGTTTTCTCCTTAAAGTTTGTGTTTTGCTAGTTCCTATTGGAAAAAAATGTCTAGATTTAACTGAAAAATAAAAATGAAATACTTTTCAAAAGTATTAAATATCTTGCTATATTAGACTTAAAATATATTATAAAGCAGCAGTTATCAAAACCATTTTGGTATTGACTAAGAAATAGAGTAGATCAGTGGAAAAGATTAGGTTCATAAGACACAGTAGTTAATAACTACAGGAATCTATTATTTGATAAACCCAAAGACTTCAGGTTCTGAGAGAAGAACTCACTATTTGACAAAAATTGCTGTGAAAATTAGAAAATACTATGGCATTGAAACTAGGCATTGACCAACACTTAACATCCTATATCAAGATAAGGTCAAAATGGGTTCATGATTCAGTCATAAAGGATGATACAATAAGCAAATTAGGAAAACAAGAGAGAGTCTACCTCTCAGATCTGTGGAGAAGGAAGGAATTTATGTCCAAAGAAGAACTAGAGAACATTATGAAATGCAAAATGGATAATTTTGATTATATTAAATTTAAAAGTTTTTGTGCAAACAAAACCAATGTAGCCAAGATTAGAAGGGAAGCAGAAAACTGGGGGAAAATTTTACATCCAAGAGTTCTGATAAAGGTCTCATTTCTAAAATAGAGAATTGACTCAAATTTATAAGAATATAAGCCATTCTCCAATTGATAAAAATGGTCAAAGGATTTGAACAATTTTCAGTTGAAAAAATTAAAGCCATTTCTAGTCATATGAAAAAAATACTCTAAATTATTATTGATTAAAGAAGTGCAAAGTAAGACAACTCTGAGGTACTACTACATACTTCTCAGATTATTAAAAAATGACAAAAAAGATAAATGCTGGAGATGTGGGAAAACTGGGACACTAACACATTGTTGGTGGAGTTGTGAACTGATCCAACTACTCTGGAGAGCAATTTGGAACTATGCCCAAAGAATTATCAAACTGTCCATACCCTTTGATCCAGTAGTGTCTGTACTGGATCTGTATCCCAAAGAGATCATAAAAAGGGAAAAGGACACACATGTGCAAAAAGGTTTGTAGCATCTCTTTTTGTAGTGACAAAGAACTGGAAACTGAATGGATGCCCGTCGGTTGGAGAATGGCTGAATAAGTTATGGTATGTGAATGTTATAAAATATTATTGTTCTTTAAAAAATGATCAGCAGACTGATTTCAGAGAGGTCTGGAGAGACTTACATGAACTGGTACTAAGTAATGTGAATAGACCAAGAGAACATTGCACACAACAATAACAAGATTATGTGATCAACTGTAATAGACTTGTCTCTTTTCAACAATGAGGTAATTCAGGCCAATTCCAATAGACCTGTGAGGGGAAGAGTCATCTGCATCCACAAAGAGGACTATGGGGACTATTTGTGTATCAGAACAAAGTATTTTCACTTTTTTGTTGTTGTTTGCTTTTTTCTTCATTTTTTTCCTTTTTGATTTGATTTTTCTTGTGCAGCATGATATGTTTGGAAATATGTTTAGAAGAATTGCATATGTTTAACCTATATTAGATTATTTGCTATCTAGGGGAGGAGGTTTGGGGGAAGGGAGGGAGAAAAATTTGGAACACTAAGTTTTGCAAGTGTGAATGTTGGAAACTATCTGCATGTATTTTGAAAATAAAAAGCTATTAAATTTTTTAAAAAAGTATTAAGTGTACAACCAAAGGGAAGTGTCTTTTTGAAAATTGCTTTACACAGTCTATTGGGTCTGGCTGTGAATGCTAATATAATCCTTTTCCTTTTCTGCATATCTTTCATGAGCACTAAATTTTCACTTAAGAAAAAAAAGTAGTTACACCATGACATGCATACAAAAGGCATGAAAATAAAAATGACCAGCTTGTTTTAATGATCTTGTATTTCTGTTAGACAAGTCATTAGAGAAAATAAAGTATTCTTCTAGCATATAAAATACTAATTGTTATCAATATGTAATGACTCCTGAAAAGATAGAAATTGGTTAAATTTAAAAATGTTCTATTAATGCCTATGTTTACATAACTTTTATTTCCCAATATGATATTTCATATTCCCCATGGAATTATCTTTTATTACACAAAAATTTAGCAAAAACAATCAACACAATAAATGTCACCATTGTACGTAACATTTTATTTCTGTAGTCTCTCATCTTCCAGGAAGTGTTTCATAGTCTGTTTTTCAGGGCCAAAATTGGTCATTATAATTAGAATTCAGTTGTCTTTCAGTGCTGTTTCAATTTACATTATAACCACAGCATATATTGCTCTCTTGCGGCTTCATTATACATCACATCATACAGGTTTTCCCATGCTTTCCTGGCTTCCTCATATTCATTGATTTTTTTTATGCACAATATATATCCTATACCATTCATACACCACAATTTATTCAGTCAGTCTTCCAGTCAATTGACACCTGCTTTGTTTCTAAGGGGGTAAAGGAAGAGTACACTGGGGAATGTTTGCTGGAATCCTTAGGCATCCATCTTATGTCATCCTGATCTCCTAGGCAACACTTCCAGGAGGTGTGACCAAAACAGCATTAAACATTAAACAGCCAAACATTTCCTTAGTACTTATACTATATACAAGGTGTTTCCATTTTAACACATTCTAGAAGACATGTACATATCCTGATGCTAAAATATTTCAGTTATTCTTAAAACTAACTTCTTTAAATTTAGAGTGAACAAATTACATTGGTATACATAGTGGGAATATGACAGATTTACAAGTGATTCTGTGATGGGGATAAATGGAGTAAAATATATTAAATCAATCAATAAGCAAACTTTTTTTATTACGTGCCAGACACTGCATAGCACTGATGGTACAAAAACCAAAGTAAACATTTCATCAGGGGGACAACAAAAATATATGTAAGTATGAAGAAGTACTATTTTGTTTAAATCATTTTAAGTCATGTATTTAAATTTTGGTAACTTAAAACTACATTAAAACTTTTAGGACACCTTATATTATAAATCACAGAAAAAAGGAGGTAATTTTGAGAAACAAGATACGGATAAGGAGACAGAATACAAAAAAAGTTCTCCATAGAATTTGGCATTTGAACTAATCTTGAAAAGAACTAAGCAAAGAAAAATGAAGCAAAACCTATGCTTAAGAAGCTTTCATGGGAGGTATAGAGAGGACTAAATGGTACATATATAAATACATATGAATACATACAAAATAAATATGTGTTAGGAAAATAGGGCACTAGTAGTTGGGGGAGGATGAGATTAGTGGATGCTTTGTGTTGAAAATAATGCTGTAACTGGATACTGAAAGCAAAGAAGGATTCTATAAGGTAAAAGTAATCAGGTAGTACATGCTAGGCTTGAGAGAAATGAATGGAAAAGCACAGAATTAGGAAATGAAGATCTATATAAAGACTGAAGAGAAAGGAGCAGCTAGGTGGTACAGTGGATAGAGTACCAACCCTCAAATCAGGAGGACCTGAGTTCAAATCTTGCCTCAGACACTTAACACTTCCTAGTTGTGTGATTCTGGGCAAGTCACTTAACCCCAAATGCCTTAGCAATAAAAGAAAAAAAAAAAAGAATGGAGAGAAAACCAATTTCACTGGACTATAAACCATGGAAGAGAAAGGATAAATTAAGACCAGATTGCAAAGGATGTTACATTTTATTTTGTTATTTTTGATTTTTAAATTTGATTCGTTTTTTGGTTAAAAAAAGCTCTATTTTTCTTCCTCGAAGATCCTCCTATTCTTATTAAGAAAAAACAAACAAAAATATAACCTTTGCAATAAATAAGCATAGTCAAGCATGTCTAAAAATGTATGTCTCATTCTGAATCTAGAGTCTAACACCTACAGCTCTATCAAGAAGTAGATAGCATGTTTCATCATGAAGTTTCTTGAATTGTTGAGATCATTATTACATTGGTTAGAGTACTTGTATCTTTCAAAATTGTTTATCTTGATAATGCTGTTATTATATAAATTGTTGTTCTAGTTCTGTTCTCTTTCATCTCTAATAAATTCATACAAGATTTCTTTGAAACTCTCCTTTTGATCATTTTTTCATAATAATATTAAATTATAATCATGTACTATAATTTGTTCTTCTGTTTCCCAGTTGAAGGACACTGGATAGGTTTCCAGTTTTTTGCCACTGCAAGGGAAAAAAAAAGAAGTATGATAAATATTTTTATACATATGGGTTATTATCATCCAACTTTGATGTCTTTGGAGAATATGAAACATAATGGTATTAATGAGTCAAACCGTGTATGTGGGGTTAAGGACTTTTGAAGAATAGTTCTAAACTATTTCCAGTAATAGGACCAACTATTTCGTTTAGTCCCTCCAATATTTGTAATTTTTATCTTTGTCATCTTTGCCAAACTGATAGATTTTTTTCTTCATATTAATGATCTGGAACTTTTTTCATACTGATATTGATAACTTGAATATCTCCCTTTGAAAGCTATCTATTCATCTCTTTTAAACAATTATCTCTTTCTTAAGCAGTTGAATAAGTTTCTTATCTATTTCTTTTCTGATTTCACTTGCATTGTTTTTGAATATATTAATATTTATTATAGCTTTAATTTAATTTACATTCCATTGTATAATAGTTACTACTCTGACCCCAACTTCCTGAAGGCTAGTTCTATTATTTTTTTACCTTTTTTCTAGAGTTCTTCAGTACTCTTTTAAAAAATTATTTATTTAGTGTTTTATTTTTTCCTAAATACACCTAAAAACAATATCTTTTATATATACATACATACATACATACATACATATAATTTTGGCTTCCAAATTCTCTTCCTCCCTCCCCCTACCTATTACTGGGAAGGCAGTTTGGTATAAGTTATATACATGTTATCGTGCAAAACAAATTATATATATATATATATATATATATATATATATATATATATCATGACTATGAAAGAAAACACATACACACAAGAAAGAGAGAAAAAGTATGATTTGAAATATATTCAGATTTCATCAGATTTCTTTCTTAAGTTGGATAGCATTTGTAATTATAAGTTCTTCAGAATTATCTTATGTTGTCTTGGATCATTGTCTTGATGAGAATAGCCAAATTATTCACAACTGATCATCATAAAATATCACTGTTAACTGTGTACAATGTTCTGGTTCTGCTCATTTCATTTTGCATCAATTCATGTAAGTGTCACTAAGCTTTTCTGAGAGTATCCTGGTTACCATTTATTATAGCATCTATTACATCACAATTATGTACTGTCACTTGTTTGGTCATTCCCCAACTTGTGGAATTATAGACATTAGTGGCATTGCTTGGTCAAAAGGCATTCATGTTTTTGTAATTTTTTTAGATATAATTCTAAACTGCTCTTCAGAATTAATTGACAACTTTACCAATACTGCATTAGTGCCTCATTTTTCTTACATCATCTTCAACATATGCCATTTTCCTTTTCTGCCATATTAATCAATATTATATGTATGAGGTGGTACCCCCAAATTGTTTTAATTTACATTTCTCTATTCAATAGTTATTTAGAGTATTTTCGCATATGCCTATGGTTAACTTCGGTTACTATGTCTGAAAACTACATTTTCATATCCTTTGACAACTTATCAATTGGAGAATGGCTCTTATTTTCATAGATTTGACTCAGTTCTCTATATATTTGAGAAATTAAGCTTTTTCTGAGACAGTATAAAAAGTTGCAATTATGATTACTAAGTATATTTCCCTCCATCTTATTTCTGTTTATTCTACTCTCTTCTTTCATCCTGTCCATTCTCAAAAGTGCTTTGCTTCTGACTACCACCCCCCAATTCTCTCTCCCTTCTATCAGCAACATCCTTTTCTATCCCCTTCCCCTCCTACTTTTCTGTAGGTTAAGGTAGATTTTTATACCCAACTGCATATGTATGTCATTCCCTCTGAGCCAATTCCAATGAAATTAAGGTTCAAATGTTCCCTTCATCATCATCTATATCCCCTCAACCCCCTACCATGGTAAAAGCTTTTATGCACCTCTTTTATGTGAAATAACTTACCACATTCTATCTCTTCCTTTCTGTTCCTCCCAGTGAATTCTTCCCTCTTACCCTTTATTATTTTTAAGATATCACCACATCAACTTGCATATGGGCCCTCTGTCTATATATACTCCTAACTGCCCTAATAATGAGAAAGTTCTTAAGCAATACAGTATCATTTTCCTATGTAGGAATATAAAAAACTTTAACCTATTTAAGTCTCATTATTTCCATTTCCTCTTTCCCTTTTTATGATTCTCTTGAGTCTTTAATTTGAAAGTGAAATTTTCTGTTCAGCTCTAATCTTTTCATCAGGAATGCTTGAAACTTCTTTATTTCATTAAATGTCCATTTCATTTCCACCTGAAGGATTATACTCAGGTTTGTTGGCCAGATAATTCTTTGCTGCTAATTCTAGTTCCTTTGCCCTCTGAAATATATTTTAAGCCCCATTTAATGTAAAAATCCTTTAATGTAAAAATTGCTAAATCTTGTTTTATACTAGGTGTGGTTCCAAAATATCTGAATTGTTTCTTTCTGGCTGCATGTTGTATTTTCTCCTTGTATTTATATTTAAAATTTATCTTCTGATTCTAGGATATCAAGACAATTTTCCTTGATAATTTCTTGAAAGATAATGTCAAATTTTTTTTTAATCATGGCTTTTAAGAAGTCCAAAAATTCTTAAATTATCCCCCCTTGATCTGTTTTTCAGATCAATTGTTTTTCTAATGACACATTTCCCAGGTTTTTCTATCATTTCATTCTTTTGATTTTATTATATTGCTTCTTGATCTTATAGAGTCATTGATTTCCATTAATCCATTTCTAATTTTTAAGGAATAATTTTCTTCATTAAGCTTTTGTATCTCCTGTTCCTTTTGGCCAAATCTACATTTGTGGGAAAATAACCCACTCATCTAAGTGAAGTAAATAATCTCTTTATTTCTCATTTTCTTTATAGAAACTATTTCTTCAGTAAATTTTTGCATTTTTTTTTCATTTGATCACTTCTGCTTTTTAAGTTATGTAGTTCAGTGGATAGAACACTAGGCCTGGAGACAGAAGACATCATTATGCATTTAAATCTTGCCCTGACCAAGTCACTTAACTCTGCACAGTTCCTAATTTGTAAAAAACTGGGGGGAAAATGACAAACTACTCTACTATCTCTGCCCAGAAAACCCCCTATTTCAAATAGTCATGAAGAGTCATGTATGACTGAACAATAACATATATACACATATATCACCCATAAATATCCCTTTCTATTACCAGAGATCATGTCATTTCCCCCCTGATATTCTATTTAGGTAAATTTCCAGTGTTTTTCTTATAATGAGTATATTATTTGATTGAGTTTTCTGAAACATTCTCCTATCTTTTTTTGTTTTATGTATGAATTAATTCCATTTACTTTCACAGTTATTATGAATTGTGACTTTTCCTTTATCTTATTATCTTACATTTTTTCCTCTTTTTGTTCCACCTCTCATTTTACATTGTGAGGTTAGAATTTACCTTATAATTAAATCCTGTCTCATATTGCCTCCTCCTTATCTGGCTAGACGGTTTTGTAGGTTCAGAGTATCAGAGTTGTGGGTGTACCTCTTGGCAGAATTTTAGAGTCCCATCCCTTGTTACTCAGCTACAGGACTCAACCAGGTCTGGGGTCTTTCTCCAGGATCAGAATGACACTGCTGCAGGCCTACCCCCTAATTATCTCAATCATCTTTCTGCTGACTCTTGGAATTTGGTCCATCCACCATTTTGGTGGATGGCATTGCAGATCCACCCCCTCCTTCTGATTATTTGCTGATTTCTTGATGTTGGGCTAGAAAATAACCCACTCATCTAGGTGAAGTAAATAATCTCTTTATTTCTCATTTTCTTTATAGAAACTATTTCCAACTTTCCTTTATTATTGAAGTTCCATATTTTGTCCTGTATGATTAGTTCAGGACATCTTGAATTACATCCTAAGCTCCAGGGCTCTTCAGGATACATTATTCCATTCCTTCCTCCTTTTTCTAATGGATGAGCAATTATTTTGCAGTATTCACATGTCTTTGACTTGTATTGGAAGGCTTTTCTCCTGATAATTTTCAGAATTTGTTGTTTCTGAATTGAACTGTTAAGCTTTACCACTTTTTATCTTGGAACTTGCTGCCTTGCACTTTTCCCCTTGGAGGTATATGTGAATTCTTTCTATTTGAATTTCATTTTCTATGATCAGAAATTATATACACACTTCTTTTCTACTATTTCTTTCATTACACTATTAAGATTTTTTTTGTCCTATCATGTTCTTCTGGGAGACTTATGATTTTTGTTGTCTCTACTCATTTCTTCAAGTTTCTTATTTTGCTTGCATAAAGAGCATATTTTTAATGTCTTCTGTTTTTTGCTTGTATATTTTCTAGATTCTCCTTCATTTCTATGTATTTGGGTTACTACTCTATTGTTCTCTCTTTTACCTCTTTGGGGAGACTTCCCATTGCAGATTAAAATTTTTCTGGTTTACTCATTGTTTTTGCTTTTTATGATATAAATTTCTTATTTTCTTTTAAATATCATTAGGAACAGTCAAATTCCAAAGTTCTCTTTCTCATCAAGTGTTGGATCATTTTTCTTCATTTTGTAGTTTTTATTCATAGATGTCTAAACTTATTTCTTAAATCTGGAGGCCATATTTTTTTCTGGCATTCCTACTTTTCCTGCTGGTTTATCTGTTTAGCTTCAAGTTATTTGATTTTTCTTCCTTCTGAGATCTTTGATGTTCTTGGTTACCCTTCCCCCACTTCCTTATTTACAGACTTTCTGACTCCTGTGATTTCCTTAGGGGCTGGATATCAAATAATATCAGCTCCTTCTCACACTAGACAATTCACAGTTTACCAGTTTGAGTCTCTGCCCCATTTCACTTTTAAGTGGCTGGAACTAGACCATATGGATATCTTTTCTTTCCCCTAGGCTTCTTGGAGTATTGCATAGCTCTCCATATGCATGATGTCCTATCCTGGTGACTTATCCCCTTCTCTCTATTCTCTCTATTTCTCACTCCTTTGATTCAGCCTCAGCAGTTGAGTCCTGCTGCACTGATGCTTTCAGATTGCAACCATGAAAAGGTTTTTACTTTTGAAGAGTAATGGGGCTATTGAGGACTGAGAAAACTTTCACCTAATTGTAGGGTCTCTACAGCTGTGGAAAGTTTGGTCTTGAGAAGAATAGACTTAAAGGCAATATGATAATTTCTATTCAAGGACTTAAAGATCTCTACTGTAGAAGTAGGATTATTATATTCATTCTATTTCACTTCCAAGGACAAAATAAGGGATGGATAGGTAGACATTTTAGAAAGAGGGGGCTATTTTTACTTGAAAGATTAATTTCCTAATAATTAGAGCTCTCTAAAAGTAGAATAAACTTCCTCAAAAGGTAATAAATTCTCCATTCTTTCTAGGTCTTTAAGTAGAGACTTTATGCCCATTTGTCATAGCATTGTAAAGGAAAGATTTCCATTCACTTTTGTGTCAGACTAAAATCCTTAAAATCCAGTGATTTTGTGAAGAGAATTTTTTTTCAACCCTCTTCCATCTTTAGTGAATTCAGAGCCAAGCCAATTTGTGATTTCCTGGGGACCTCTCCAATAAACCTTGAACATTCTTAGGAATATTGTTGAATGAATTCCATCTAATATTCTCAATGACACATGTACATTTTTGATGTATGGAACTTGCTTATCATTGTATGTAAATATCATCAATATTCATAAAGCATCTAAATCTCCACTAAAGTGACCATTTATGAATAAAGAATGATTTTTCTCAAGGGTATTATGAAGATTATTTAGCTAATTTTCATAAAATGTTTGAGGTGAAAAGTACTTTGTAAAAACTAATTATAAATGTATCACGTACATATGCAACAATTTTATAGCATTAAAATAGAAAGCAGATTATAACTCTAGGCTACTCTGAAAGTCAAAATAAACACCATAAAGTAATATGAGTTAAGGATTTTATACTGTAGAGGGAAATGATACTAGAAAGTAATCCTTAAGTAGCTTAAGCATTTTCCTTATAATTTTGTTTACTCAACTAATTTGGCAGCAAATCCTCTGTGATGGCTAGTGAAGCTTAACCTTGAAGTAATAAGATTTCATTGTAGTCATATAAAGTTTAAAAGTCTGGAATCCATTTATTACCACCTTGATCTGCTCTATATAATTGTTTCGCACAACTTCCTTAAGGTCATTAGACAAGGAAACAACAAAACTATTTTTTTTTTTTGCTGTAAAATCAGATTTGGATTAATTTTTATATACTGAATTTTGAAACAACTGGAAAGGATGTGAAGATTGAAGTGGGTTGTGATCTATATTAATGGAGGGAGTACCCAAGCAAGGAGATGCAAAATTCATTCAAAATTGGATTTTGTTCACTCAATTAAAAAACTTCTTGGAACACATACAGAATCATTCTACTTGCAAAAAATAATAATACCAAATATGTAGCAAGCTGCCATGATCTGGTGGCTGAAATTATGCATTTGAAATTCATTATCTTTCCTGAACTAACAGATGACAAATTCCCAAACTACAAGCAAAGTCTTCAAAATATTCTTGAAAATTCAACAAATATATTGGAACCAGAACATTATCAATGGCAAAACTGTTGGTCACAATCACTTAGATATAATTTTGATGTGCAGAAATTAAAAGATAGGTAAATAATGCATTTCACTAATCTTTGCTGCTGAGGGAGGCTGATCCTGGTGAATCTCTTTATCTCAGGAGTTTTGAGTTTCAGTGGCTGAGCCAATCAAGTCCACACTAAGTATGACACAAATATGGTGAGTGTCTGAGTGAGGTAGGAGCCCCAGGTTGTCTAAGGAAGCGTAAACCAGCCCAACTCAAAAATTTTGTGCCGTACATTACTGAGATAAAACTAGGAATATTCCCTGCATTTCCAATCTAGGCAAGAAGGGGAAATCCAGCTTTATAAAAATATTCAAAGCAATATTTTCAATATATTTTCAGTATCAAATGCTTATAATTTCCAAGGTAAATGGAATGAACATTTTCAAAATATAAAGAACAAATGTAAGAAATCAAAATCATATGGGAATAGGATGAAAAACAGTATGTCTACTAAAAAGCATTGAACAAATATGACTGAATCAAGATTTGTTTACAGAAATTGAATGCTTTATGATAGTGATTCTGTGAAAGGAATATAGTAACATATATGATTGTTGTGTTATCAGTCTTTTCAGTCATGTCTGATTCTTCATGACTATAACTGGCATTCAAAGTCCATCAGTTCTTTCTATGGATATGGATTTGGACTTTTTCATGAGTCCTTTGTACTTGTCTTGGATCATTGTGTTACTGAGAAGAACGGAGTCAGTTATTCATAACTGATAATCACAAAATGTTGCTGATTCTGTGTGTACCATGGTTCTGCTCATTTCACTTTGCATTAGTTTCTACAAATCTTTCTAGGTTTTTCTGAAATCTGCCTGTTCGTTATTTCTTATTATATTGTAATATTCCATTACATTCATACAACACAGATTGTTTACTCTTTCTCCAATTGATAGGCATCCTCTCAATTTCCAATATTTTTATACCATGAAAAGGGCTGCTATAAATATTTTTGCACATATAGGACCTTTCCCCCTTTTTATGATCTCTTCAAACACAGGCCTAGTAGTGGTATTGCTATGTCAAAAGGCATAGATTGGTTGTCCTTTGTGCATTGTTCCAAATTGTTTTCCAGATGGTTGGATCAGTTCATAACTCTACCCACACTAAATTAATGTCCTGATTTTCCCACATGCTTTTATTTTTGTCATTTTCCTTTTATGTCATTTTAACCAATCAAATAGGTATGAGGTAGTACCTGAAAATTGTTTTAATTTGCATTTCTCTAATCAAGTTATGTAGAGTTTTTCTTCATATGTGTTTAGATAACTTCAATTTCATCTGAAAACTACCTGTTCATATCCTTTGATAATTAATCAGTTGGGGAATGGCTTGTATGCTTATAAATTTGACCTAATTTTCTATATATTTGAGAAATGAGGCCTTTCTGAGAGATTCTTGCTATAAAGATCATTCCTAGCTTTCTTGTTTGCAATGGTTTTCTTTGTATAAAAGCATTTTATTTTAATATAATCAAAATTATCTATTTTACATTTTAGAATGCTATCTTTTGTTTCATCGTTAATTATTCTCTTCTTGATAGATTTGGCAGGTAGACTTCTTTGCTCTTCTAATTTGCTTATGGTATCACACTTTATGTCTAACTCTTATTTTGACCTTATTTTGATATATGGTGAAAGATGTTGGTAAATACCTAGTTTTTAACCCTATTGTTTTCTCCCAAAAGTTGAGGTCTTTAAGTTTATCAAGCACTAGGGCACTATATAATTATTGTATCTTGTGTATGAATTTATTCCATTGATCCACCACTCTGTTTTTTAACTAGTACTAGACAATTTTGATGACTACTGCTTTATAATATAGTTTGAGATCTGGTATTGCTAGGCTATCTTTCTTTGTATTTTTTTTCATCAATTCCCTTGATATTTTTCACCTTTTATTCTTCCAGATTAATTTTGTTATTTTTTTCTTTTTCAAATAATTTTTTGGTAGTTTGATTGGTATATTACTAAATAAATAAATTAATTTAGGCAGAATTTTTATTACATTTATTACATTGGCTTGGCCTACCCATGAGCATTTGGTACTTTTTCAATTGTTTAGAACTGACTTTGTGTGAATATAGTTTTGTATTGTGTTCATATAGTTCCTGCTTTGTTTTGGCAAGTAAGCTCCCAATTATTTCATATTGTTTGCAGTTATTTTACATGGACTCCCTCTTTCTATCATTTGCTGCTGGATTGGGTTTTTAGTTTTTTTGTTTTTTGGTCAAATGCTGAGGATTTATATGGGTAACATATCCTGAAACTTTGCTAAAATTAATTATTTCAAGTAGTTTTTTTTAGCTGATTCTTTAAGGTTCTATAAAAATAGCATCAAATCATCTTCAAAGAGTGACTATTCTAATTTCTTTGATTTCTTTTTCCTCTCATTTCTAGAGTTAAATTTTCTAGTATTATATTGAATAATTGTAGTGATAATGGACATCCTTGCTTCACCTCTAATCTCATTAGGAAGGCTTTTAGCTTATCCCCATTACATATAATGCTTGCTGATGGTTTTAGATAGATCCTGTTTATGTTTTTAAGGAGCTTCCCTTTATTCTATGCTCTGCAGTGTTTTTAATAGGAATAGGTGCTGATTTTGCCAAAAGCTTTTTCAGCATTTGTTGAAATAATCATATGATTTCTATTGGTTTTGTTATTGATATTGTCAATTTCGTTGATAGTTTTTTTCTAATATTGAATCAACCCTGCATTCTGGTATAAAACCCATTTGGTCAACATGTATAATCTTTGTGATGTATTTGTATAATCACCTTGCTAGTATTTTGTTCAATTTTTTGCATCACTTGAGAAATTGATGCATAATTTTCTCTCTCTGTCTTAGATCTTCCTTGGGAAAAAAATCACAAAAGAAAACAACACTTTTAAAAATAGAATTATTCAATTCAATTATTCAAATGAGAAAAGGTGGTACAAAAACTAAATGAAGAAAATCATACATTAGAAACTATAATCAGGCAAATGGAAACTAATGACTATGAGACAGCAAGAATCAAACAAAAAGAATGAAAAATAAAAGACAATATATATCTCATTTGAAAACAAAAACACATCCTGGAGTGGCAATCTAAGCATTATTGGACTAAATGAAAACCATGCCCTGAAAAAAAAAGGAGCCTGGAGAGCATTTTTTCAAGAATTTGTCAAAGAAAACTTCCCTGATATTCTAGAATCAGAGTGCAAAATAGTCATTAAAAATTTTATTAATCACCTCCTGAAAGAAATCCCACAAATAAAACTCTAAGAAAGCTTGTAGCAAGATTTCAGCAAAAGTATATGGTGAAGGAAAAAATTCTACAAACTGCCAGAAAGAAACAATTCAAGTACAGAGGAGCCACAGGATGGACTGTCAGGATTTGGCAGCTTCTACAAAGAAAGGATTGGAAGACCTGGAATACCATTTTCTAGAGGCAAAGGAACATGGATTAAAACCAGGAATCAAGTACCCAGCAAGACTGAATATAATCTTTCAGGGGAGGAGATGGATCTTCAATGAAGTAGGAGACTTTCAATCATTTCTGATGAAAAGACCAGATTGATCATTGAATACAAGACTCAGGAGAAGGATAAAAAGATAATCATTTAAATTCACAAAAATAAAAAGGATAATTATTTAGTAGTTAAACTATTTACATGCCTACATGAGAAGATGATACTTGTAACTTTTAAGAACTGTATTTTTTATTAGGGCAATTAGAAGGGGTATACATAGACCAAGGATGTGGGTATAAACTGACTTTGGTGTCACGGTTTTTTAAAAAAGATATTAATGGGTGGAAAAATGATTGTACTGGGGAAGAGGAAGGGAGAGGTAAAATGTAGTAAATTAGATCATATGAAGAGGCATAAAAGTCCTATTACACTAGAGGGAAGGAAGAGAGGAGAGTGAGCATTGTTTGAAGCTTAATTTCATCAGATTTAGTTCAAAGAGGGAATAGAAATTTATCTTATTTTATAGTGAAGTAGGGAGAGAAAGGGGAAAGAAAAGACCTAGTTAGAAGCGGGGAAAGAAACAGTAGGAGAAAGGAGTAAAAAAAGGGAAAAAAAGAGGATAGAAGGAAGGACAGATTAAAAGATAGGGTGGATTGAATCAAAATACTGATAAGAACAGGGTAATATAAATAGGGGAAAAACAGGATTAAGGGAAATAAACACCTAGTAATCAGAACTGTGAATGTGGGTAGACTGAATCATCCCATAAATTGGAAGTAGATAGCAGAATGGATTAAAAACAAGAACCTACAATATGTTGTCTACAAGAAACATATTTGAAACAGAGAAATACACAGAGTGTAAAGTTAAAAGCCTGGAGCAGAATACATTATGCTTCAGCTAAAGCAAAAAATGCAAGGGGAGTAATTTTAATCTCAGACAAAAATATATCTAATTAAAGAAATAAGTAAGGAAGTTACATCTGGCTAAAAGATATCATAAAAAGTGAAATAATATCAGGATTAAACATACATGCAGTAAGTGGTATTGCATCCAAATTTTTAGAGAAGATATTAAGTCAGGAAGAAACAGACAGCAAAACCATACCAGTGGGGGACCTCAACCTCCCCCTCTCGGAATTAGATAAATCTAATTACAAAGTGAACAAAAATGAAGTTAAGAAGGGAATAAAATTTTGGAAAACTTAAATATAATAAACTTCTGGAGAAAACTAAATGGGAATAGAAAGGAATATATTATCAATATTACATGGCACCTACACAAAAAGTGACCACATATTAAGGCATAAAAACCTCACAATCAAATGCAGAAAGACAGAAATAGTAAATTCATCCTTTTTAGATCATGATTTAATTTAAAAAAAAAACTATATGCAATAAAGGGTCAGGGAAAGATAGACTAAAAATGAATTAAAAATTAAACAATCTAATCCTAAATAAGAGTTGGTCAAACAACAACTCATAGAAACAATCGATAAGTTATCCAAGAGAATGACAAGCATGAGGCAATATACCAAAACGTAAGGAGTAAAGCTAAAGTAGTTTTTAGGGGAAATTCTCTTAATATTTACATGAATAAAATAGCGAAAGAGATCAATGAATTGGGCATGCAACTAAAAAAGTTCACAAAAGAACTAATTAAAAATCAATACCAAATTAGAAATTCTGAAAATCAAAGGAGAGATTAATGAAATTAAAGTAAGAAAACTATTACAAATAAATAAATCAAACTAAAAGTTGTTTTTTGAAAAGCCAAAAATAGACAAACTTTTGGTTAGTCTGATTAGAGAAAGAAAAGAAGAAAACCAGATTATCAGTATCGAAAATTAAAAGGGCCATTTACCACTAATTAAATCATTAAATAATTAGGAACAGTTTTGCCAGTTATATAACAATAAATCTGATAATCTTAGTGAAATGGATGAATATTTTCAAAAATATAAATTGCCCAGATTAACAGAAGAGGAAATAAAATACTCAAATAATACCATTTTAGAAGAGATTAAACAAGATGTCAATGAGTTCCCCAAAAGAAAAATCTGTAGGGCCCAATGTATTTACAGGCAAATTCTGCCAAATATTAAAAAAAAAAAAACAATCAATTCCAATACTATATAAACAATTTTGAAAAATAGACAAAGGACTTCTGCTAAAATATATTTATGACACAAATATGGTGCTGATACCTAAAATCAGGAAGAGTCAAAACAGAAAAAGGAAATTATAGGTCAATTTCTCCAATCAGCATTGATGAAAAATGCAGGATTGGTTCAATATCAGGAAAACTATTGGCATAATTGACCTTACCAGTAATAAAACAGAAATCATATGATTATTTCAATAAATTCTGAAGAAGCTTTTGACAAAATACAATACTCATTCATATTAATAACACTAAAGAGAATAGAAATCAATGGAGTTTTCCTTAAAATGATAAACTACATTTATAAAAATATCAACAAACTTTATATCTAAGGGGATGAGCTGGTATAATTTTATCAGGATTGAAACAAGGTTGCCCATTATCACCACTATTATTCAGTATTATCCTAGAAATATTAGCTTTAGCAATAAAAGAAAAAGAAATTGAATGAAATAGGCTAGTCAATGATGAAACAAAATTGTGACTTTTTGCAGATGATGATGGTGTCCTTAGAAAATCTAAGAGAATCAATTGAAAAAGTACTTGAAACAATTATAATATATAAAATAAATGTGCATAGAACATCAGCATTTCTATATATTACCAACAAAGTCCAACAACAAGAGTTACAAAGACAAATGCCATTTAAAAAATTGTAGATGATATCAAAATATTTGAGAATAAACTTGCCAAGATAAAACTAGGAACTCTATGAACACAATTATAAAACACTTTTCATACAAATAAAGTCAGATCTAAACAACTGGGAAAATATCAATTGCTCATGGATAGACAAGCTAATATAATAAAAATTACAATTCTGTGTAAATTAGCTTACTTAATAAGTATGATACTAATCAAACTGCCAAAAAAATATTTTATAGAACTAGAAAAAATAATTCAAAATTCATCTGAAAAAATAGTCAAGAATATGAAGGGAATTAACTTAAAAATTGCAAAGAACAATGGCATTGTATTACAATACAACAGTCATCAAACCACTTGGTACTGTTTAAGGAATAGCGTGATGGATCAGTGGAATAGGTTAGGTGCACAAAACACAATAGTCAATGACTACAATAATCTACTGTTTGATAAATCCAAAAACTCAAGTTTCTAGAATCAGGACTTTCTACTTGGCAAAAATTTCTGGGAACACTGGAAAATAGCGTGGCAGAAAGTAGGTATACACCAACATCTCACACCTTATAGCAAGATAAGATCTAAATGGGTACATGATTTAGACATAAAGCATGATACTATATAAGCAGATTAGAATAGCATGAAAGTTTACCTCTCAGATCTTTGGAGAAGGGAAGAATTTATGACAAAACAAGAAATAGAGAACATAAGAAATGCAAAATAGATAATTTTGATTACATTAAATTAAACAATTTTTGCATAAACAAAACCAAATGCAGCTACAATTAGAAGGGAAGCAAAAAGCTGGGGAACAATTTTTATGGCCAGTGTTTCTAATAAAGATCTCATTCTAAAATATATAGAGAATTAGCTCAAATTTATAAGAATATAAGCCTTTTGCCAATTGATATATGGTCAAGTGTATGAACAGACAATTTTCAGATTAAGAAATTAAAGCCAACTATAGTCATGAAAAAATGATTTAAATTAAGATTGGTTAGAGAAATACAAATTAAAACAATACTGAAGTACCTCCTCATATATCATCAGATTGGGTAAGACAACAGGAAAAGATGATAAATATTGGACAGGATGTGGGAAAACTGGGACACTAATGCATTGTTAGTGGAGTTGTGAACTGATCCAATTATTCTGGAGAGTTCAAAGGGGTATCCAACTATGCATATCCTTTGATTCAGCAGTGCTATTACTGGGTCTGTATTCTAGAGAGATCACAAAAGAGGGAAAAAAGACCCAGATGTGCACAAATGTAGCTGTTCTTGTGGAAGCAAGAAATTGGAAATTGAGTAGGGAAATGGCTGAATAAATTCTAGTATATGCATATAAACAAATGTTATTGTTATATAAATAATGAGCAGGCTATTTTTTAAAAAGACTGGAAAGACTTACATGAACTGATGCTGAGTGAAGTGAGCAGAACCAGGAAAATATTGTACACAGCAACAAGAAGATAGTTTGAGATCAACTCTTCTTCAGCTCTTCTCAGCAATTCAGTGATCGAAGGAAACTCCAAGAAAATTTGTATGGAAAAATTATATCTGTATCCAGAGAGAGAACTATGGAGACTGAATACAGATTGAAGCATACTATTTTTACATTTTTTCTTTTTTGTTTTTTTTTCCTTTCTCACTCTTTTTCCCTTTTTTTTTTCTTTTCCAACATGACTCATTTTGAAATATATTTTTAAAAAATCTATTTAAAAATTAATGTATATGTAAAAAATAAAATAGAGTTGCTTGGGGGAGAGAAAGAAAATACAAAGATAAACCCAAAATACAATAAAAGCCAAAAAGGAAAAGAAAAGAATACAAGTAACATTTTCCCAAGCAGGAATACAAATAGTTTGGTACTATTGAATCCCTTATGCTTTCTTTTCTCTTTTTTACATGTTTATGCTTCTTTTGGGTCTTGGTCTTGATGGTTAAATTTTTTATTTGGTTTGGATCTTTTCCTCAAGAAACTTTGACATCGTTCTATTTTATGAAATAAACATTTTCCCCCTTAAAGTATTATGCTTCATTTCACTGGGTGGGTGATCTTTGGTTGTAGTCCTATCTTCTTTTCCTTTCAGAATGTCATGTTCCATGATCCACAGTCTTTTAAAATTGTAGCTGCTAAATCCTGTATAATCCTGATAGTAGCTCTCCAATATTTGAATTGTTTCCTTCTGGCCACTTGGAGTATTTTTTTTCCCTTGACCTGATAGTTTTGAAATTTAGGCTATACTGTTCTTTAGAGTTTTTATCTTGGGATCTCTTTCCTGAGGTGATTGGTATATTTTTTTCAGTGCCTATTTTGCCCTCTGGTTCTAAGCCATTAGGGCAGTTTTCCTTGATAATTGAAAATTATTAATAATTGATAATTGATCATAATGATAATAATTGAAAGATGCTGCCCAAGGTTCTCCTTTTGATTTTAGCTTTCAGGTAGTTCAATGATTCTTATATTTTTCTCTCCTGGATCTATTTTTCAGGTCAGTTGTATTTCCACATAAGTTTTACATTTTCTTTTATTTTTTCCTTCTTTTGAACTTTTTTTCAATTGATTCTTGATGTCTTAAAGAGTCAGTAGCTTTCGCTTTCCCAATTGTAACTTTTAAGGTATTTTCCTCAATTAGTTTTTGTACTTTCTCTTCCATTTGGCCAGTTATATTCTTTAAGGAGTTGTTTCCTTCAGTGGATCTTTATATCTCATTTTCCATTTGGCCAATTCTACTTTTTAAATAGTTGTTTTGTTTTTCCAAGTTGTTACTCTTTTTTTCATAATTTTCTTGTATCACTCTTCTTCCTCCAATTTGTCTTCTACTTCTCTTATATGATTTTTAAACTCCTTTTTGAGCTCTTCCAAGAGTTCTTTCTATTCTTGAGACCACTTCATGCTTTTCTCTGGGGTTTTTACCCATTTGACATTGCTGTCCTCTTAGTTTGTGTCTTGATCTTCCCCATCCACACAATAACTTTCAGTTAAATTCTTTTTGTTATTGTACTTAAATTTTCAGCCTTTTTTTCTTTCTTTTAAATTTGAGATCTGCTTCTGAGATGGAAGGGGCATTATCTTAAATTTTTTTGTGCCAGAAACTGCAGGCACTGACCATTTACCTGCTGCTGCATTAATGCTGCCCTGAAGCCCATTTGGGACCTTTGTGCCTGGTGCGGTGCTGTGCTGTGCTGGAGTGTGGTGGGGTACAGGGTGGCTGGTGCTGCTGGAGGCTATAGGGATCTGACAGCTTACCTGATCCTTACCGAAGGTCCTGTGTGTGGCATCTCATATGTTTCAAGGACATTGTGTATTTTTGCTTTTCTCTGGGATTACATTGAGAGCATGTGGCAGTTTGGCCATTGGAGGATGCCTCTTTGCTCTCAGTTTTGCTGAAGCATATAGAGATGTAATATGCCCATTCCCTTGACTGTGCTGAGACAGGTACTGGGTCCGGATGTTGGCCTTTGCCTGCTCCATCATAGCTCAGGAGCTATCTCTGGTTTGTTGAAATGGAGCTTGCTGAGATAATTCCTGTTCTGTACTTCTCTTTTGCCCAAGGGAGACAGATTTCTCTTGCCAATCTTCCATGTTTCTTGGAATAAAAGATTGTTTCTTTCCATCTTTTTGCTGGTTCTGCTGTTCTGGGATTTACTATTGAAGTGCTATTTTGTGGTTGTGTGGAGGTGAAAATGAGAGAGTTATGGCAATTTACTGCTTATTACACCATCTTGGCTTCCACACATACAAAAAAATATGATTTTAAAATAAATATTGCCATACTAAATACTTATAATCTCCAAACTGCATGGAATAAATGATTGAATGAAAAAGGATCTGTTAAGTCCTTATTTACGATGTACTAAGAACCATACTAAGAAACTTTCTGCCTTCAAGGAGCTTATAAATCTGTTAATCAGAAAAACTCATATCAAGATGGACAAGGAAGGATATTTTTTGACTTTGAAAGTTATAGCAATGGTAAGTAGAACAATAAGAGAGTAGGTCCATCAGCTCATTTTAGAAGTAAAGACAAAGCTGCTACTGCTGATTGCTGATGGTGATGATGATGATAAATATGGGAGGGATAACACAGGTAAATAGTGGGCAAGACTTCTTAAAGTCAGAAAGACAAAGGTTTGAATCTTATCATTGAAACATACAAGTTATGTGAGTATGGGTTAATTGCTCATCTCTCAGTACCCTGGGCAACCATGAGAATGTAAACTGTGGATATTGTACAAATTTGTATTAGTAGAGTTTCTAACACTTGGGAATTAGTTCCCTAGATGAATAGTGCCATGGATCTAGTCATCATCACCATCATCATCATCAACAACAATAATAACAATTTATTCCTTACAGATTATTTTTAATTTGTTCCCTTGTTCTGTATTATCTTTACAAGATCATTTTAGAAGAAGGTGCATAAAATGGCAGGAATAGTTTTCCTACAGAGAGTAAGGTTACTCAGGAACAAGTGATTACTAGGGTCCTATTTGACAAAGTGAATGTTTTATTTACAGGTTCTAAGCAGAAAAAAAAAAGACTTTCTCCTTGAATGCCTCACCCTCATCAAGACAAACACAGATTGGAATATAGGATGGATTATTATAGCTATACTACTCCAGAACTTCACTGCATTGTTCCTTGCACACTGAGTGAATATAGTCTTTACATAAGCATATGGTTATTTTTAGAGGGTGTTGTCATCCCTGTCACAGATTTGGAAGGAACTGAATATTTCTTAATGTCATCATTTTCAATCGCAAAATGATGTTGAAGAAACTTTTGGAGAAAGAATTATAGTGAATGCTGGGCTCAAAGGCAGGAAAAATAAGATTCCGACCCTATCTCTGATGTACTGCTGGTGTGACTCTGGGTGACTTGGTTAATCTTTCAGTACTTCTGGCAACTCTCTAGAATTTAATCTATTTAATCGTATTTGTAGAGTGTGTTAATGGAGTCAGAAATTGGAGGTTCTTTCTTCCTTATTAAGGAAAAGAAGGTATTAGCCTTCTTTCATTCAACTGACTTTATAACAGTGTCCCAGCCACTTTCTACATCTCCCTCTATATAACTCCCTTTTCCCATTGTTTTCCTGAAACCTATATTTTGAGGAAGCACCTAGGCCAGTCATCTTTTAGTCTCATAGACCTCACTATGCCTGTGCTTGGATCTCTTCAGTTTTTCTTTTCCTAAACACCCCTAACTTTTAGTTTTTTTATATATTATTGTCTCCCATTAGAAAGCAAATTACTTGAGCAAATAAATCGTCTTTTTGTTTGTATGTTTACCATTGTTTAACACCATATATGGCACTTAATAATTGTCTGTTGTCTTGTTAATTCACTCCAGAAGTCTCCTAAGCTAATTCACAGATCCTTTGTGTATATATACACAAATATATATGTAAATATATATATATATATACATATATATTTTTCCTAAAAAAGAAAAGAATAGAAAACAAGACAAAAAAGAAGGAAAAGATACTAAATTTTAGTATTTAGTATTTAATATTAGAACCAAATAACCTGGGTTCAAATACTGTTTTTGCCATTTACTACCTGTGAGACATTAAATGAGTGCCTAGACTGCTTAGATCTTAGTTGGATTAAATGATCTCTGTGGGTTTCTTTCAGCTCCAAATCTATGAAATCTCTCTGGAGGATGGCAAGGGTAATTAAAGTGATGCTCCCCCCACGTTCTGGGCAGCCACTAGGGATTGCTGGGATTTTCCTTCCCTTAGACACTTCCATCTGTCCCTTTATTTCTCAGATGGTCTGAATACCAAACAAAACAAGCCTAGTTCTTTGTCATTTGTGCCCTTTCCTCTTCTCCACCTCCAAGCTAAAGCAGCCAAACTCAGGTAGTTGCAATGACTCCCAGAAGGCTCTGGCCAAATTGTCATAGCAACAATAGTCACCTGGTCAATGGGCTTTATGTGGATCAGCAACTGGAATGTCAGGAAAAGTGAAGTTCTTGCTCTTGTAAGCATACAGATTGGCTCTGTACATTTCCCTGACCCAACTTGCTCCTTTTAATATACCAGTCAGGACTGATGGGGAATAGATTATCCCCAGACTTCCACCCATGTTTAATTTTCCTTCTATCTAAATTGGCTGAATATTTATTTTAAAGATTTGACAGATCTCCTTTTCATTAATTAGACAGTGAGAGGCAGCAGACTACTGAGCCAGTATAGAGTATAGAGAGCCAACCTTTAAATCAGAAAGACTTTGAGGTCCCCTCTGACATATACTAGTTATGTGATCCTGAGCAAGTCAGATCCTATCAGTGCTATAGGCAGCTAAGACTGTAAGTTTAGAAGGTATTGTAAAAGGAGATAGTTTTCTTATCTGAAAATTCCTTAAGTCAGTGAAAACATAGGTTCAGTTCCTTTCTAAGGGAGGTGTGGTAACTAAAATGCTTGGTCTAGAGTTGGGACAACTCATTTTCCTGATTTCAAATCTGACCCCATAAACTTACAGTTGTGTGATGCAGGACAAGTATTTAAACCTGTTTGTCTCAGTTTTCTCACTATAAAATGATCTGGAGAAGGAAAGAGCACACCATTCCAGTGTCTTTGACAAGAAAATACCAAATGGGTTCATGTAGAATCAGATATAACTTAATATATTCCTTTGCCACTGATATTACTTGTGCTGTTACCATCAGTTCTAAAGCAACCAAATTTCCAGGCAGTAACTTTTAAAATCAGGGCATTTTTCTTGTCTAAATTTTTCAATGATGCTACATATTGTGGAGGCTAATAGGCCCAATGAAAAACAAAATAATAAATGATTAGATGCTGACAAGGAAGCCTGACCTATTCATATAAACATGAAAGTCTTCCAAATGTGTTATTAGTACTGCATCTACACCTTTGCTAGGATCTTTTAACCTTGGGGAAATAGAAACTCATTTTGTAGAGAACTGGTTTTTTAGTCAGAAGAACACTATTTAAATACTGATGCTGCTAACTGTATGATCTTGGACAAATTTCTCTGAAAAACCCAGAGAAATGATTGAACTTGATACTCCCAACTTTTGATCTGTTGATAACTTAAATTTACATCACCCTTTATACATAGTTCAATAACATGAAAATCCTTTTAAAAAAAAAAAAAGAGGCAGTGGGGTACAGAAGAAAAGTCTCTTCTATGATACTCTGCAGAAAAGAGATTCCCTTTAAGTAAGGGGAAAGATGTAGGATACATTGTCCCTTAGAGATAGTGACTTTCCAAAAGAAGAAGAAATGACTTTCCAAAATTTTGGAAAGAAGGGAAGGTTTCTATAAAGATATAGGGACAGGAGGCAGATTTCTATGGAAAGGCAATGGCAAAAATCTCAGTTGAGTGGGGTGTGAAGTGTGGAGATGAATAATCGGTATTAGGCCTGGAGAGGTAAGTGAGTTTAGATTGTGGAGAACTTTCAGAATCAAATAGGAGTTTGTATTTTTTCTTCATGGCAAGAGAGTTTCTCTGGAGCTTTTTGAGCAGGGGAGTAACACAATCATAGTCATAGCTATGTTTTGGAAATATCAGTTTGACATTTTTGTAAAAAATGGACTGGGAAAACAAAAGACATGAAGTAGAAAGACCAATTAGGAGACCATTCTATTAGAAGCAGCTAGTGCTGCAGTGTACAAAATACTGGGTCTGGAATCAGGATAATCTGAATTCAAATCCAGTCTCAGACACTCACTAGCTGTGTGATCCTGGGAAAGCCCACTCCACTTCTATTTGCCTCAGTTTCCTCAAGTGTAAAGTGAGAATAATAATAGCATCATCCTCAAAGAGTTGTTGTGAGGATAAAATGAGATAATTAAAAAATAAAAGCATTTAGCACAGCGCCTGGCATCTAGTAGGTACTCTACAAATGCTTATTCCCTTCTCCCCTTTCCATTAGTTTGGAGGAAATTGGCTCATTCTCCATAGGAGCTGCCTCCCAGGACTCCCATCCCTTTATTTTTATTGGTAGCAACTGGTCAGCAATTGTCAGTAATGATGAGAAGAGCGGGCTCCTCTCTTTGAGGATTTCTCCCTTCAGTGATGGCTGAAGGCCCTGGGGCCAGAAGTACCTCTGGTTGGTTTAGGAACACTGCTTTTTCCAAGGCTCTTGGACTCAGGATCCTTGGACCACCTCCATCAGAATCCAAGGAGATATTGGTGGTCAAGGGGGTGATGGTGGTTTAACTTGTACTTGCTGCTTCCTGCCTCCTCAGGGTGTCCTGTTGCTTCAAGCAAGACCAGTTTACCTGACCTGAGTCATGAAAAGAATCCTGTTCTTTCTGTCCAGTAAAATATAATATCCTGAATCACCTTTGTTTCTGTATCCCTATAGCCTAACTGAGATTCTGAGATACAGTAGACCTTCAATAGAGGAATGCATATAGAATCAATTTGTTTAATTTAATCTGTAACATTGCACAAGGGATGAAAATTATGGACGACAAGGGAAAAGGATAGGATGCCTTAAAATGGAAAGAGGCAGTCTTTAATTTCTTAATAGGCTATGTTTTAAAAATTCATTCTATAAAAAAGTTGCTTGGAAATGGAAACATATTTTCTCCCCGTAGAAGCAATATAATAAATATAAGTTAGGTCACCAGGTCAAGAAAAACCATAAAACCTTATTGATCATCTCTCAAGAATACCATATACAGAACTGGGAGAAAAGTTAGACCAAATTACATTTGTCTCTTCCAAGAAATTATTTAATTTTGAGCTAAAACTTCCTTCCACTATTTTCTCTTCTCACTATCTCTAAGGGACAATGTATCCTACATCTTTCCCCTTACTTAAAGGGAATCTCTTTTCTGCAGAATATCACAGAAGAGACTTACAACTCTTATGGTAGAAGTAATGAGTGCATCAAGCACCCTATGCACTGATATGTAAGATACATTAGTAATTCCAGTGGTATCTGGGGAATGACTGTAGTTACTGGAATTTTTACAATTCTAGAAAGTCAAGATTATCAGCAAGGTTATAGACAAGTCAAAAAGATATTGCTGTAACATCTTTTCTAGAAGTCCTTTTGGAAAGATTAGGAGCACATTTTATTGACAGGCTAGTGTTTGAGGCTACCTTAGATTTTTTAATCCAAGGGATTAACAGGGATTTTTGCCAGCACTGTAATATTAAATGCAAGATAAGGATTTTTGTTTGTTTAAATGGGATTTCTGGCATTAGTAACAGTAGCAACAGTATTATTCTTTTCTGAATAATATTTTGCATTACATATTGAAAAAGTTTTCTATTATTTCTTGTACTAATTTTTGAATCATTTGTGAACAATAGTTATTTTATAAATGAACATGTTAGATTATAATTTCAAAAATATAGACAAAAGTACCAGGACTCAGTAGAATTGGAGATGTAATTTGAGGATTTGTGCCCTGAATCATCCACAGTATTTTTTATATGACTTTTAGAAAGTTTTTTTTTTTACATTTTAATTCTTTCTCTTTTGGAATCCTTGTTTATATTAGTTACCATGCACATTCTCAGCCTTCTTTCAGGTAGTATTTTCAGAGTCTGAACCTGTTAATTCTCTGCTTCCCTGAAATGATTTTCTTTGTTATTATCACTAGCTGGCCCATTGAGGAATTTGGTCAGTCTATTTATTGTGCCTCTAGTTTCCTCTGCTGATGTGTAAAGGATAAGATAGTGTTGGTCTTAGTAATGTATTATAAATGGTAATATTTAACAGATATCAGTAGAGAACATGCCCAAGGAACAAATGAGTCATAGAAAGGTCTTATTTTCTTTTCACAATATAGAACTAAGACAATAATCTAAAAAATCCCATTTCTTAATATCGGTAGGAAATATGACTTTAGCCCCTCACTTCGGGGTTTGCCTATTTTGTCTCACTTGGTATTACTACTGCAGTGATGCCATCTTCTGGTTTTTGGGTGGCTCAGCTGCAAATGTAAGTCCTGAGCTTTAGTGGCGTTAGCTTGGTGCTTTCTCTGGGACCATAATTATTATATACTCAGGACTCAAGTAAATTTTTTAACTTATCTTTTCACATTTCTTTTATGTCTAAATTAAAAGAAAAAATATAAAGTTAAAAATCTAAATGTGGATGATCACATAAATAGAAAATACCATTACTGACGTCATAGAATAATGTTTCCATATATGATCTAAATGATTCTTGTATAAGGATCTTTGAATTATCAACTCAGATAAAATCTTACTTTCTACAAGAAGCCTTTCCCCATTTCCCTTAATGCCAGGGTCTTCTTTCTGAGATTACCCTCCAATTTCCCCTGTGTATATCTTGTATATGCATAATTGCTTACATGTTGTCTTCTCCTTGAATATAAATTATTTGAGGGCAGGGACCATTTTTGTCTTTCTGTTGTATCTCCCATGTTTAACAAAGTATTTGATACATATTCAATAAGTATTTAATGTTTGTTGGCTTATTGACTTGTCAACTAACTTATGAAAATCAGAGGGAAGAGTGTTAGATTTGAAGTCAGAAGATCGGGTTCAAATTCTGCTTCCACTATTTTATTACTTTGCAGCCTTGGGCAAATCAGCCTGCCTTATTGGATCTTAGTTACTATAATTAAAGAGCTGGACCAAATGAGCTCCAGGGTCCCCTCTATCTCCAATTCTATGGTTCTATATAGTTTAATACTTCAGATTGTTATAGCAGATAAAGTATTGGGCTTAGAATCATGAAACCCTAAGTTGGACTAGTATCTAGGACACTTAAAAACAGTGTGACTTAGGTTAATCTCTCAGTACTTCAGGTAACTCTCTAGGACTTATTATTTAGAGGGTAATTTTGACCTCTGGTGATGATGGTGAACACATACATAAAAAAGCTATTATTATAATTTTTAAAAAGAGTGGTAGCCAGGCATACTGGATAGAGTTGGGCTTGCAGTCTTGCACATTTGGGTTCAAGTACTGACTCTGACACATACTGACTGTGTGACCCTAGAAAAATCACTTCATAACCCTTCAGTCAGCTCTCAGACTATAAGTTTCAAAGACAATGCCAAACTATAATGGAAGAGATTATTTCCTCATTTGGAAGTTCCCTAAACAAATGAAATATCAGTATATATAAGTATATATAAAAATATGTATGTATGTGTATGTGTGTGTGTGTGTGTGTGTGTGTGTGTGTAAGTAGAGGGGAAAAAATTTAAATCATTTTGTGTATTACAATAGGTTGTGAGTTTCTTGAAGTTGGGAATCACATAATATTTACTTTTATATCTTTTTACTGTGCCCTAATTCAGTGTTATCTGTGGAAGGAAGGAAAGAATGAAGGAAGGAAGGAAGGAAGGAAGGAAAGAAGGAAAGAAGGAAGGAAGGAAGGAAAGAAGGAAGGAAGGAAGGAAGGAAGGAAGGAAGGAAGGAAGGAAGGAAGGAAAGTAAGAAGGAAGAAAGGAAGGAAGGAAGGGAGAAGTAAGTAAAGAAAAGGAGGAAGGAAGAAATGGAGGGAGGGAAGAAGGAAAGAAGAAAGGAAGGAAGGAAAGAAGGGAGAAGGGAGGGAAGGAGGAAAGGAGAGACAGGAGGGATAGAGAAGGGAGGAAGGAAGGGAGGATGGAAAAAAGGAGGAAGGAAAAAAGAGAGGGAAAAAAGAAGGAATGGAGGACAGAAGGAAAGAAGGAAAGCTTTTATTAAACACCCACTACACATCAGGCACTATGCTGAGCACTTTACACATTTATCTCATTTAATACAACAAAACTGAATGGGAAGTGCTATTATTATTCCCATTTTATAGTTAACGAAACTGAGGTAGACAGTGGTTAAGTGACTTGTTCTGAGTCACATAGCTAGTAAATATATGGGGACAGGTTTTAATTAATCCATCCACTGAACCACGGAGCTGTCTTTTTCTATTCAGACTAAAATGTAGTTATTTATAATTTTCTTTTCCTATGGGAAATTGAATCCTATGCATTATTAACTTTATTACTTATAAGTTATATCAAGCATAGAAGACACTTATTACTTGCTTGATATTGTTAGCACAAGAAAAGAAGGACAAATGACCTAAAAAGTCTCAAGACAGTAGTGCCTCTAGTCAATAGTTCTGTGTACCATCATCTCTCCCATGATAGGGCTATCAGCAGCTAGCTCATAAAACCTAGGATAGTCAGGGCTTTCATTTATTAGTGGTGCAGGTTAGTGATATTGTTGTATGGGAGAGAAATAGGATTATATTGATATAAGGAACTGTCAGATGAGGAACCAACCCTCTGAGAGAGATTTTCGTAATCATAGAGGGCTGTCTAGAGCACAGAGAGTCTGTCACTTTCCCAGGCTCACTTCATGGTGGTGAAAGGAGAGTCCATACATGTAGGACTGACTTCATTAGACATGGATAGGGTGGCTATTGATTTGGATCATTCTTGGATGTCATTCCCTTCATGTCAGTGAAGGCATTGCCTTTGTGAGAGTCTTACAACTTGGGTTCTGCTGCTTAAGCTGGCCAAAGTCTGGGGCCACAAAACTCCCTTAATCTTTTCCGACTGCAATTTCCCCATCTGTCATGTGAGAGGATTGGATTAGGGGGTTTCTGAAGTCCCTTTCAGCTCTAGATCTATAATCCTATGAATATGAAAGGGATTTGAGAAAGTGACCAATTCAGAACAATCTTGTTTTCACTAGGTTATATCATTGTCAAAGAGAGGTGCAAACTACCTCCGAAGTCATTGGTCTCTCAGAGAAATACTAGCATTAGGGAGACTGTACAGCCTAAAGGTTCTGGTGGAGGTTATCTGAGAGCTGGTCAGACAGCTGCAGGAACTACAGGGGATGGCTGCCCTATGTGGTTTAGCACAGCAGTGACCACATATGTTACAGCAATAGTTTCATTGGCGCCTCTGGCTGTAGCAATTTTGCCACAGTCTAAGTGTTCCGTTCTAAAATTCACTAATATTATAGAGGCAATAAAAGCATATGCTGGGCTTTTTAGACTACTGTCAGTGACAGGTGTCCCAATGACCCTTTGGAAGCATTCAGCCTTTGGATCAGCAATTTCAAGGAAGTCTAGTCAGATGACACAATTCAGGTAAACTGTTTTAGGTAAAGCCGGATCCTGTACTCTTTTACACCACATATTTAACCAATTGCCTAATCCTATCAAATCTACTTCCACTCGAGGCAAAATTGAGTGATAAAGTCCAGGCCTTTATTACCTTCCAGGAGTCATCAAACTACAGCCTGCAGGCCAGATGCTGCAGCTGAGGATGATTATCCCCCTCACCCAGGGCTATGAAATTTCTTTATTTAAAGGCCCACAAAACAAAGTTTTTGTTTTTACTATAGTCCGGCCCTCCAACAGTCTGAGGAACAGTGAACTAGCCCCCTATTTAAAAAGTTTGAGGACCCCTGAGTCCTAGACTGTTACAATAGCCTCCTAATGAGTCTCTGTGCATCCAGTCTCTTCCCCCCTCACAAAGTTGTAAAATCATTTTTTAAATTTTATCTTTTTATTATAACTTTTTATTGACAAAACATATGCATGGGTAATTTTCCAACATTGACCCTTGCAAAACCTTCTGTTCCAACTTTTCCCCTCCTTCCTCCCACCCCCTCCCCTAGATGGCAGGTAGTCCAATACATGTTAAATATGTTAAATACAATATATGTATACATCAAACAATTTTAAAATTATTATTAAGCTTTTTATATACAAGATATATGCATAGGTAATTTTTCAGCATTGACAATTGCAAAACCTTTTGTTCCAACTTTTCCCTTTCTTCCCCCCACTCCTTCCTCCAGATGGCAAAATGATCAATACATGTTAAATATGTTAAGGTATAAGTTAAATACAACATATGTATACATGTCCAAACAGTTCAAATAATTTTTTTAAAGAGAGATCTCCCTAGTTTGTTCAAGTAGCACAAGTGGCAACTATTCACTGACTTGATGTCAATACTGATTGGCCTGGAAGCCTTGACCTGCAACATTTTTCCAATGTAGGTTGGTTTGCCTATTCTTGGGCAGACTAGTAGCCTTCTATTATTGGTGTGCAAACCATATTGGTAACAGATTTTGCCTCGTGGCCTTCCATTATAGGGATGCAAAACATATTGGTAAAAGATTTAGTCTACACTTCTGACTGGTCTTAGGTTACAAATCCTAAACACATTCCCCTAGAAGCATGGGCTATGCACATGTTCTACCACATCTAGAAAACTGAGATTCTCAAAGCCCAAGTTTGATCACATACTTCCATTGCATTTAGTGTGCATTTTCACCTCAGAAATCCACAAACCCTGTAAACCAGAATTGATTTATTGTTTTGTTTAGACTTAAGAAAATTTAAGAAAGTGAGGGAGAAAATGTAAATAATACATTGTGAATTCATTAACCAATTATTATTTTTTAAATAAATTTATTTTTAAAAATGGAATCCAGTCCAAATAACAGTGGATGAATTGGTATTCTATTATAAAAATAGTTTCAAAACTGCTAAAGCTCAGAATGAGCTGAATTTGCAATGGAAAACTAAGGATTACAGAAGAGGTCTCTTTTTTGTTAAGAGGAAAGGAAAGACATTTGCTTGGGGTGATAGGACAATAATAACTGACTCCAGAGAAAAGGCAGAGCTGGCTATTTCTCTGTTTTTTTCTGCTTTTTTGGTCAAAGGGAATGATCTTTGCCCTGGAAATGGCAGAATAAAAATTACTGGCAGGGAATGGATACCCAAATTGAGCAAGATTATAAAAGAAACATTAAGAGAAGCATAGTTTCCAGGAATTAGGAAGTAATACATTCACTGTCTTTTGCCCTCTTGGACCTCACCTAGAATTTTGTATTCAGTTCAGTTCCAGTTAAAAAGGACATTGACAAATTGGAGATTGTTCAGAGAAGGGCAAATAGGATGAAGGCATTACATATTATCTTAAGGCCAAGTCTACATTAGGCTTAGTCTAATTCACTTAGGTTTGAGGTTTTAAAATATAATGGGCATTTATGGACTATAAGATTCAATTAAAATACACTTTATGAAGTAGTCAATTAAAAAAACACTGAAAAATATAGTACAAATAGTGTTGTCTTTCAAATATTAAACTTATTCCTCTCTGTCTCCACAATCATCAGGCAAAAGAAATCCAAAGGCACATCCTATAGGCAATAAGAGCCCAGCAACAGTCTCATGTTAATCAACCAATTTAGTGTTCTCATAGTCTGGCAGCAGTTGGATTTGGCATTTCCCTCAGGCAGTGAAAGCTCCTCAGTATTCTTTTGATAGACTTTTCCCTTCCAGGCTAAACCTTTTATACTTAAAGTCCCATTGTGAGCAGCTCTCCTCCTGGACCCAGAAAAAAAGAGAAAAAGGAAACAAAAGCTCCCACAATTGACTGTCCCTTGCCAATAATGACCAGTCTACCCCTGCACCATGGTTGAAAGCAGTGGCAATGATTAATCTGGAAGAACACGATCATTATTTAAAGTAGTTAAGTGGAGGAATGTTCTCTTTAGCCTTGAAGGGCAGAACCAGGAGTAAGAGAGTGAAAGGGGTAAAAAGCCATTTCCTAACAATTAGAATTGTTTGGAAATGATTTAAGAGATACATTCCTGCTCCTTGGAGGTCTTCAATCTGAGGCTGGATGATGGCTAGGATTGTTCCAGTGGGATTTCCTTTTGCATAAAGATTGGACTATATGGTTGTTGAGGTCTTGTCATTTTTCAGAATCTATGTTCATAAAGTAAGCACTAACATGACCTACAAAAGCATTCTATTGGCTTTTTAAGAAATAAAAAAATAGAAAATAGGTCTTGCCTATGATTACTGAGGTCATTGCCTTTGATTTGCACAATTTCTTTCTTTTCTTTCTTTCTTCCTTTTTCCCTGAGGCAATTGGGGTTAAGTGACTTGCCCAGGGTCACACAGCTAGGAAGTGTTAAGTGTCTGAGGCCAGATTTTAATTTAGGTCCTACTACTGACTTCAGGGCTGGTGCTCTATCCACTGTGGCACCTTGCTGCCCTGATTTGTACAATTTCTAAGAAAAGTTCATCCACTGTGTAAGAGGTTAATAAATGTATGCTGAAGAGAGTTAGCCTTGGAGTCAGAGAGGCTCATGTTCAAGTCTCACCTCTGATACATACTGGCTGTATAACCCTGGACAAACAGTTACCTAAACTGCCAATGCCCCAGTCAACTCTATAATTATAAATTATAGAGAGTGAGCTACTCTGCCTTATTACAGAAGGTCTTAACTACCCACACTCCAAAGACATTTCAATTTCTATCAAGACAAAAAAGTTGCCATTGCCATTAATGAGAAATTCAAAAGGACCCCAAAACTACGGCAGGCAGCAAACATCTGATTTCCTTGCCAAGTTGAAAGACATGTTGGCTAAGAGCAAGAGTAACTTGGAGTAAAAGCCCACTTACAAAGTATTACAAAGAATAATTGAAGAATTTCTCATGTTTTCTCATGAAACAATGGGAAAAGGAATTATGGACAAAATAAGACCAAAAAAAAAAAAAAAAAAAAAAAAAAAAAAAAGCTTGTTGTGAGACCCAGCTAAGTCAAATCATCCCAACAGAAAGAAAACAACACATAGACACAAGATGTAGCAGATATAATAATCTATTCATCCATAGATAATAGATTTAGCACTGGAAGGGACCTTAAAAGCCATTAAATTCAATCCTTTCATTTTACAGAGGAGAAAAATCAGACACAGAGAGGTTGTCACTTGGCCAAGGTCACAATATTCTCATCAACAGGAAAAAAAGAATCAACTCATCTGGACTCCACCACCTTAGCAGCCAATATTTTATGTGAGAAAATGGCAAAAGAAATGAAGAAAGAGGAAACTTGGAAGCGTGGATTGAAATGATCAAACACATAGAGAAGAAAACTGTGGCTGAAAACAATATAATTTTAAAAGTTCACAAAGATTGGTTTTAAAACTATTTCAAAGAGGAAAAAATTCTTAAGGAAGATAAAAAGTTGCAGATAGTGACATTAACAAAAATAGTGATCAAAAAGATATTAGGAGCTACTGACTCATACATGATTTATAATAATCTCTATGAAATCTTTTTAGAATGTTTTTGTTCACAATGCATAATTAAAGAAAACATGAGAGAGAAATACAATTTTCACAGATAATTTTCCACAGTAGACCTTTTTGTTCAGAGTCACAGTTGATTGAAAGGTATTTAAATTTTAAGATTTTATTGTGTCTACTTTCTGATCACAACGAAGCATTTCACTTAGTGGTGTGAATTTTAAAGTATCTCCTTCAAAAGAGGAGATTCCTTGAATATGTTAATATTCATGACAGCTGTGACCAGCAAGGTAACTATTTAATGGTCTTCAGAATGTTAACATCAAACAAGGCATCAAACAGAAAGACATGATCAACAAATGTCAGGATATATGGGAAGCAAATTCTTTAAAAAGTCATCTTGTGCTGTAAACTGCATAATTTTAAAGGAGAGATAGCATTCAAACACTTACATATATATGTGGAAGACACAAATATCAAATTATATATAGAATAAATAGGAAATAATTAACAGAGGGAAGACACTGGCTTTCCTTTCTACAGGACAGAAACTAGACTCCCAGCTTGCTCCACATGGCAAGATGGAACAAGCATGGAACAAGATGCCCTCATGCTGGGTACTCCCTGGTACCCATTCCACTTCTCTTTCTTCCATTTTGTGAGTTCTCTTCATCTTAGGTTATAATTTCTTGAGGACAAGGACTGTCTTTTTTTTTTTTTCTTAATTATATTGCTAATGTTTAACATAGTGCTTGATACAGAATAGATTCTTAATAAATATTAATCGGACTGTATTAGATTGGACTATTTTCCATAGAAGGTAGGAATTTAAGGGACATAAAGGAAGCCAGAAAAGTCAATATTCCGAGTAGAGAGGGGAGAGTATTTCCAAGGATGGGAGACAGCCAGGAATAATGCTAGAGTTGAGAGAGAGTATATTTTGTTCATGCAAGGCAAGAGATAAGTGTCATTGGATTGAAGAGTATGTAATAGAAAATAAGATGTATTTAGCAAGATATAGTTTCCTTCCTTAAAAAAAAAGAAAATAAGATATAAGAATACTGAAAAGAAATTGGGATAGGTTATGAAGGGCTTCAGTGTCTGCAGGATCAAATACAAGTATGTTCTGTTTCACATTCAGAGGCCTTTAGGAACTAGGAGGATACTCTACTCCTTGAAGTGCTCGCTTTCCAGGAGACCCATTAACCAAAAATGTTCTCACATTTCCCTGGCTTTGTGAAAAGCTGATGCAGCTGAACATAAGACAGGATACTGGATGCAATGGAAGTAAATTAAAATATTGATTGAATAGATAGCTCCCTTCCCCCTACCTCATTCTAAGAAATCCTGCAACATCAAATTCACAAAGCACAATAATACAACAGAGGTATTTTAAAGGCTAAGTAGCTTTTATATATCTGGCTATTCAGACCTATTTACAGTTATTGAGAAAAACAATTAACTGGATTGGAATTCTCTATTAGGATGAGTAACAGCATCATATAGGATGAACTAGAGGAAGGATAAGTTGAAAAGGAGATCAGTTAGGAGATCATGGCAACAATCTAGGACAAAAGTAAAAAGGGGCTAGACTAGGGAGAGTTAATTAAAATGGAAACTATGGTTTTCAAATTCCCAAAGTGACTTATACCTTTGCACCAATAATTCCTTATCTTTTTTGAGTATGAGGGCTCTTCTTCAACATCAAAAAATTTGATAGGCTCTCATGTGATTACAGCAGTAATAGTCCCATTTATTAAGAGAATATTTGACAGAAAAGTCATAGTTATAAATTCAGGGATTTAAAAAATTAGAATATGCATTTTGCTTATCACAAAAAGTACCTTCTAGATGGCACAGTACACAGAGCACTGGACCTGGAGCCAGCAACAGCTGTATTCAAATTCTGCCACCGATATTTACTTAGCTGTATGACTGGGAAATTTACTTTACCTCTGTCTCAGTTATTTTGCTTGCTAAATGAGGGCAATAATGGCATCTATTGTGAGTATAAAATGAGAGGATGGTAAAGTGCTTAGCACAGCACCTATTACAAAGCACACATTATATAAATGTTTATTCCCTTCCTTCTAACACAAGTGCAAAGTATATTGTTATTCACTAGATATGTCTAATCTATTCCTTAGCCAATACCAAATGGTTTTGGTAACTGCTGCTCTATAATATAATTTTAGATCTGGTACAACTAAGCCACCTTCGTTTGATTTTTTTTTTTCAAGAATTCCCTTGAAATTCTTGACCTTTTGTTTTTCCATATGAATTTTGTTGTTATTTTTCTAGGTCATTAAAATAGTTTTTTGGGAGTCTGATTGGTAAAGCCCTAAATAAATAGATTAGTTTAGGTAATATTGTCATCTTTATTATATTTGCTCGCCCTATCCAAGAGCATTTAATATTTTTCCAATTGGTTAGATCAGACTTAATTTGTGTGAAAAGTGGTCTGTAATTTTGTAAAGTAAAATTTAAAAAAAGAAAAAAAATATCTCACTGGAAAAACAACTGACTTGAAAAATAAATTCAGGAGAGAAATTTTAAAAATTATTGGTTTACCTGAAAGTCAAGATCAAAAAAAGAGCCTGGACATCAATCTTTCAAGAAATTATCAAGGAAAATTGTTCTGGTATTCTAGAACCCGAGGGTAAAGTAGAAATTGAAAAAATGCCAAATTCCAAAACTCCTGGGTCAAGGAGAAAATATTGCAAGCTTGCAGAAAGAAACAATTCAAGTACAATGGAGTCACAGGGCTTAGAATATGATATTTTAGAGAGCAATGGAGCTAGGATTACAATGTAAAATCACCTTCCCAGTAAAACTGAGTATAATCTTTCAGAAGAAAAGGTGGTCATTCAATGTAATAGAAGATTTTCAGACATTTGTGATGGAAAGACCAGAGATGAATGAAAATTTTGATTTTCAAATACAGGACTCTGCATAAGTCTAAGGGGTAATCAGGAAAGTTGATGTCATAAGGAACTTCATAAGGTTTATCTGTTTACATCCCTACTCGGGAGGATGAAATTTGTAACTCATTAGAACTTTCTCATCATTATGGCAGTTAAAAGAAATATATATAGACAGAGAGTACAGGTGCAAGTTGAATATGAAAAGATAATATCTTTTTTAAAATGATGAAATTAAGGGGTGAGAGAGGAATGTACTGGAAGAAAGGGAGAGGGAGAAATGGAACCATACAAATTATTGGCTATTAAAAAAAAGAGCTAAGAAAAATTTTTACAGCAGAGGGGGTGAGGGGAAGGAAAGGGTGAAAAAATGAACCTTATTCTCACCAGAATTGGCTCAAAAAGGAAGTAACATACATACTCAATGAGGGGGGGGGGAGGGATGGAGGTCTACCCTACTCTACAGGAAAATGAGAGGGGAATGAGATACTGGATCTGGGATGGATAGTGGAGGAGAGGGCATATTGGGTAAGGGAATGATCAATACCAACACACCTTTGGGGAGGGATAGAGTGAAGAGAGAATAAATGGAGGGTAATGCAGTTAACAATGGTAGCTGTAAGAAGAGTTTCAAAGCAAGTTCCTCTGATCTGGCTTTGTTTTCCAATTATAGAGGGAACTGAGTAAAATTTGTAAAAAATAAGAGTCATGCCCCAATTGATGAATGATGAAGAGATAAGATCTGTGCCCAAAAGGCTATAAATTCATGCATGTCCTTTGACCTAACAACACCATTTCTTGGCATGAATACCAAAATGATTTGAAGGGGGAGAAAAAAGAAAATGGCTTATATGTTCAAAAAATATTCACAGCAGTCCTCTTCTCAGGGCAAAAAAAATGAAAATTGAGGGGATGCCCATCCATTGGGGAATGACTCAATAAACTGCGGTGTGTGTTTATGATGGAATATTATTGTTCTATGGGAAATGATGAGTAGTATGCTCTCAGGAAGAAAAAATAAACAAACAAACCTGGAAAGTCCTCCATTAACTCAAGCAAAGTGAAATGTACTGTTTACGAAGCAACAGCAATGTTCCAGGATGACCAGCTGTGAATGACTTTGCTACTCTCAGTAATACAATCAGCCACTACTACTCTGAAGGATTTAGGATGAAAAATCCTATATATATTTAGAAGAACTGATTGTGTCTGAATACATACTGAAACATTCTCTCTCTTTCTGTCATTAACAATTTTTCTTGAGAGTTTTTATTTTGATTAGGGTGGAAGATTTATTTATTTATTTTTTTTACCACTTGCCTTTTTTGGAAAAATTGTGTATCTTCGTTGTGGGTGGGGATAAGGGAGAGAACCTAGAACTCAAAAGTTTTAGAAACAAATATAAAAAAAAAATTGTTTTGAATGTAAAGGTGAGAGAAGGGGGAAGGGAATTAAATAAATAAAAAAATTTAAAAAGATTAGTGACAAGATCCAAGGCCTCAGGCTGCTATTTTCCTGTTTTCCACAGGGGATGGCAAAGTTGAGTTGCTATGGCTAAAAGGGTAGCACTGAATAGACTGCAACACCAAGGTTCTGATGGAAGGTGAGGTAGGGGTAAAGGTGTGGGACAAGGGATAAATCAGCCTTCTTTAGCCCACAGATACTATTGCACTGATGGATATAAAATAACTATGGTATTTTACCTTGCAAAAAGATCTGAAATTTACTTGTGGAACCATGTGCCAGAAAGGTGGTAGCTTATGAGTTATTGTGAAGTGGTACAGTTTTCAGTATTCTCTAGCTGTATCTTTGAATGAAATCTTTCATAATCAAAATTAAAATTCTAGTGATATTTCATTTGACTTAGAACAAATTCACATTTTCAAAACAAGCATTACAGGAAAACTGACTGCAATTCTTCTTTGTCTAGCCTCTGTTATAGTACCATGGGCTTTTAGGTACTTTCCAGACATTTTTTCCTAGAGTTAGTGCTGGTGAGAATGATAATGGCAATGGTGGAAAGTGAAGAAAAATCTTTTTGAACCAACCAAATGTCTGTTATTTGGAACTGATATCTTGATCTTCAAGTCTAGAACAAGTTGATCAGCTTGGGAACTTGAAGAGTTTATTGGTTCTTATTGGATTATAAGTTCCATGAGGGCAGGGATCATATCTTATTTAATCTTCTCAATCATCTTGAACAGTAATATGCATGTAAATGTATGTTGAATTGAATTAAATTGGCCAGGATCAGATCAACCTCTTACATATAGTGAGTCAAAAAGTCATTCAGTGTATTACTGTTAATCTCTGGGAGACAAGGTAAAGAAGATAATGGTTACATTTAGTTTTAGCCTAAAAAATCATTCTTAATAACAGCTATTATTTCATTTATTTCCTTTCTTGTCACTAATTGTGTGGCTTTATCTCACTACTTTATATCACTGATGAATTATAATTACCAGTTTTATACTTAGATGTATCTTATCTTACTTTTATTCATCAAATGAGAGGGATCCACATAATTCATGGCTTAGCTTTCATGACTTTCATTTTTAAATTCTATGAAATTCTCTTTTCAAAAGTAGGATCACTGAAAATGAGCTCATGAAAAGATCATTCTATTTCTCAATAGCAGTCTGGCTCCCTTTCTTTGCATTATATTGCTTTTATCTTGATAATCTAATATTATCTAGAAGGAGGATTTAAGGCTTCATTTTTTTTTGTTTTACAGTTGCTCTCAAATACCTTTTCTAATCAAAATGTTTCATTATATTTCCCCTAATGCATTTCCCAGAAAACATTTTCTATTATATTTTAACAAAATAGCATGGAGGAAAAAAAGAGAGGTATTGTCTAACTCATAACTATGTCTGATCCAACAATATAATCACATAAGATAAGATATTTTTATTGGGTTTGTTCATTTTAGGGTTTGGGTTTTTTTTGTTCTCCTGTTGATCCAAATGTAGGACAGTCCCTGAACTTTCCAGTCATTTAAAAAAAATATAAAATCCCTTTTATGATGACCTTAAAAAGCAGTCTTAAAATCTTGGAGCTTGCTGTAGGCATGGCATAATATCAGTGTAACATTCAAATAAGGAAAAAAATTCAGCAAATATATTTTTTGTGGGGGAGAGAAAGAAACATGATATATACACATGTTACACACATATATGTGTATGTGTACATATTTGCCTACAAATATGTGATGTTCTAAACATCTTAGAGTGATTTGAATGTTTGAAAATCATTTTAACAGCTATCAAATATCTATTTTAAGCTTTAGTAGCTATTTAACAGCTATTATATATGCTAAGTGATAACTAAGCATAGATACTATGGTAACTGGTGACAATATCCAAAGCCTCAGCCTGCTGTTAGACCTGGCCCATTCCCAGGAGATGGCAAAGTTTAGTTGCTTTGGGTAAGAGAGCAGAACTGGAGGCTGAAACTCCAAAGTCCTGGAGGAAGAAGGGGGAAGTGAAAGGGACAGATTAGTCTCTAGCCCACAGCTCTTACTGCACAGTAGATATACAATAAATATACACATACAATAAATATGGTATTTCCCTTAAAAAAAAGAAATGAAATTTACTTGTTGGAAGTGTGTGTCAGAAGGGTTGTAGCTTGTGGGTTAACATGAAGTGATGTGTGATGTCTATTCTTTGTACGTGTGTATATGTGGCTACAGAGCCAAGGGATCATTTTACAGAAAGAGTACCTAGAAAGCAAAGATTCTTTTGCTTCTCATGTTTCTATCAAATAAGAGTATGTTGAGCTATGGCTGCACAAGATCACAGACTTGTAATTAGAAGGCACTTCAGAGTCAAATCCCCTCATCTTACTAATGATGAACGTAAGTTCCAGGAAAGTTGTGAAAAGAAAAAGTATTCTTGGTGGGATCTGAACCCAGGCCTATAGGTCACATAATCAACAACATGAAAGACTAAATATTTCTCTGATCCTCATGATAATTTCTCAAACTTCTCCAAAACAGAAACTATGTGTCAAAAATATTTTCAGTTTTTTCAAAGGTATAATATCAAGAGCCAAAAGATGGTAAAAAAAAAAAAAAAAACAACTCCACAAACTAATGAATAATTTAAGCCCACTCAGTTCCACTTCTCCTACAACCCACAATCATCCCACTTGCTGACCTGATCTACAAGTTTGCAATAGAATGTAATGCTGATGTATCTCTGACATTCCTTCTCCTTTTCTATAGCTGGAGATCTAAAACCTAATCTATAGAAATTTGCTGAGTCCTTGATAACTAGAGCCATAGTAGCATTCTGTGTTGTGTCAGAGCTCTGTAGGAGAGCAGGGAAGAGGGTCATGACACATGTCCATATTTATAATGGAGCTCAATTCTATACCCTGATTCCACCTCCTCCCAGAAATCCAAATTCTGAAAGGCAGAAATTTGCCTAAGTGTAATATCACCGGTATGGCAGAGCTCTGTACTACTGAGCCAAAGAAGAGAGAAACAGAAGGAAAAGGCAAGACCTTTTCCTACCATCTATATGAATGATGCTGTGTAATGTGGCAGGCGGGGGTGGACTCTACTAAGGCTGGGGGAAAAGAAACATTAGCTAAAGAACTGTGAATTTCTCTTTATGAAAGGTAGCTGAGAGGTTTTGAGACTCAGCCCTGAGGGAAACCATCATCAGAGGCAGGGAAATCAAAAAATGATCAATAGGAAAAGTAAGGGAGAAACAAAACCAAAGAAATTATCAAAAAATCTCAAAAGATAAAACACTCAGAGACGCTAAGCATAAGAAGATAAGCCAACAAAGAAAACTTTAAAAGCAGTGGAAAATATGGCTTCCACATCTAATAAATAACTTCAGAATTTTTGAATAAATACTGTAAAACAAAGAAAAATGATTGAACACTTAATAAGGCAGAGGATCTGTGGATTTTGAGAACCACAACACTTTGTTCTGAGTGTTCTGAGTGAAAAGAGAAATGAAAATTGTGAGAGCAGAATTTATGGCCTGCACAGCAGAAATAATTAGCAGAAGAGAAAAACTTAAATCGTCAGTGGCAAGACTCACCAAAGATACAAAGACACCTGATTGAGAATGCAAAAATACAGAAGTGAAAGATAATCTGAACCCAGTCTCTCTCCAGATGCAGAACTCTTTTCATTATGTCATACTGCTTCCATTATCACAAATTGTAAAGATTTCTTCAGGGAAGTATGTTCTGTCAAAGCACTGATTTTATTGAAAGTAAAGTTTTGTTAAATAAACACTTTCTCTAGCCTTCAGGTCAGTCCCACTAAGAACCATTGGAATGCTATCTTATTACTTAGCTAAAAACAGCAAGCAAATAAATAAAATGAAGGCAGAGATAGTTGGAGTACTAATGAGGCAAAGAAATTAAAGGGAAAAATGAAGGAATATTTGTCATTTTTATAAACTTCAATGGCCTGAAAGCCATAAAAGTATTTTAAATATTCCAATGAAGTAAGAGCTCAAAAACTATAGAAATATACATTTTTGGCACATACATCTGAATTTATTTTTTTCTCTTTCTTCTTTCCTTCCTCCCTTCCTTTTCTTCTTTCCCTCCTTCCTTCTTTCTTTCTCTTTCTTTTCCTTCCCTCCTTCCTCTCTTTCTTTCTCTTTCCTATTTCTTTCCTTTCTTTCTTTCTTTCTTCTTCTTTCCTTCATTCCTTCTTTCCTTTCTTTCTTCCTTCCTTCCTTCCTTCCTTCCTTCCTTCCTTCCTTCCTTCCTTTCCTTCCTTCTTTCTTTCTTTCTTTCTTTCTTTCTTTCTTTCTTTCTTTCTTTCTTTCTTTCTTTCTTTCTTCCTTGCTTGCATGCATCCTTTCTATTTGCTTTACTATAACATAGCCAAGCTCAGTAATAGGGGCTGCTCAGAATTATATCCCTTTTGAAACTGAGCTCCCATTACCATTCCAAGTAGTGTTATTACTGAAGCTCAGATTCAGTTTCCCTTATCTCCATGAAGCAAAGATCTGAATGAACTGTTAAATATATATTTGGTTATGTCACCTCAACAAAGAAGATATCCTGTAGAAGTTTATTTATAGAGTAGTAGTTTTCCTCTGATAAACTCAAGGCATTTTTCTGCAGACATTTGGAAAGACAGATGTAAAGTTATTCTGTAAGTTCATGAATGTTTTCTTATCCTTTCACTCAGTGTCACCATTATAATACAAAAATCACTTTTTTTGTTTCTGTTCTCTATTTTTACTTAGAAAAATTTTCCCTGTCAATTTCTCCTTGATATTCTATAGTCTAAGATCACTACTTTCTGCTTGATTTTGCTTCTATTTTTGATGTTTTCAGTTTTCTAGGTTTGATACATAAATAAAATTTTATGTACTTCAAAGGTAAATGAGTAGAATTCAGAGCAGAGGTATTTTCACAATGTATGACTATATTTTATACAAATTAACATCTAAAAGATGTGATTAAAGAAATATTTAATGAAAAAAGAAGATAGTATGGTCATGTTGTTAGAGTACATATTGGATGTCCTATATATTCTACTGGTATTCTTACAATACTAAAGAAAAAAGAAAAAAAAAGCTCCTCCAATGGTAAAGTTAAGAAAAAGCACAGACAACAGTCATGGATAGATTCTAATCTACATTGCTTGAGAGAGCAATCAAACTGACAAAGTCACAGAGCTGCTTGAGTTTAAGTTGTCAATCAGACAATAAGCAGTTATTAAGTATCTACTATGTGCCAGGCACTGTTCTAGGTTCTAGAGATAAAAAGACAGGCAAAAGACAGAACTGGTTCTCATCAATCTCATAATCTAATAAGGAAGCGAACATGAAAACTAGTATGTACAAGCAGCGAGGTGGAATAGTGAGTAGAGCATTGGGTTTGGATCCGTGAAGATTCATTTCCCTGAGTTCAAATCTGATATCAGACTCTATTTTTGTGGTCCTGTTTAAGACATTTAACCCTATTTCTCATAGAGAAGGAACTGGTAAGCTATTTAGAAGCTTTGCCCCCCAAAACAACAACTTGTACAAACAAAATATACACATTAACTTGGAGAAAATCAATAGAGGAAAGTAGGGATATATTGATAAAAATTTAACAAATGACTCCAAGACACAGGTTTTTTTTATGTTTATTCTGCCTTGCTAACATTTTCTCATCACTTTCCATTTTAGATTCTAGACAGTCAACAAAAATAAATCAAGCTCCAATTTGTAGTGTTTGCCAATTTTCAAGGTATAAATGTTTATGCTTAAAATTTAACAGTTACCTCTCTTGAGCCAGTAGACATGGTCTCAGGAAACAGCTATAGAAAAAGCACTAGCAGTAAGGAGGAACAGGAATGGCTTCTTGTATAAAGTGGGATTTTAAGTGGCTGTTGAAGAAAGTCAGAGAAGCTACAAGATGGAGATGAGGAAGGAGATGAGGCTGATATCATTCTATTACAGAGTTTACAGAGGTGTACATGGGAAGGAATAAGAAGTAAGAGCAGATTTTTAAAAAGAAATGGGGGAATAGCACTTCTTTCAAGTAAATATATTCACATGAGGAAATGTGAAAGGTACATGATAAGAAAACATTTGGAAGAAGATAAAATAATGGAGAAATAGAAGGGAATATCACAATGGTGAGTTTTCTATAGAGCTACCAGCTAAATAGAAAACCTGGATAATAGGTTATATGATGAATTCCTGAGAATTTTCCAGTTGGCACTGAGACATGATGTAGCTGTTTGCCTCGGTTTCCTCATCTCTAAAATCAGCTGGTCCAGGAAATGGCAAACCAATCCACTATCTTTGCCAAGAAAATCTCAAAAAGCATCATGAAGAATTGGACAGGACTGAAAAACCACCAAAATAAGAGTTAAGCATAGAAGATGGTGATTTTTTAAAAGTCAAATTCAATCTTAAGCTGATTAATAGAACGATTAGAAAAAGGGAAGTAAGGATCCTACTATACTCTGTTTGAGTCAGAGCACTTCTAGGGCATTGTGTTCAGTTCTAGATGTCATGTTTAAAGGGAATCTTGACAGAGTAAAATCTGCTCAGAACCAGCATGAAAGTATTCTAAACCAGTCTATATGGTCTACTGAAAGCATACTGCAGTGAAGAAGAGATTTAGGTGGGGAGAGGTGAGGTAATAACTTCCAATTACTTGAAAAGCTATCCTATGCTCCAGAAAGAATTAGGATCAACGGGTAAGAAGTCACTAACTAAGTGACCTTGGATAAATCACTTAATCTCTCTCAATTTTAATTTTTTTTTCATCTGTAAAATGGGGACAATGATAGTACCCACCTCATAGAGTTGTTAGGATCAAATTAATTAACATATGTAAAGTAGTTTGCAAATCTCAAAGTGCTACATGAATGGTTTAATTATTATTATCAAGTTACAGCGTTAATTTTTTTTTATGATTCAATGGAAAGGAGAACTTCCTAACAATTCGGGTTTTTTTAAAAATGATTTGAACAACCTTGTGTAGATAGAAATCTCTTTGGTCCCTGGAAGTATTCAAAAGAAAGCTAATGATCATTTCTCAGGAATGTCACTCAACAAGCAGGAAACTAACCTACATCACCACTAAGATCAGCAGTGGATGATGATAGAATTGTAGATGAAGATCAGAAGAGATGAAAAATTAAGGCGAATTAGTAACTCTCATATGCCTCTAACACCTTAAGTTTACAAGTGTTTTTTCCTCATCTCAACTCTGAAAAGTAGAATATAATTATCCCCAAGTTTTAGGTAGAGATACCAAGGCTCAGAGAAATTAAGTGATTTGCCCAGTGCCATATAATGTAATTGATATGGGAGGAAAGATGGGAACCCCCAACTCTTTTGATTCCAAAACGAATGCTTTTTATACTACTTTCCACCATTTTTATTGAACAGAAAAAGTAATTCCTACTCCTGGTGTGTATTCTCTGGGAACTAATTCTTGAGGAAGCAGCTAATTTATGGGGTAAGCAAAAGGGGAAAGTCAATGCAGGTAGGAGGACAATTTCAAAGATTGTTGTGTAACATTGGATAGTTTGAATAATGATAATTGAGTAATTAAGCATAAAATCATTTGAACCAGGGTACTTCTCTTAGAGCAAGTATTTTTTACCTTTTTTATGACATAAATACCTTTGATACAGTGGAAGATGTGGAGCAAAATATTATGCACTATGAAATAGGGGAAAACATTTTCCCAGAAAAAGTAACTTTTTAGACAAGAGAAACAGTTACAGGGGTGTATAAATAGAGATCCTTAGGCTGTTAAAATCAGGATGAGCCAGACTGATTCTCTCTTGAAGGGAAAACTCCACTGGCTTGGAGATTTATTGCCTTAATAGGAAGTTCTAATAAGATTAACTACACCGAAAACTTTATCTCACTGGAACACATCCATTCTTGGATAATTCCTAAGATTCCAAGATTAATATGTTTCTTCCAAAATTATCTTGCCTCTATTCCTTTACCTCTCAAATAAGGAAAGTGGCCAAGCAGCCTCACCTGATTGATTGAACTTCCCTTTTTGCTAGTAATGTCTCTGTAAGGATATATAAAACCTTATATATTTATGCATTTCCCTTTGTTTAGGGTTATTGCTATCCACTTGCTTATTAGCTGATGCTAATTAAACCTTTCTCTTCCAGCTTTGACTCTTGATTTATTGGCCTCCAGTTAAACAGATCAAATTGGGAGTAAATACTCTCCAAAAAGGCTTTAGGACCTCTGGTTTGAGGAATTCCCTAGCAATCCTAATAAAACCTATAGGCCCCTTCTCTGAATAATATTTTCAAATATACAGAATTACCAAGGAAACCATTTAAATTAAAATAGTTTTAATTTTTTTAAGTTTGTGATATGACTTATGGACCTTCTGAAATCCTTCCATAGACCCTCAGGAATCTATGAACCCTGAGTTAAGGACCCTAAGATATTAATATCTTCAAAGAAAAGAGAAATAGAGCTAGAAACAGAGATAATGAGGGTTATTGGCAAAGTAAAGGTTAATTTCTATCTCTATGTAGTATGCAACATGTTTGCTTTTCAAGCAATCTTAGACCCAGACTCATCATGAGCTATTGTCAACACATTTTGGGGCACTGAAGGAATGCATGTCTGGCTGTCCCCAGCAACTTCTGCGGAGGAAGAATCCCAGTGCATATATTCCACTTGAGAATGTTGATTGTGATGATAAATCATCACTAAGGCTTGTGATAACTGTTCCTAAAACTTGCTATTATTTTTGTAACACCAGTAAGATTTATATTATTAGGTTAATCTATTGAAAATTGAAATAATAGTTTTATTCTTAGTGCCTAAGAATTGAAATATTTATTGGAAAATGTCATCTTAGACTGTTTCATATAAGCCTTAATTTGGCTAGATTAAACATATTGGAGAAATAGATAAAGCAACCATTTAGGTGTTTATTACAAATATATACATATATAGAAAAACAATGTACAGTAGAACAAGAGAGTACTGGACCAGGGATCAGAAGATTTGGATTTGTCACAGAATTTCCTAATTAACCATAGGCAAAATGGGTATAGTGTAATTTATACTTCTCACAAGGTGATTGTGAAAAAATAAAAGAGGAAATGTAATTTTCAGTGCTTTGGAGCTAAAAATGCAATAAAATATAAACTATTAATGAGAATCCATAACTAGCCTTTCATCTGATTATTTTGGTGGGGGGGGGGGGAAGAGGAAGGAGTAGGGCTGGTTCCTGGATCTGTAATTTCATTGGTAAAGGGAGCTCCTAGGATGGAAATTCTATCAATGAAGTTTGGCTTTTATTTTAACTATTCTGCCACTTTTAGTCTTTGAGAGCTATCTGAGCTATTGTGGAGTTAAGTTTCTTGTACTTGATAGCTAGAATATGTCCAAGGCAGGACATAAATCTAAATGTCATAGCCATGTTTTCTCAGTTCTTAGGCCAGATTCCTATACACAAAATCAGGCTATTTCTCTTGGCCTGATTATAATTTTAATTAGAGCATTCGGTTTTATTTTTCATGTCATTTAAATTTATAATTTTATTACAATAAATTATTACATTACAAGAGGCAGCATAAAAAGCAGATTAAGACTTGAGATGAAGAGCTGGCCTAGAAGTCATGAATTCTCAGGTTCAAGATCTGTTTCTGCCACACACTGGCTGTATGAACTTGGATACATTATTTAGCCTACTTAATATCTCAATGCCCTGGTAACTTTCTTTTTTTAAAATATTATTTAAAGCTTTTTATTTTCAAAATATATGCGTGGATAATTTTTCAACACTGACCCTTGCAAAAATTTGTGTTCCAAATTTCCCTCCTTGTCCTTACCCCCTTCCCTCGATTGCAAATAATCCAATATATGTTAAACATGTACAAATCTTCTATACACATTTCTACAATTATCATACTGCACAAAAAAAAATCAGATCAAAAAGAAAAGAAAATGAGAAAGAAAACAAAAGAAGAAAACAATAAAAAATGAGAATACTATGTTGTGATTCGCATTCAGTTCCCACAGTCCTCTCTCTGTGTGTATATGGCTCTCTTCATCACAAGATCATTGGAATTGGCCTAAATCATCTCATTTTTGAGAAAAGTCACGTCCATCAGAATTGATCATTATATAGTCTTGTTGTTGCCATGAATAATGATCTCCTGATTCTGTCATTTCACTCAGCATCAGTTCATGTAAGTCTTTCCAAGCCTCTCTGAAATCATCTTGCTGGTCGTTTTTTACAGAACAATAATATTCCATAACATTCATATACCACAATTTACCAAACCATTCTCCAATTGAGGGGCATCCATTCAGTTTCCACTTTCTAGTCACTACAAAGAGGGCTGCCACAAACATTTTTGCACATGTGGGTTCCTTTTCCTCCTTTAAGATCTCTTTGGGATATAAGCCCGGTAGAAACACTGCGGGGTCAAGAATATGCACAGTTTGATAATTTTTGAGCATAGTTCCAAATTGCTCTCCTGAATGGTTGCATCAATTCACAACTTCACCTACCATGTATCAGCATCCCAGTTTTTCCACATCAATTCCAACATTCATCATTTTCTTTTCCTATCATCCTAGCCAATCTGAAAGGTGTGTAGAACACCTTTTCATATGATTAGAAATGATTTCAATTTCTTCATCTGAAAATTGTCTTTACATTTCCTTTGACCATTTATCAATTGGAGAATGGCTTGAATTTTTATAAATTTGATTCAATTTTCTATATGTTTTAGAAATGAGGCTGTTATCAGAAGTGTTAAATGTAAATTTTTTTCCCAGTTTATTGCCTCCCTTCTAATCTTGTCTGCATTCGTTTTGTTTGTACAAAAATCTTTTAACTTAATATAATCAAAATTTTCTATTTTGTATTTAATGAGGTACTCCAGTACCTCTTTGACCATAAATTCCTTCCTACTCCACAGATCTCAGAGATATACTATCCTTTTTTTCTCCTAATTTGCTTATGATATCACTCTTTATGTCTAAATCATGAACCCATTTTGACTTTATCTTGGTATTCATTGTCAGGTATGGGTCAAGGCATAGTTTTTGCTATACTAATTTCCAGTTTTCTCAGCAGTTTTTTTGTCAAATAGTGAGCTCTTATCCCAAAAGCTAGGGTCTTTGGGTTTGTCAAATACTAGATTACTATAGTCATTGTCTATTTTATCCTGTGAACCTAATGTATTCCACTGATCGACTACTATATTTCTTAGCCAGTAGTACCAAATGATTTTGATGACCACTGCTTTATAATATAGTTTTAGATCTGGTATAGCTAGGACATCTTCATTTGCTATTTTTCATTAATTCCCTTGAAATTCTTAACCTTTTGTTCTTTCAGATGAGCTTTGTTTTTATTTTTCTAGATCTGTAAAATAATTTCTTGGGAGTTTGATTTATATGGCACTGAATAAGCAGATTAATTTAGGTAGTATTGTCATTTTTATTATATTAGCTCAGTCTACCCATGAGCACTTGATATTTTTTCCAGTTGATTAGATCTGACTTTATTTGTGTGGAAAGTGTTTTGTAATTGTATTCATATAATTCCTGAGTTAGCCTTGGCAAGTAGACCAGCTTATATTTTATATTATCTACAATTATTTTAAATGGAATTTCTCTTTGCATCTCTTGCTGCTGGACTTTGTTGGTGATATATAAAAATGCTGATGATTTATGTGGATTTATTTTGTGTTTTTTTGTAAACAACATATTGTAGGATTCTGGCTTTTAATCCAATTTATCTGCTTCTGTTTTATGGAAGGGTTCACATTCACAGTTAAAATTACTAACTGTATTTTCTGCCATCTTGTTTTCTCCCAGTTTACTTTTCTTTTTCCTTTTCCCCTTTCCCTCTTCCCCAGTATTTTGCTTCTGATAATCCCCTCCCTCAATTAGCCCTCCCTTTTTACAGCCTTTCCCCCTTTCTTATGCCTTCCTCCTTTTCCTTCTGTTCTCCTTTTTATTAGCTTCCCTCTTTCCTTTCCCCTTTCCCCTCCTACTTCCTTATAGGATGAGAAAAGCTTCTCTGTGAATCTAAATGTGTCTGATATTCTCTCTTTGAGTCAAATCTGATGAGAGTAAGATTCACACAATGCTCATTCCCTTCTCTTCTTTCCCTCAATTGTAATAGGTCCTTTTTGCCTCTTTATGAGATGTAATTTATCCCATTTTAACTCCATTTTCCTCTTCTTTCGGTAGAATTCCCTTTCCTCCTCTAGTTTCTTTTTCATATTATCACAATAAAATCATATTATACCTGCACCCTCTAAATATACCCATAACAGAGATAAAGATTTGAAGAGTTAAACATATCATTTTGCCATATAGGGATATAAGCTTTTTAACTTTTGAAGGAAAGTTATTTTTTCCTTTTTTTTTTTTAACCTTTTTATGTTTCACTTTAGTTCTCTATTTGAAGATCAGATTTTCTATTCAGCTCTTGTCATCAGAAATAAATGAAATTTACCTGTTTCATTGAGTGTCCAACTTTTCCCCAGAAAGATAATGCTGAGTTTTGCTGGATGGTTGATTCTTGGCTGTAATCCAAGTTCCTTTGCCTTTCAGAATATCAGATGTCATGCTCTTCAGTCCTTTAAAGTGGAAGCTGCTAGGTCCTGGGTAATCCTAATTGTAGCCCCTCAATATTTGAATTGTTTCCTTCTGACTGCTTGAAATATTTTCTCCTTGATTTGATAATTCTGAAATTTAGCTATGATGTTCTTTGGACTTTTCATTTTGGGGTCTCTTTCAGGAGGTAATTGGTGAATTCTTTCAATGGCTATTTTTACCCTCTCCCCAACCCTCAGTTCTAGGGCATTAGGATAGTTTCCTTGATGATTTCTTGAAAGATGTTGCCTAGGCTCTTTTTTTCACTATGTTTTTCAGGAAGTCCAATAATTCTTAGATAATCTCTTTTAGATCTGTTTTCTGGGTCAGTTGTTTTTCCAATGAGGCATTTTATATTTTCTTCTATTTTTTTCATGGGGGGGGGTGGTTTGTTTGTCTGATTCTTGGAGTCTCATTGAGTCATTCACTTCCATTTGTTCATTTCTAATTTTTAGTGAATTATTTTCTTCAGTTAGCTTTTTTTACCTTCTTTTGCATTTGGCCAATTGAACTTTTAAGTGAGGTATTTTGTTCAATGCATTTTTTTCCATTTCAGAAATTCTGTTTTTTCAATGAATTGGTTTCTTTTTCATATCTATTTTGTAAGGAGTTATATGCTTTTTCCATTTCATCAAATCTATTTTTAAGGAGTTTTCTTCAGGTAATTTCTGTTTTTCCTTTTCCAAACTCTCATTTCAAAGTTCTCATTTCCTTTTCCCATTTTTCTTCTAACTCTTTTTTATTATCCTTTTTGAATTCTTCCAAGAGAGCCTTGTGAGATGGGGACCAACTCATATCATCCTTTGAAGCTTCATCTGGAGATGATTGGACTTTAGGATCTTCAGGGTTTGAGATCTGTTTTTTTTCTTTCTCCATAAAAGCTTTCTATGGTCAGAGTTCTTTTTTGCTTTTTTGCTCATTGTTTTTTAAAGGTTGAAATCTGTGCTTAGGGCAAAGGAGAGATTGTCCAAGCTTCCTCTTTAGGTGACACCTCCTTTAATTGCTCTGGAGCTAGTGCTGCTGACTGACTTCTGTTGTTGGGTAGGCCTGGCCAGGTCCCACATTTTTTTGGAGTTCAGAGGCTCACTATATGTCTTTTTTATTGTGTTGGAGCTCTCACAGCTAATCTGCTGATCCACTGGTTTGTAACCAAGACACAGTAGCCTAAGAGCTTCCCAGTAGATTTCCCAGTGCAGGGATGCCTCCCACCCTGCCCAATTGAAACAGATCTTTTCTGAAGTTCTTCCAAAGTATCTTTTGCTGGAAATTTGTTACACTCCAAATATTTGTGGGTTTTGTCATTCCAAGACCAGTTCAGAGTCTTGATCTGGTGTTGATCAAAGGGATACTAGGAGGAGCTCAGAAAAAATATGTCTACTCTCCATCATCTTGGCTCTACTTCCTCCTTCTCCTGATAACTCTCTAAGACTAAACCGCAGGATCAGTTCTATAATTGGTAGAATAAGTTCTTCACTAGATGTTCTCTATATGGGTGAAATCCCAGGTCCAATTAAAATTCTTTTTTTTTTTTTTTGCCTTCCCTGGACATGGAGATGCACATAGGAACATTGGAGAATAATATAGTCAAAATCTCTTCCATTATCATTTGTAATGTTTGGTCTAGCTTACTGGAGGTTCTCTGGAAGGGCCTTGGTCTCAGCAGGACAGACACCATGAGAATGGACAAGAATAGAGTCCAAAGTCTTTATTGTCTCCTTCACAGTCTGTGTCTGTCTTAGTCTGACACAGTCTAAGTCTGACCCAGTCTCCTCCAGCAGTCTGGCAGTCTCAACCAGTCTCTGTCTGAGTCTGACTTTGTCCCCAGTTTAAATACCCTATTACAATTACATCATTACAGTATGCTGAATATATGTGAACTAGAGAACTATTACATTATCATGCTAAATACTAAGTATATATATATATATATATATATATATATATATATATATATATTTTAGAGGACCATCATCTCATCAATTCCACGGAGTTACCACCTTGTTTCAAGTATACTTCTCCAAAGTTCTGGACCTCTACAGTCACTTGGCTGCCAATATAGCAAAAAAAAAGCACTTAACATATGGGCATGATCTTATAATTCTATATCCTAAGTTCTAAGTTTCAGGTGATGTATTTCCAAATATCCAATCCAAATGTCTGCCTAATTGTTATCATTTAAAACAATCCTGAAAAGGAGCATTAGTAATTAGTAATTCAATGTCTTTTTAGATCCTAGACTTATAAATCTGAGTCTTAAATTCATCTGTAACACAGGAATAATAATAAAAATCCATGCTATCTAACACAGATGTTGGATTAATAAAAGAGAGTATAAAGGTTCTTGGGAAAAAATAAGGTGATGAATATGAAGTTTGAAAAAATAATTGGGAAAAGTGTAGCTAAAAATAAAATCATTTCCTGAATTCAAGAGTAAAAATGTAAATTAGGAACATAATTAAAATGATTTTATTTTAATCATTTGGAACTGTTTAGAATAAAGCTAGAACTAGCACAAGATAAGTGGGGCTTAGCCCCAGAAATTAACATCTCAGAGTGGGGCAGTGGTTCCTCCTTAAGGACAACTCTCCTCCTCCCTCTTCTCCCCTGTTAGATTGGTCTACTGGAATTCTCTGTTGCCATCAGATTTCTATGGCCATCAGACTCTTCTTTAGGGGGAACTTTCCATGAGAATGGGGCAGACTACCCCTTTCTGTTCAAGCCACTTGACCTAGGTACCTTACCACACATATCAGTAAGGAACAGTGAGTGGGGTAGATTAGCTGATAGCTGCAATAGCCTCCTCTGCTGTCAATTTTCTCATAGTAAATTCAAAAAACCAACTCAAGCCATCCCCAATGTACTATCTTCCTCTTTCTTCCTTCTAAAAATCTTCCTCTGTTGTAGTACAGTGGGAAGATGGCTGACTTTAGAGCCAGAGGACTTGAATTTGAAATCTTGCTTTCCTTCTTATTACCTCTGTAATTTGGGCAAATCATTTTACTTCTCTGCATTCCAGTTTGTTCATCTATACAGTGAAAACCATTGATGGTCCTTCTATGGCCTTATGATCAGAGATTTCTTGTGCTCATCTTCCTTCCTTTTTCTGATGCTCACTGAAACCTGCTTTTCTCCTGGAGACACTGTTACCTCTTGGCATCCTCTCCAAGATACGTCAATCCTCTCAAATACAAAAGGTTATGAGGAGGAAGCAACATACTCCTCACTCCTACTGTTACTTTCAGACAATCTGTCTGCCATTGTCACTCAGTAATCATCAAGCATGTGTCAAGCACTTACTATGTGCCAGGTACTTTTTCTAAGTTCTGGGGAGATAAATATAGAGAGTGCAAGTAATCCACTGAAAGTTAATTGTGTGTCCATACTATGTCTGGACCAATATGGTGAGTTTCCTACCCCACATGACCTAAGGTCTCCAGGATGCTTAAGTAAGTGTGAATCAGTCCAGGATTGCAATGGAGCAGGTAAAAGCTTCTGTGCCAATTACCAGTAAGGTCAGGCTGGTGAGGAACTTCCATATTTCCAGTCTGGGCAAAATCAGGAGAATCGTGTTAAAACAAAATAGGAAGAAAAAGAGGAGAAGAAGGAGGAGAAAAATTAGTAGGAGAAGGAAAAAAAGGAGAAAGAGGAAAGAGAAGATAGATTCAGAAAATGCCCCCCTTTTCTCATTATCTGAAAGTATATTTCTTTCATTCTTCTATGGTCAGAATAATTTTCTCACTATAAGTTTATGGCTATGTGGAACTCTTTTTTTTTACCCATCTCAGAAATTAAGGACATTAAAGATTGAATGAGGTAAAATTTACAAAATTTGCATAAATATATTATGAAAGGCCATCAGAAATATAACAATCACTTAACAAGATCTTTTTTTCTAAGGCCTTGTGAAACCGTGCAATGACTGCAGAAAATTTTGCACAGCTTGTTTTACTTTCTAGAACACAAAAATAAGTGGATTAGTATTTTGACATCTGAAACAATGATAGCACTGATGGTATTTCAAAAGCCAAAGGTTTAGTGTTTTGAAACTTGACCTCTTGACCAACTTTGAAATTCACTTACTGTGTGATGATGCATGAATGATTCAAACTTTCTCTACATTTGGTATTAAGACAATATTAAGTATACTCTTCCTTGTTGAATTGTTCTGAAGGGATTCCAGTAAAAGAAAAAAATGTATAAGAAATATTTATTGAGTATCTAACATATGTATACCATATGCAAAAAAAGGAACTGTTCCATCCCCTTAGGGCTCTTACAAGCTAGATATTCAATAAACCCTGGAGTCCTTCTATCATACTCCTAGAGAACTATTCTTTTGTCAAGTGAAACCAGATGTTCACAAATAAGACACTCTATCTCTCTTCTCCAGGAATCCTCTTCGCCAGACCTGGAATATTCTTTTTTCTCCATCCAGCCAACTGACCTCCTTGACTTCCTTTAATTCCCAACTAAAATCCTACCTTCTAAAGGAAGTCTTTCCCAAATCTTCTTTGTCTTCGCAATAAATTATTTTCTGTTTATCCTATATGAGTTGCTTTGTATATATTTGTTTGCTTGTCACCACTGAGTCAGCCACTGGTATAGTTTTGTTGTCTACTTCTTCTTGTAACTGACAACATCTCCTCTAAGAATTTGAATATTATACTATTTGGTACACATTTGTTTTGTATTGATATTATTTCATTGTCTATGGTACCTCTTAATAACATGCAGCTTCCTTCCTTTTATCTTTTAATTAGATCTATTTTTGCTTTTGCTTTGTCTGCAATCAGAAATGTTGCCCCGTTTTGTTTTGTTTTTTGCTTCAGCTAAAGCATAATATATTCGCTACAGCCTTTTACCTTTACTCTGTGTGTATCTCTTTGTTTCAAACATGTTTCTTGTAAACTACATATTGAAGGACTCCAGTCTTTAATCCATACTGCTATCTACTCCCATTTTATGGAAGAGTTCATCCCATTCACATTCACAGTTATGATTACCAACTGTTTTTCCCCCTTGTTTTATACTTTTTTTTTCTTTCCATGCTGTCCCTTCTCATCAGTGTTTTATTTCTGACCAACCCCTCCCTCAACCTGTATTCCTCCCTTCTCTTACTTCTTTCTCCTAATGTTTCTACCCATCCTTCTATTCAGCCTTTCCCTTTTCTTTCCCTTTTCTCCCTCTACTTCCCTATAAGATAAATTTCTATACTCAAGTGAGTGTATATATTATTCCCTCTTTAACCCAAATCTGTTGAGATTAAACTTCAGACAATGCCCTTTCCCTTTTCTTCTTTCCCTCTACTACACCTACTAATTTACTCCACTTTACTTTGCTTTCCTCTTTACTGAATATAAGCATTTACTTTTTTATTTTGGCAAGGTTATTGGGGTTAAATGACTTCCCCAGGGCTCACACAGTTAATAAGTGTTGTGTTTGAGGCCAGATTTGAACTTAAGTCTTCCTGACTTCAGGGCCTATACTCTATTCACTGCAAACATCTAGCAACCCCTACATTCCTTTTTAAAAAATATCATCATCACATCAAAGTCAATTTATACCCATACCCTCTGTGTATACTCTTCTATCTGCCCTAATAAAAAATACTATTCTTGAGATTTACAGATATCATCTTCCCATATAGGGATGTAAACAATTTAATCTTTAAATAATTTTTCCCAATTTACTTTTTTATGCTTCTCTCAGAGATCAATTTTTGTTTGTTTGTTTGTTTAGTTCTGGTCTTTTTTATCAAAAATGATTGAAAGTTGACTATGTCATTGAAGGTCCATCACCTTCCCTGAAAGATTATGCTCAGTCTTTCTGGGTACTTGATTCTTGGTTTAGTCCAAGAAATGGTATTCCAGGCTCTCCAATCCTTTATTTGTAGAAACTGCCAAATCCTGGCAACCCAGACTGTGGCTCTGCTATACTTGAATTGTTTCTTTCTGGCAGCTTATAGTATTTTCTCCTTAACCTCATGGTTCTGGGATTTTGCTATAATCTTTCTTGGAGTTTTCTTTGTAGGATCTCTTTCAGGAGATGATCAATGGGTTTTTTCAATGACTATTGAGCAGTTTTCTTTTTAAAAATGCTGTCTAGGCTCTCTTTTTTGGGGGGTGGCTTTCAGGTAATTCAATAATTTTTAAATTGTCTCTCCTGAATCTATTATTCAGGTCAGTTTTTTTCCCCAATGAGGTATTTTACATGTTATTCTATTTTTTCATTCTTTTAATTTATTAGACTGATTCTTGATGTTTCATATTCATTAGCTTCCATTTACCAGTTATAGCTTTTAATGTATGGTTTTTCTTCAGTTAGATTTTGTAGAACCATTTCCATTTGACTAATTCTATTTTTAAAGGTGTTTTCTTCAGTGATTTCTTTCTCTTTTTTTGCATTTGGCCAATTGTATTTTTATGAAATTGTTTTCTTCAGTTAACTTTTGTGTTTTCTTTCCCAAACTGTTGACTCTTTCTTGCATACCTATCATTTTCTTTTCCCAATTTTTCTTGTACTTCTCTTGTTTGACTTTTAAAATCCTCTATGAGCTCTTCCAAGAAGGCTTGTTGGGTTTGAGATCAATTAATATCCTTCTTTGAAACTTCACATGTAGTCATTTTGTCATCTTATTAGTTGATGTTTTGGTCTTTCCTGTCACAATAATAGTTTTCTATGATCAAGGTTCTTTTTGTTTCTTGCTCATTTTCTTCTTCCCTCCCTCCTTCCCTCCTCCTTTCTCTCTCTCTCTCTCTCTCTCTCTCTCTCTCTCTCTCTCTCTCTCTCTCTCTCTTTCTCTCTCTCTCTTTTTCTCTCTCTCTCTCCTTATTTCTTGACTTTGAAAAGCTCTGCTCCTGGGGAAGTAGGGAGCACCATCCCAAGTTCTTTGTGTACCTTTCAGCTTTGACTCTAAACACAGGGTTCTCTTGTGTTTGGTGGCTTTCTCACATCTGGGGGTAGCCTTAGCCCTGACTGTAACTGCCTGGTTTCCAAGGATAGCAATCTGTCTCCTGTGCTGGGACTGCAGGCTGCTCCACTAGTTTGCTATTCTACTGTTTTAATAAGCCAGGATCAAGAAGTTTCAGTTGATTCATACTGTGATTAAGAGCCTCTCTTCTGGCTTTCCTGGACACTGTTTGAGATGGACTGCATTCCCCTTTTATACAAATAAGACTGACCAATTCCCTGAAGTTCTTCCAAGGTATCTTGGACTGGAAAATTGCTTCATTCTGTCTCTTCATTGACTGTCACTACAGGATCTGTTCAAAGACTTGATTTCATCTTGTTTCCAAGGGATACTTGGAAAGCTTGAGCAGCTTCCTGGCTTCACTCTGCCATCTTGGCTTTGCCCCTGAAAGTTCTTTTGCCTCTTTTTGTTTCCCCAGCATTTATCATAGTTCCTGGCACATAGTAGATTTTTAATAAGTCTTGATTAATTAAAGTGCCAAATAAATAATTTGAACAATCATAACTTAGGAGCTAAAGATCATTAAGTCCACTAAAGTCCATGAAATGGTAAAGGAACTGAGGAAGACTTCATGAAAGAGTTAAGATTTGAGCTGATCCTTAACAATAAGTCCATGAAGAAAAGTAATGAGTATATTAGTAGTGGGAGTATTAATGTAGTGGGAAGGACAAAGGCACAAAAATGCACATGATTTATTTGAAACACAGTGAACACTGTCTAGATATATGTAGGGAAAATGAGAGTGAGAAAAAGATAGAGAGAAAAAGGAGAGAGAGAGAGACAGAGAAAGACAAATACAGTGACATGCATACAGAAAATGGGGAGGGAGAGAGAGAGAGAGACAGAGACAGAGAGACATAGAGAAAGAGAAAGAAGCAGCAGCATAAAGATAGAATGACAGACAGGCAGAGGGAAGTAAGATAAGGCTATGTTATTGAGTACCTCAAATGCCAAGTTGTCTGAACTTAATTCTGTCATCAAAAAGGAGCTACTGAATTTTTTTAATGGGGAGCAACATGGTGATCTTTGCTTTTTAACTAGCTTGTGATTTCATTGATTAAGGAATGCTGTACAATAGCTCTGAAATTTAGTCATAGAGAGTTGCTTGGGTCACCGAAAGGTTAAGTGATTTGACATAATTAGCATGTGTCAAAGATGTGACTTAACTCAGGTTTTTATAAACCCATGACAGATATTTTTAGGCAAAGTTTAAATTCTGCCTCAGCTGTGTGACTTTGGGCAAACCATTTAATTTTTCTCAGCCTCAGTTTCCTCATGTGTAAGTTAGAAAAAAATAGCTTTTTGTGCTTTGTAAACCTTTAAATGGCTATATAAATGCTAGTTGTTATTATTTTATAATGTTACAAATCCTGCCACCCTTTATCTGTTAGGACTAGTTTTAATTCTTCCTCATTATCTTCTTTTCCCCTCCTTTCTTCTCAAACTTAAGCATTTAGCCACATATCCTACCAAAATAAGATTAAGGAAGGAAAGGGAAAACAACTTTCACATATGTATAAGCTACCACATTTATCATCAAACATGGTGTTCTTGTATTGGATGTAACTCAAGTCTATGCCTTGATCTATTATCCACTATAAGTACTTGATCACCATTACATGAATAGCAGCTAAAAGGTAATGAATTATCAATTGATACAAATGATGGAGTCAAGCCTAACTAAGCAGGGAATGACCCAACAACAGGCTGTCAGTTAATTGGCATGTTGCCAACAGGTATACCTTGTCACAGATCTATGTTGTCATCACATTACACACAGGTCAAGCTTCTCATCTTACTCCTCCCTGCTTCAATAGACTTCAATCAGTCATGGATGAATCAAGATTCTTTATGGTCCTATTCTAGAGAGTTACAAATCAAAATTGTTCACTTAGCACCCAAGAAACAGAATTGTCCTTTGGATAATTTTTCTTTTAGGGAAGGTGTTAAAGATCAGCCACCAAAAAGTTGTTTGTGGTATTTTTCCCTTTATTAATCTCTCTGGACCGCAAAGTGATTTCTATATCAAAAAGACTCATTAAAGTTCCTCCAACCTCTTTTAAGATTTACCAAAAATGTTTCTTTCCATTCCATGAATGGAAATACTCCACAATAAACCAATATATCTACTAGTCTAATATTCTGGCTAATGAGGCACTATTAAACAGAGACCAAAGAGATGGCAAAATCCATCTCCTTTTCATACTCTCAGGATTTACCCAAGGTTCATTGCTCTCTGGCTACTTGGCTTCTCAATACCCCCATTCCATAATTCTGAGAACATTTTTATTTTTGCCTCAAATCTCAGGAATCATTTTCTTCAAAGAGGGGGACACAATAAAAATGTATAAGCATAAATCAGATATGGAACAGCAGTTTTATTCATACAGAGAAGCTAAATAATAAGCAATAAAGGATCAGGGAATGATTATAATGATTTGAAATATTAATATGCAAGACTCATTGAAATCTTTGCAACAAAACTGCTCAGTAGCTATTTTACATTTCACCTTCACGAACTACAAGCCTGATCAATGCCAAGAGGGCTCTTTTTTTTTTTCTGATGGTTTGTCTCAGTGCAGGTAACTCCCTCTTTGGCAGTCTGCTACTGCTTCTGTTATCCTGCAAATGGTTCATTGCCCAGAAGTGGGGTAATATGTCATGAATTGTGAGATCTTATAAATCCTTGTGCCAAAAGAAAGAAGACACAAAGAGGAAGTAGCCTCATATCAGACCCAGGCTCCAAGGCAGTATACTTAGGAGGCAATAAACTCATGGAAGAATTCAGTAGTTCAAGGACACTTCAAAGCTAGCAGGAAGAAGATGAAGGGATGGAGATTGTTCTTTTAATATAAAGTACCAGTTCAGCAAATAGTAAAAAGCATCATGACATGTATGAAGTAATCAGAGTTTAGTTGCATCTCCTCTGGAATTTGGAGGAAAAGAAATGTTCCTCCATCATTTATTTATCCTTAAGGGAATGTTACACTAGTCTTCTTGGGTACTCTGCTACCGATATACTAGACTTTGGTTTCTTGGATGATGTGAGCTTAGATTCCTATAAATGCTTCACTGGAAAGTGAAAAGAGGTAATGAGATCCAAGAAAGGAGGAAAATAAATACAAGACTAGAGAAAAAAAGATGAGGTTTAACTTTGACAATTAAAAAAAAAGGATTTGAAATCCAGGCTCTCCTTATCAAAGGAGAGATGTTAAAATTAAAAAAAAAAATCTGATTTATTCTATTTGAATCTGAATCTTTGGTTCTAGTAAAGGAAGTTAATGATTAATGATTATAAAGTTCCAAGAAAATAGGCATAATTATCAACAAATTAGGGTGACTGAAAATCTCTAAATTTTTCTTTTAAAAATAAGTTGTTTAAAACTTTAGTAAATAAAAATGAAACAAATCTAAAATGCTTGACTTTTTAGTTAAAAAACCATTCATGGCTAATACTTTCCTGATTTATTGGAACTAATACATATTTGATCAGTCTTCATTATAGATTTATGTTATGTGGTCCTTCTCAACAAAGCCAATAGCTTTATTTGTCTTCTTGGTAACATTCTTTTCCGTCTCTTCCAGAAGATTGTGCCTTTCCAATCATTTCCTCTTTGTTTTTAGTCTTCATTGTATCTATTGGCTATGGTCCTGAAGTCTGCAAACATGCTTGAATCTTTCCCATCCTTAAAAGTCATCTTTGCTCTTACTTCTTACCTTATCACTCAATTAAAATGGCCTTCTACAATTATATATATATATATATACACATATATATGTGTGTATATATATATATATATATATATATTTTAATTGCCAAATCCAAAACCTTTTTTTTTTATTCATCATTCTTTCTGATCTCTTTGTATCATTTTGACATGCTTGCCAACCTCTCCTCCTGAATACTCTCTCCTATCTTCTTATTGTTGTTTGGTAACACTGTTACTTTCCCTGTCAAGCTATTTTTTCAGCATCCTTGATGAATTATCATTTAACTACCACCATCTAAGAATGGACATGTTCCAAGGTTATATAATGGTGTTTCTTTTCTTTTCTCATAATATTATACATTTCATTAGTTTCTGTGCGACCTCTATGTAGATGATCCTAAATCTTAGCATCTAGCTCTGGTCTCTTTTCTGATCTTCAATTATATTTTGACAACTACCTCCTGGACATTTCCCACTAGACGTCTCACAGACATCTTTAATTGAAAATGTTCAAAACAGAACTTGTCATCTTGCCAAAAAATATTCTCTTCTGCCATTACCTTTCTAGTCATTCAGATTCACTCTCAACTCCTCATTATCTCTCATTTTTCAATGCAATCAGTTGCTATAGATTATCATTTTTCCTTCAAATTATTACTCACACTTGTCCCCTTTTCTTTAATGGCCATCTCCCTAGTTCAGGCCCTCATTATCTATCTTCTGGAATTTAGAAAATATATTTTTAATTGTTTTCCCTGCCTTGTGCTTCTTCCCTCTCTAATCTATCCTCCATACAGCTATCAAAATTGTGTGTGTGTGTGTGTGTGTGTATGTGTGTGTGTATACACACATATACAACGTGAAAATTATGCTTTAGGAATATTTAATATTAATAATGTTTATATTATATATTGATACATACTACTATATATTAGTATTATTACATATCATAGCATAATGTTAAACTATGATATATAACATATTATGATACAATACACTATATATATAATACAATACCTTATATAATATATATTCATAAAATACAGTTTTCACAATGTTGTTACTCTCTTGCAAAAAAGCTCTGGTGACCTCCAGGATAAAATTCAGTTTTTTTATTGTATTGGCTTCTAAACTCTCCATCAGCTGGCTCCACCTTATTTTCCCAGCCTTATTACATACAACTCTCCTTCACATAATCACTGCCCCAGCCAGACTGGTTTACTGCTGTCCTCAAACATGACATCTCATTTTCTAATGCCTTTTTATATAACATGTCCCCAGTGCATAAAATTCAGTCCCTATTGATTTCCAACTTTTCAAATCCTAAACTATCAAGCTCAACTCCAATTCTATCTTCAATCAATCTTTCCTGACTGTCCCTGTCTCTAGTGTCTCTAAGAAAAAATACTTTGCACCTACTTTGCATCTGTAATCCAGGACACAGGCATCCTATTTTCATCCCAACTTCCAAACAAACATAGGCCCTCAAGGACTAGTATAATCAAGGAAGCTGAATCCCAAGAGACTCTTGTTTTCTTTGGCTTTGGATCTCACACAAAAGTTTTACTCTGGGAAAATATATGAATGATGTTTAGATATAGCTTGAGTCTGACTTTGTCCAAAAATATGCTAACAGCACTTACAAATCCCACACAAGAATTCAGAGAAAAATATGAGTTTTAGATGTGCAATAGCCTATATTTTTCCTACTGAAGAAAAAGTGATTAATATGCAAAGGACCCACCAGTCCATGAACAAGTATAGAAACATAGAAGCATTTAAATAGCCTATTATACTCTCAAAATTCAGACAGTTTCAGGGAACTGTTAAACAAATATTTCCTATCATCTCATTCCTGCACTAGTGAAACAACTCAAAATAAACAGCTGAGGTGGCAAGGTTCAGATTTCTTATCCCAGTGACTCTTTTCCCTCCCTCCCTGGTATGGAATTTATTGGGGAAATTCTCAGTTTTGGTTATTTGAGACCCCCACGGAGAATCTCATCCACCAACTGAATCCATTGGCTATAGTTCAAATTTCATTAGCCAAATCAAAAATAAAAATATTTATTGGCATAGTAAGGAAGACTGCTTGCTGATCATAGCTTTGGAGTCAACTTTAGTATATATTTAGTTTTTTATAACTTTATAAAAGGCTTTCTCTGGGTACACAGACAAGAATGATAAGCAAAATATTTCACAGAAGAGAGAAAGGGGTAAAGAAAAGGGGAGAACTGGCCAAGGGAAAAAGAGGCATTTCCTGAAGAATATATGCAGTTAAAAAGATTTGTGACTGGAAAATATAAATATATTCTGTTCGAGGATGAAAAAAATAATTTTACAACTATTAGAGAATATTTTAATCTAGATTAGGAAGCTGAGTTAACAATTTTAACAATATTATCCAAGGATAACAAATAATTTTTACACTAGGAGATGAGACCATATTCTTTACCATGACCATATATGGTATATTTTATTGCTTAGTCACATTGCATGGCTACCATAATTCAGCTTCATAATTCAGTGATAGACTGTAGGTTATCTTCTTTCTTCAAAAAAAAATATTGTTAAGAAATAATCAGGCTATAGGAGGCCAATAAGTTCTCCAACTTTGACATATGTTCTAATTTCTATAGAACTTCAATTCTCAGGAACTTTAATGTCTGAATTTAGCACATAAAGAAAACAGAGTAACAAGGAGAAAGTTATCAGGAACTGAAGGCCTAGTATCTTCCCCTCTCAGGTTCACCATTTGGGGCCACTAAACTGTACATAACACATATTAACAAGAAAATTATATATATATGATTTTCTAGTTTTGAATTTCTATTATATATGTACATATATATGAGATTCTCATATATATATAATGTATACACACATATATATATATGTGTGTGTGTATTATCCACAATACACATAATATATATATATATATGCACATATGTATAAATGTATACATGCACATATATGAAACACATGTTTTATTGTACTTTTTATTCTGTTAAATATTTTTCAATTACATTTTAATCTGGTTCAGGCTACACTAATTTAATCCTTTTGGTCTATAGCATTGTCTGTGAGGGAATAATAAAACCTAGGAAAGACTTTAATTTAAAATGGTCAAGAAAACCTAGTGAATCCTAGGCTATCACCAGTCATCTTGACTATCTTGTCACTGAACCCTGGTGACTCTGGAGGACAGAGTGAGGTTGATGATTGTACAATACTACCCTATTTAAATCTAAGTTACTCACAAGTCAAGATATCACCCTCATGATAACTTTGAGAATGAAATATGAACAACAAGTAACTTCAAAAGACTGATAATAAAATTTATCTCCCACTATTTGGCAAAGAAAATATATGCAAGATTAAGAAAAGGCCATGAATTCTGAGACATGGTACTGATTTATTTATGCTGGACTTCATAGATTTATTGTGGGGAATACAAGAAGGGCGGAGATTAATGTTTAGGAATAAACATAACTCACAAAAGCATCAATAAAACTTTTTTAATGTACAGAAAAACAACAACCCCCCCCCAAAACAGAGTCATTTTGTTACCACCTTATAAAATGAAAATAATATAATACACATACATTATTAATATGCAATACATATATATATATATATATATATATATATGTTCTTATCCCCATATCTGCCACACAATTTTCCTAATCTTTTTTGTAACACAATAACTGATGCATGGGTTCTAACTCTGTAGAAATCTGTTAAGGGATTATGAAAGAAAATGACATCTACTATTCTTTTCATCATGCTAATGAGTTTAAGTTTCCTTGTCTTCATTGTCAATCAAATGTTCAAAATCACAGATTATCACAGGCAGACTGTGGGAATGAATATGTTTGCTTAGTCAGGGCTATGTGGATGCCACTGAAATTTATGCAAGCTGCCTTAGATTTTTTGTTTCTGTTCTTTATCAGAAATGTTTTCCTGACAAATGTACTTAAGGTAAAGATTCTAACACTTCTTCAGTCTTTAATCCATAGACATACTATTTTGTTGTACATGACTACGAAAGTTGTGGGGAGAACACTGGATTGGCAATTCAAAAGATCTATGTTGAAAACCTGGTTCTGCCTTACCTATAAGATCTTTGGAAAGTTTCCTTAGATTTGATTGGAAAGAACCATTTCTAAGGTTTCTTCCACTTCTGAATTTTATGCATTCATTTTAGTGAATCTCAATTCTAATGTGATTATTTTAAATGTCTTTTATAATTACTTTAGCTTTTCTTAGAGTTCTAGGATGGTATATTCAAACAAAACATAACAATTGCCAAAAATCAAATGTGTGACATGACATTTTCCACCCTTTTCTGGATATATATGTTTCAATCAAGATTCTAAAACCATGATCCCTGGAGAGTCATAAATAGTTCTGGGGAAATTTACTTTTTTAGTTAAATCTTGGCATAGCTTCATACTTTGATTTTAGCATTGCTTCAGGTACTTATCTCCTTGGAGATGTCACAGTTTAGCTTTATTCTGATGTCCTGCAATGTATTCAGCACAATTTTCTTTTTTAAAACAGCAAATATAAACTAACTAGAGACTTAATAATAGCCTTTTCCATTATCATGAAGTTGCCAAAACAAAAGCCCTCTAAACCCTTTATGAATGTTGGAATTCTTTGCACCTTTCTTAATACAGTGATACTTGTTGATTTGCAAAAGGAAAGCAATTAGGTGACAAATATGGAGATTTTCTGAGGGCCTCTCTCTCTTTCCCTTTCCCTCTCCTTTCCTTCCTTCCTCCTTTCTTCCCTTTCTCTCCCTCCCTCCTTCCCTCCTCATGCATCTCCCTCCCCTTCCTCTCTCTCTCTCTCTCCCTCACTCTCTCTCTCTCTCTTCCCCTCTCTCTTTGTCTCTGTCTCTCCCACCTCCCTCTCCCTCCCTCTCTCTCCTTTCCTCTTTCTTTCTCTCCCTTCCTCCCTCTCTGTTTCTTTGTCTCTCTGTCTCTCCTCCATCACACACACACACACACCCACCCACAACACACACACACACACACATTTTGTGTGTACACAAAGAAGCTAGCCTTCAGCATTATCCACAAAGGAGATACCTGATTGATTAAGAAAAAGCATTCAAAGTATCTGCTACATTGTGTGCATAACTGCCTTGAAGCACTCTCGATGAATTTCCTTATTCCTGTATATTTTCTGAGTTTTCTTTTTTAACTGCCATTGCCCCTTTACCCATATAAAGCATGGAATGCCTTTGTCATTGAAAAGTGGGTCTTGACATCTCACACAGATGCTGAAGGCATAGAAATCATTATAGAATGTTCACAAATGATACTCCTTTGTTGCCAGTTCATGTACAGAGAATGAAAAATTAATTTGGGCCTTACTTAGGGTGAGAGACGAAAGAAGAGATGGTTTTGTTTTTAGCTACAAGACCAGTACAAAGCAATTTTTGTGAATATTTGGGTCAATTGTTCTGTGACCCAAATACAAAATGTATATTCAATTATGATGTAATGTGACTAGAATGAAAAATGAGGCTTATTTTTTAAAGTATGCTCTTTTTTCTCTCATAGATTTAGCTTATGTTGCATTCTTTGGGTTGCATTAGGAGCAAATTACTTGCTGTGCAGCTGTGGGCCCATCCATCTCTTAACTCCTAGTGATTCTAGTCAGTACTATAGAACTATAAATTTCATAAAAAATGCCATGGGAAACTACTTATCTGAATGTTCCCTATATCAATTAAATCATAGATCCAGTCCTTAATCCTGCCCTAGGAGGAGATAGAAGTGGAGAAACAGAAAAAATGTGAAACAGGTATACATGGGAATGCTTCCAACTTCTATCAGAATATCCCATACAAAATTATTTTTTTAAATCAAAAACTCGTTTTTCTTTTTTATCAACATTTACACATTATCAGTTAGAAATAATGCAGCTTAACAACTAGTTGCTATTGTTCAGCTATTTCAGTCATGTCTGACTCTTCTTGACTCCATTTGAAGTTTTCTTGGCAAATGTACTGGAATGATTTGTTGTTTCCTTCTCCACCTCATTTTACAGATGAGGAAATTGAGGCAGCAAACAGTGTTAAGTAACTTGCCCAGGGGTCACACAGCTAGTAAAAATCTGCAGCCAGATTTGAAGTCCCTAAAATAAATCTTCCTTACCTTAGGCACCGCACTCTGAGAAGATTTTGAGTGTTTCCCCAAGCATTTTTTGAGCTCCCTGACTTGAGTACAAAAACTATCCAGATAGGCTACTCCAGCTCTGATAACTTCTACTTCTTCTACTACCTCCCTTTTCTATTCCCATCATTTTTATTACCACTGACACCATTTTGCCTTCTTTTTGGGGATTGTCCCAAGTTAAATCACTTTCATTATCCTTCCAGTTCTATTTCTGACTTTCTGGACTTCATCACTGAAATATTTTCCACTCTTTCATGCCTAGGTTTTTCTAGCTACCTAACTACCCCTATTAGAATGAAAGTTCCTTTAAAGCAGGGACTGTCATTCTTTCTTGATAGTATTTGTATTGTTTAGAACACTGCCTGGCACTTAGTAAAACTTTAATAAATGTTTATTGCCTCCCTCTCATTCCAGTACCAGGTTTCAATACTACCCATTTGGCCAACAAATAGCCACCCAACCAACTAACTTGCCTTTAGTCTCTTCCATATTATGAAAACACACGCACATATATTATATATATATATATATGTATATGTGAAAACAGAAGTGTAAATATGAATACATGTGTGTGTATATCATTTAAAACAACTGATATGCCTCCCCTGAAAGTGGCATAGGAAATTCGCAGAAGTCAAGGGAATGACAGCTGCAACATGCCTAGAATAACCGTGGATCACATGTATTAATAGTTTCACCTTTTACCCAGAGTCTTAAATGGGACCTGTAAGCAATGCACCCTGGTAATGTGCTGGTATAGGACAAGCCTTGCTGGAAGTGAAATATCTATATCCCTATAGCTCCCAGAAACTCTTTCCTACAAAGATATACTGAGGCCCTCTGGATCTTAGTCATTTGGGACACAGTGCTTTCCAAATATTTAAGGAAATGATTCTACTTCTTTCAGAAAAAGATTCATACCTTCAAACCAATGCTTTACTTCTGGCCCTAAATGACAAATGCATAAAGTAACCACTGCCCACTGGGTTTCAGGTGTCCTTCATTAAAATAATTGGTTGTCTAGTTTTAATTCCTAAAGGATAAGCACATATAACCCAGAATCGACTCTTAAAAGGAAAAGTAATTGGTTCCATTGTTATCTCTTTCATCAGAGGACAAAAACATTTAAGTGAATTTTAGTGCAGAGTCTATTAACACTTATCTTATCAGGTAATTATAATATTCACCTTTCTGTTCAAAAAATATTTTCTCCTCATTTTCTCTATGTTAAGGCACAAATTCTGTGGCTTCTTTCAAGTTTCTTCTCAGGTGTAATATTCTATGGTAAAAAGTTCCTAATATGTTTAGTTATTATATTCTTTACCTCCTTAAATTATACTTACCTAACTTTTTTCAATTAGTGAAGATCTATTTCATGTCCCTTCTTCTGCTTCTCCCGCACTGGGGAAAAAAATCTTTATAAGAAATATTCATAGTCAAGTAAAACAAAACCCCGCAGGTCCAACAAATATGTATCTTATTTTTAATTATCATTTTTTCCTTTAGGAGAATAGCATGTTTCAGCTTCAAACCTCTAAAAATATGGTAGGTCCTTGTTAATCACATTTCTTAAGTTTTCAAAATTATCACTAACAATATTGTTGCTATTATTGTGAAAATTGTTTTTTTTTTTACTTCTATATATTTTGTAACTTACTCTACCATTTTAATATTAGGCTGAACCAAGAACAAAAGCAATCTGCCTTATCTATCACTTATTTTTGTCTAAGCTTTTATTCCAAAGCTCTTTATTCCAAATTCTCTATCTCTTATATACCCTAATAAAAAATTAGGTATACCTAATATACTTTATACCCTTAAATAAGGGTATATATACCTTATATATCCTTATGTAATCAAAACAACACTGGGCATGTGCTAAGTATATCCTGAACATGTGGGACCACATGAACAACTTGCTATTGTATGTAGTTTGCCACCTGGTATCACTCTTCCACCTGGTATCACTCTACTTCAAATACAACAAAGGTTGTCATCGCCCCCTAACTTCTCTGGAAGGCCAGGAGCCCTTGGGGACATGGGGAGTTGAACCAGACATTGTCAGCAGGTTCCCTCTGGGCTGCTCCTCTGGGCTGAAGGGTCTTATACCTCACTCAGAGCTCCCTCACTGTCTGTGACTCTCTACAGAGGCCTGATTCAGCCCTTGATTTCTATATCCCCTAAGTAAAGAATATGAGATACAAGCACAGTGACTGAGTCATTATTTGTATCCCTGGATGACAGCCATTGCCTCTAAGAACACAGCTAGCTTGAATGATGCACAAACCATCACTTGGACAAAAAGCAGCACTTAGAATGGACCAGGTAAAGAAAGTAAAATGAATTAGCTTTATGAGGGGTAGTTAGGGAGAATGAACTCAGGACAGTCTGCTGAGATCATGGATGCATTAGGCACTCATGGTAGAGAAGGATGGATTATAATAGGATTCTTACCTTGGTCAAATAGAACAAGATATTGGGAACTTGGTAGTAGGTCAAGATTCAGGATTGATACCAATACACTGGGAAGAACATAAGAAGGGATCAATGGCTAGTCTAGATGAAGGCACAATACAAGGAGGGAAAATAATGGTCTTCCTTTCATCTTTTATCTCTTGAGAAGAAGCATTTATGAGACTTGGGGTTTTCAAGTTGGTGAATTTCCTACTCTCTTTTTAAGCTTTTGGTTCTCCTTCTGCCCTCATTGCCACCTAGCAGGTGACTGCTGGGAAGATTTTGATATCATCCTCCTCCAGGGCCACTAACTCACCCAAGTTTATTTCTGCTGGATCAAGGTCAGAGTCCCTCTTGTTGGGGAGGGACCACTTGTTAATTTTTTCTCCAAATAAATTATTATTAAGTTGTCCTTGGGGAGTTCCTCTGTCTTGCCCTTTAGTGTAAGTGGCTTTTACATTGAAGAATTACTGAATTACTGCCAGTTTTATAGCAGTTCATCATTTCCCTAACTTCTTCAGCGTCTCTGAAGCACACAGAGCCGTTCTTCATAAGTGCTTTCCTCACACCACACTAGGGATGTACAGGTTGTTCAGAAAGTGCCAGTACCTCTGGCTGAGTCCTTTTCAGGGCTGTCCACCCACCTTTAGTATCTACCTTTCTTCCAAATTTCACTCTTGGTTCCAAGAAGCTGTAGCATGTGCAGTGGCTCTAAGTAAAACTGGCTCAACTGTCAGATTAAAGCAAGTTGAGAATAAACCACAAACCTCAGAATGAGTGGTGAGCTAAGGAGATGTCTTTCCCCAGTGGAATGGGCAGATGAGATCAGTTTGTTCCAATGGCTGTGAAGGCAGATAAAGCAGGAGCTGTGGAGTGCTTAGAGCTGTTCAGACTTTGAAGATACCAAGATCATCAAGGCCATTGCCTGTTGTCCTGACTTTTGTCTTGGCGTTGGATTTCCATGACTGCTAGACTGTGACTAATGACTTTGTGCAACTCTGCTTCACTTAAATCCAATTCAAATGCAAGTTATTGGTCCTCTTCAAAAATAAGGAAGGATTCAAGAGAAGATAGCCCTTGAGGCTAAGGCCCCCAATTAGAGCAACAACAATAATGTGTGCTTAATTCCCTATCATATCACAGCTAATTTATTTGAGGAGGCTGTTTGGAAGATTTGGGCTGCAAAGTGCTTTTTTATTCTTTCGAGGCCAGCAAAACTTCCCTTTCCAGATTCAAGGATCTCCAGCATAGGGAGGTCACCTAACTGTAGGTAATTCAACAGGATGTTTACACAAAATTCAGAAAAAAACAGTCATGTGCCTCAGTTTTAATTTGGACAGCTTCTAGACTTCCTAGTCAGTTTCAAAAAGTCTATTTTGGACAATCCCTCATAATCTCAGTTTAGGCAGTTAGCTGTGTAGTAAAGAGCTCAAGCAATAATCAGTTCTTTCAGAGCAAGCTTCCCTATTAACGCTAGTATTTTGTTCTTGCTAATTGTCTTATCGGATTTAGGAAAACTCAGGATAATAAAGTCTTACAAGGAAGAATGCAGCTCACAAGAAGACACTAAAGTAAATCAGATTTATTGACATTTATTTACAAAACTTAATGACATATATTCACAAAATAAAGGGCAGTCAGGGAGAATGAGGAAATCAGGTCAGATTTGCTGGGCCCTGGAATAAAATTTGTTTTATCCCACTGGGGGCATTAGAGGTAATGAAGTACCCTATTCCTAAATTAGAAAAGTGTGGTGGGTTTGTATAAGTTTCTTATGGAGTAGTTATTGGGAGAAGGTAGCAAAAAGCCTGGTTGAGGGAATGGTGTTAATTTTTGCTACTGAGGGACAAGCAGAGTCCTGAGGAATTGAAGAGGAGATATTCACCCTGCTAGTCTGCAAAAAGTGGAGCTTTGGACTGCTGGTCCCATTCTCACGTTTGGATTCAAAGGTTTTTTTTTAACTCACCTGGGAGCTTTTTTGTTTAGCAAGATGGGATTGTTAATGGGGTCCTTATACCCATCCCTCCCCAGTAGAATATAAGCCCCTTGGCAGTTCTGAAAACCTATTAGATCAAACAAGGAAACTGAGGCTGAAGCTCCCTGAGTCTAGTGTGTTGCCTAAGGATGCCCAGGCTCTGAATTTGAGATGGAATTTGAACCCAGGTGCTCAGATTCCTGAGCCAGTCCTCTTCATTGTTGTCCTATTCTTCCTTACCTGTTGAACCTCAGTCATTTGACACCTAATTATTTCTTGTACTGTGTCTTAGAGACTAAGTGTATTTTAAATGTTTTTGTTAGAGCTGACAGTGTTTAATGTGTTTCTATGCATTCAACAAATGTTTGTTTAATAATAAATGCAATGACTCTTCTATTTGGGATTATCCATGATGTTTTATCATAAGGTACTAAACCAGCAATAGTCTGAACCTAACCTAGAATCCAGAGGATCATATAGTTTTGAATTTTATGGGTGAACTGGATTGCTGAAATATTTTGTAGGTCCAGAATGGGGTGAGGAGGAAGGCTAACCTTGGAGACTACTAGTAATTAATGATGATGATGATGATGATGATGATGATGATGATGATTTACATTTAATGTTGAAATGTTCTAAGATTTGAATTATATGACAGCATGTTAAAAAGGAAGTTGCTGCTGTAGACCATAGCCAAGGCAACTGAAAGTATGGTATGAGAAATATTACCAAGCTTCTATAATCCATACTTGCCAAGTTAGTCATTTATCTTTGGTTCTGAATTTTACAGTTAACAGTAATATTGGGCTATTGTAACCCTAGCTAAGGACTTTGCTCCACTGTTTAAAAAAGTGATGCAGGTTGTATTTCTTATTTAATCTTATAATTGACTTAAAATCTACCATAAAATCATTTTCTCAAGAAATCTAAAAAGCAATAAACCAAGGAGCTCCTTGTTTTAGGCACTGTTAGATACTAAAGACACAGTGATAAAAAAAAAAATTTAAACGATCCCTATTCTGAAGAAACTCAGATTTTATCAGGGAGACTAAAGCATCTCTCTCTCCCTTCTCCTGCCCTTTCCCTCTCCCTCTCTGTCTCTTCTAATAAAGAAAACAATTCAACAATCATGAGACACTAAATATCATATCTTCATACCTTCAGAAAAGACAATCTTTGTTACATATTTTATATGTTATTATTTCCAGGTTGGTAGATACTGTATTGGGTTTTACTCTTGATTGTTAATGATTCTGAGGATATCCTTAAAATGATTCATTCTGTCACAGCTAGAATCAAAATGGTTCAGCAATACATGTAAATAATCCCATGTTCTCCTGTTTTGTCTAATATACACAGGCCTGAAATATAAAGGTTAACTCTCAATGTATATGCTACTGGTTTTTTGCGAATAAAATTTAAAAATTATTTTACTTCATGTCAAATGATACCTCTGCATCAAAGGGTAAAAAATAGGTTATAGTATCAATAATGAAACGAGAGCAAAAATTAGCTACTCTTAACTCCTATTTGTATCATTGCATATAATAGATTACAGCAGAGTAATATTGGTTTATTTCTTTTTCCAGAGAGTTATATATTTAAAGTGAAATTGCTTAGAGGTTTCCATAACTAATTAGAATTTTCTCTTTTTCTCAGTGCAACTCTGATATGAAAATCAATATGAAGTTTGATTGTAGTTTATGATGTTTACATGTATATTAAGTCTCATAGGATATCTGAGCAAGATAAGGGAGCCCAGTTAGATTTATAGTAGGTTTTAATGCCATAACAAAAATGGAGAAAGAAATAGTCCTTAGATGAGAAAGGATGCGGGATAAAAAAAAATAAAATAAAAAGGTTTTAGTGATCACTAACAAAGTAGTTAATGAATGGGAGAACCTATAGCACATTCAAGTACATACATGCAATCTATCCCAAATACCTGAATTTGTAATTAGTTAAGACTAAGGATCATTAGGTTATGATCTCTAAAACTAAAGATATCATGCAATTATATTTATTTTCTGTTAATACTGTAACAGACATAGGACAATTGTAAAAATTTATGGTTAGGGATACAAGAATTGTTCCAGGCGGAACTCCTCCCTCCATAGGGTAACAATCAACAAAGGATGAAACTGAGCAATCAAGCATTTTTATCTATATGATTTACAGATGACACAAAATCAGAAGGAATGGCTTTCCACTATAACTACATGACAGATTCACAGGATTCACAGGTTTCTTATTACTAGAACACCGAGTGAGAATGTAATAAATTGAAATTTAGGGGGGATAAATTTAAAGAATCTGTTTTTGGTTTCAAAAAATCAATTTCACAAATATAAAATAAAGTATGAGTAGGTAGCAATTCGCCCCCATAAAAATCGAGGGATTTAAGTGGATTGCAAACTTTTCATGAGTCTACAATATGGTAGCAACCAAGAAAACTAACGCAATATGAAACTGCTTTAAGAATTACAGTAGGAAAAGATCTCAAAGGTCTTCTAATTCAAACTGTATCTTACAAAGAAAATCTTCTAAAGCATAACTAGCAATGCTTATCTAATTTGACATACAGACTTCTACTGAAGGAAAATTTATTACCTTATCAGGTAGTCCATTACATTTTTGGATAATTCTGATTATTAGTACATTTTTCCTTACGTAAAGCATACATATATCTCTTTGCAACTTCTACCTGTTCCTCTTGGCCTTGCCCCCCCCCCCAAAACAAAACAAAACAAAACAAAACTAAGAATGATTACTTCTAGGATATTATATTCAATTGTGAACAAGTCCTTTTAGGTTGGGCATTGACAAGCTAGAAAGTCTCCAGCTATTGTTTTCCTGAGCCATAAAATATGAATTGATGAAAAAATACTTTTCACCTTAAATTCTATATTACTTTTAATTATTAGCTTATTTCTACAATTGAGTCTGAGGTTATGTATATATATAGAAATAAACCAACAAAAAACCAGATTATTCTTTTTATTATTTGAAAAAGCTGGTTTGACTAATAACTAGACCCAGAGAAGAATAAACCTGGATAAATGCAACCAGAATGATCTTTCCTCTAAAATGAATAGGAACCTACAATCTTCCAAGGCTTTCTATTCCATGTCTAAATAGTTTGGATTATTAGAAAGTATTTCTTTTACATCCATCTTAAATCCTTTTTCTTTGCAACTTCCATCCCTCACTCAATTTTATCTTCTAAAGTCGAGTGAAAATTCTTATCCTTCAGCCACATGACAATTTTCAGTTACTTGAATACAGCTATCATGTGAATGGGATAAACTGAGTGAAGACCTCTCCTGAGAATGTGGCTTCAAACTATGCCCTGATTATGACTTGGAACTTTGCAATAAAAAGTTGAGCTGTAGTTAAAAAGCTGCAGGTTTTCGATTATCTTAAACTAACATTTCTGCTCTTGTTACCACTTCACACACACACACACACACACACACACACACACACACACACCTCTTAATTGATATTTAAGTACTTCTTTTAAAGGTGATTATGGCTTTTGAGAACTCAGGTAACAGAATTCTCCCATCCAAGAATTATCTGCTTGTATAGTAGTTCTCTAGGGAAATTTAAATTAGGAGTTTGTTATTTACTAATATTCTTTTGTTTCTGGGATAGATTCCCTCCTTTAGAGTGCAAGCCTGGCCTCCTCCAGACCATGAGAGAAAAAATCACGGGGAGGAGGGGTTTCTATTTAATCTTATGTTTTGCAGTTTGTGTTTTGCACTCCTCTATTGACATCTTGTCTGTTGGGAGTTGCCCTATCTTGCAAGAGCACCATAAATCCTTTTTTTTTTTTTTTTTTAATTTTTTACCTCGAGAGTCTCTGATTTTAATTTCGGTAAGGTGTCCCACACACATCTCCCCTAAGTCTTATCTTCTGCAGGTTAAACATTCCTGAATCCTTTAGACAGTACTTATATTGTATGGTTTAAAGGCCCCTCACCAATCAGATCACTCCTCTGAAGGCTTAAATATGTGATAAAATAATCTGAATTCATCTATCTATCTATCTTTAGTGTTAAGGGACTTCGAGGAGAAAGTTATAGTATTGGGTCCCTACTAAAAACTTATAGGAGATCAACTATCACCCTTTCCATGAGATGTCTGTGTTCTTCCCACTCACCTTCACCTCTCCTCCTCTTTGAACTCCTTCAAAGAGTTCAAACAGCCTTTCTTTAGCAGCTGTAGCTAAAGTATCATATTAATATCAGCTGGAAAAAGTTTTTTTACAAAGCTGACAAATACATGTCTCTCTTTTAACTTTTAGTTCTAGAATCTCTGAGCCACAAAACTAAGGTCTTATTTTGAACCCTAGAAATTACTTTTGTTGTCACTGATTCATCTGCTGATTGGAAACATTTTCAAGTAGCCACTTCACTTACAAAAGGCCTTATTAGTATATCTAACAAAGATGAAATATGACATTAACACTAATAATAACTGGATGGAGAAGAGAGAGAGACAGAGAAAGATAAGGAAATAGAACCAAAAGAGAGAGGAAAGGAGAAAAAGTGGGAGGAGGGAGAGGGAGAAATAAGAAATTCAAGAAAAGCAGTGAGAAAAAGGGAAAAAAAATAAAGATATACACACATATATCTTTAAGGCTAGCTTAAAATTGAATTATTTAAAAGATGAGAAGAAAATAATAATTTAGTTTAATTGTCCTATAAATTTTCTATTTTATAATGAATAGGAAAATTCTTGATAAAATGATTCTGTCCTGGACTAGTTATGAGAATGATGCAACAATTCTGGGTAAGTGGTCAGACCACATCTCTATAGTTCATGTAGGTTACAAAAAGACCTTCTAATAGCAAATGATTAACAGTGATTTATTCAGTACTCATTATATTCTAGGCACCGGGAATTCAAAGTGAAAAATGAAGAACCCTTACCCTGCTAAGAATTTATGCTTTATTAGAAAAGCAAACAACTCAGAAATCTAAATGATTTTTGTTTAGCATTGTTCCTTTGTTATTACTCACAATGGACCTTTTTGAGAACGCCTTTGGTTAGCACTTGAACTCAAAAATATAACAAGGATACTTACAATTGAGGAAGATTACAATTCACTAGGGAAGATAAGCAGCTGGGGGAAAATGTATTTAGAGTTAAGAGTCCTGAGTTCTATTCTTAGTTTTAAGGTAACTATGTAATTCTTCCTTCTTTTTCTCATTTGCTTAAAATGTTTTCTTTTATTTGTGTCAGGTAGCCATTTGGATCTTTTGTTGATGTATGGTACGAGAGATATAACAAAAGTATTCTCATCCATAAATTCAGAATAGTAGTTAGCAGAAGCACCAGATAAAACAGGATGTAACTGGTTCTGTCCTGCTCAAGAAGTGAATATAATTAATTGGGTAATGGTTAAACTTTGCTTGGAATACTCATGCACAAAAATCTCATAAATATTACTTTCTCCTCCTTTGGAGGAACAAAAGTTCATCTTAATGGTCTACAAAATGTTTGGGGTGGGAGAGGGAACATATCTAGGGGTAAATGTATAATAGGCACACCAGGAAGTTGCACACTCTGTAGTACCCTGTAAATGGGAACATATGAGAGCCATTTTGTGACTAGGAATAGGGATATAATGCATGCTCTTGCTTCTGTAAGCACGTGCCTATTCCATAGGATACTTGATTTTTGTGACTACATAATAAATACTGAGCTTTTCACTTCACTCCTGAGAATTTATCATAGGTGTGAGGTGTTGGCCTACATCTAATTTGATCAAACTAATTTCCAATTTTTCCAGCACTTTTTAATCAAATAGTGCTTGCCCCAGTGACTGAAGATGTTACTGTGTTGGTTTATTTCTATATGTACATAATCTGTTCCAAAAATAGTTTTCTCTCTCCTCCCAACCAGTATCAATTTATTTTAATGGATACTGTTTTATTACACAATTTGAGATCTAATACTGAGAGACCTTGTTTCTTCTTTTTTTTTTATTATAGCCCTTAAAATTTTTGACTTTTTGTTTTACCACATGAATTTCATTATTACTTTTTCTAGCTTCATGAAATACTCTTTGGGGATTTTGATTGGTACAGCACTAAATACATAAATTAATTTAGGTAGTGTTGTCATTTGTATTATATTGACTTTATCTATGAACAATTAATTTTTTTAGGTCTATGCCTATATTTATTTCCAAGGTTTTCATAAAAAATACATGAAAATGCCTGGATTCAATGATATCTTGAAAATAAACCAATTTGGTCATTTAAAACCCCCCCCCACCATTTTTTTATACCTGAAGAGCTAAAATGCAATAAGGAAGAAGTAAAGGGTTAGAGGTTGAGTCACAGACAAAAGCTAATTGTATATTCTTCCCATATAAAATTTTGTCCAAAAGATGCTAATGCTTATAATATTTTCTTCATGCAGAATATCTTTTTTAAAAGTACCTGCTCTACATCTGTGTATGCTAATCTCCTTCATAAATGTTTTGGATTAATAAAAACATCATGATTCAATAAATCTACAATATTATAACTTAAAACATTTTGTACTCAAGAATGACTATCATTCTTGGCCTCATCTGGCTTCAATGACTCTTTCTTGTATTCTATGATAGTTTAAATTATTTATCTCAACCTAAAAGAGCATCTCTAGAATCAAAGGTCAGATTGTAAATCCTAATTGGTGAGTTCTATGAATATTGATAGATCACTTCCTGTCTCTGAGCCTGTTTCCTTATCCAATCAGATAAGGTCCCTTCCAGCTCAGGATATTATGATCCTGTAATATAGTTTTTAATTTTCTATTCATATTGATTTTATTCTGGTCAAAGAAACCTAATTCATTTTTTTCTTCCAATTTTTTTTTCTTCCATCATGTCTTTTTCCATACTAACCTTTAGTTACAGAATAGATCTCAAATCAGCCTTGATGCTATTATTCAATATTTTCAAGTCACCAGAGAGGTACCTATTTCTCTCTGGGAAGCATCCCCTAATTAACCCAGGCAAAATGTCAAGTAAGATTAAGGTATGAAGTTGGCTTTATTTTGTTTGGCATCTACAAAGTATAGAATTTTTTTTGGAGGAGGAGCATTTTTCCTTATTTATATTTTATCACTCCTTCAGGACCACCAATTATTAGGTCATGACTTTCCCCAAACATATAGTAATTTCTTGACTGAAAAATCTGACCTATGACCAAAATCATAATGGACACAAATTAAACATAGAACCTGTCTAAGTAGCATAGATTCACAAAGCTATAAGAATCTAAAAAATCACAGGTAACAATTTTGTCTTGCTTTTAATCCAATAAAACTTTACTGAAATAAAAGATTGAATAATTTTCCTTGGTAACATATCCAATATCTAAAAAACAATTTTAAGAGGGAATGTCTTTTGTATGTCCTAAATTTGTACAGCTGTCTTTTAATGTGCATTTAGTGGACATATTTGACAATTCATTTAGCCATTTACTGTGTAGAAATAGCAACATACTAAGCTACACTCCCATCCATCAAAACTGTCCTTCAAATAATTGGAGGCCATTGTACAATTGAATTCCCTCTCAATTTTTTTCTTCTTCAAGTGAAAGTATAAAATTTATTGTTATTCTCAAAATACTGACTTCTCTAATCTTTATGTTTTTATTATTCCCCTAAAAATTTCATCTGGAGTGTAGTAAATTTGATGCAATATTTTAATGAAGGCCTAGTGCTGAATGCAAATAATCATTGTAATGTATACATGCTAAAGAGAAGTATTTATATTTCCAGATTATATAATGTGGTAGGTTATTAAATTAAACCAGTAATTGTTGATTAACAATCATATTCATTTATTCAACTATGATTTGTTAAAATTTCCAGATCTCCATAAAATCAATCTTTTCCCATCTCTTATTAATAGTTATTTTCTTCTTTCAGTTTCAAATACAGGACTAGAAACCTAAAATTTAAAAGGACCTTTTAGTACAATCTTCTCATTTTACAGATGAGGATACTGGAAACAAGGTAAGATAGGTGATTTGCCCAGAATCAGATAAGTTCTAAGCATCAGAAATGTAAGATAAATGCAAATCTTCTGACCTTAGACCCAGGTCTTTCTACTACACCACTGACTCAGCATCCACTGTAGCATATTTATGTATTTATTTTTTTCAACTAAAAATGGCCTATTTCCATTTTAAATTAGAGTTTTGTATTACCAGATTCTCCATCAATTTTGGATTGCTATAATATCTGAGTATACTGTACAAGTTTTTAACAAAAATGAAAAGTAGAAGCAACTAGATGGATAAAAAGTTGGACCTAGAGTCAGAAAGCCCTGGATTCAAAATCAGCTCAGATGTTTATTAACTTTGTTACTTTGGGCAAATCACTTAGCTTCTATCTGCCTCCATTTCCTCAACCATAAAAGTGATAATTATAGCACTTCCTAGTGCTGTTGTGAGGATCAAATGAGATATTTGTAAAGCTCTTAGCCACAATGCCTGTTTCCCTCCTTTCTTCCTTCCTAGTCTGTTTCATTATTAATAAAAAAAATAAAAATAGCTAGTATTTGTGTAGCATTTTCACATTTGCAAAGTCTTTTATAAATATTATTTCATTTTATCCTCACAAGAAACCCAAGAGTTAAGTGCCATTATTATTGCCATTTTTCAGATAGTGAAATTGAGGAAGATAGATGAAGTGATTTGCAATAATAAGTATCTTAGGCTGGATTTGAATAAAGGTATTTATGAATGCAGATCTAATGTTCTATTCACTTTGTTACATAGGAAGTCTACTTTTTTTTTTTTTTACAAATATGAAATGAAATTTCCTATGAAGTTTTAGCCTGAGATATGGGAGTCAGGATTATTAAACTGTAATACAAATATTATTATACCATATTCCTAAAAACAATACTAGATTATGATCACAAATAAAATATCCTTCCAGTTCTAAAGTTTGGTTGAATTGCTGAAAAAGGATGTTAATTTATCTACTTTATAAAAGATTAGGACCATGCCTCCCTATGTCTTTTATCATATACCTTATCAGATAAGTTTTGAATATATACTCCAATTTTATGTATATACTTTTTGATAAGATATATACATATAGTACTCTGATTTTATGTGCATTACAAAATACACAAAAAATATATTAAAAGGGATGAGATAAAAGATAAAATACTTGATCCTAAAGTCAATAAGGAACATTTGAAATTTGCTGAGTAGAGGACCAATATGGCCAAAACTTCACTTTAAGAAAGTTAATTGTCAGTTATGTGGAGGATGAATTGTAAAAGGAACAGATTTGAGGCAGAGAAACCAATTAGGCTGCTATTGCATAATTCCAAGTGGGAGGTGATGAAGGCCTAATTAGGCTTGTGGTCATTTGAGTAGAGAAAAGATAGACAGGTTTGCTCTTCCTATACTATTCACTTCCATTAAAATTAACTATTATAGTTGGGAGGGAGAGGCTTACTGGTCCCATTTAAGTCCACAGCCTTCCCATCAAAGGGTGTCTGACAGCCGTGTGTGTGTGTGTGTGTGTGTGTGTGTAAATGACAGGATGTGGGGAACCCAAGGAATTGGAATTTTGCCTATGCAGCTGCTGTAAGTCTGGTGGGAGGGGAAAGAGTAGAGAAATATTGAAGGGGCATTGTTGTTCTGTTGGAGATAAGCCCAATTGGCTATGGATTAGGGGAAAGTGGGATGTAACCCATCTTTCCAATCTGATTGGTTGGTTACACATGCCTTGGGGTCAAGGTACAGACTTTTGGGTGTCATTCCATAGCTCCCCAAGGAACCCTAGCCCTAGTAGTTTGGAAACTACTGGATACAAGCTCACAAAGTGGTTTTAATTGCACAAATTCTTTCACAAAATCAGTCATAAAATCTCAGAGTTGGAAAGGACTTTAGAGACTACATACTTCAACTTATTCCAGAAAATTAATATACTTTTCACCATATCTGACAAGTGGTCATCTACCTATTTATCTGATGACCTCTAGGGAGAACAACCTATTTCTCAAAGCAATCTATTCCACTTCTGATTAGCTCTCATTTTTAGGAAGTTTTTCAATATAATTCAAACATAAGACTTTACATTCATCTCTATTAAATTTCATCTTATTAGATAAAACCCAGTGATCTAAAATAGCCAAGTTTTTCTAGATTCAGACTCTTACCCAACATCTTACTAGTCATCTGAAAATTTGATAAACATGCTTTGTCTTCATCCAAGTCAATCATGCCATGTTAAATATAAAAGGACCAAGCACAGATGCTTAAGACAGTTAACTGAAAATATCCTTCCATATTCATGTTAAATCATTAATGATTATTTTTGTGCCTAGTTATTCAACCAATTCTGAATTAATCTGATTGTTCTAGTGCCTAATTCATATCTGCCCACCATTCCACAAGAGTGGCATGAGAAAGTCTGTCAAAATTTTTGCTAAATCTAGGCAAACTACATCTAAAGTATTCTAAAAAACTAAAAAATCACTAACTTTATCAAAAATTAAATGTTTAATCTCATATGACCTGTTGTTAATAAAACCACAGTGGCACTTCCCTTTTCTATATTATCAGAAATCATCCTATATGATAATATATTCTAAGACTTTGTTAAGAATTGAAGTTAAATTCATAAACCTATAATCTGAAGAGTGAATTCTCTTTCTTTTTTATTAGGGCACCATTGTCATCCTATATTCATACCATCTCTCCTATTCTCTAGCATCTTTCAAAAATTACAGACAGGTGCTTGGTAATTCCATGTCAGTTTTTAAAATATCTTCAGATGTAACTCATCTGGGCCCAGTGACTTAAATTCACCAAGGACAGTTAAGTGCTCTTCTACCTGCCTTACTTATTTTGAATATCCATTTATATTGAATATCAATTTCCCATTAAAGAATACACAGGATTTTGTAAAGTACTAATCACAAATAGTATCTCCATTCAAGGGTAATTATTTACATATAGGATCACATGAATTGTATGGATTAATTATAAAAAGACATTTTCATCTAATGAAATTCATAAGAGCCACAAAGGAATAAGCACTACTAAGGAGTCATGCTATGTTCATTTCAACTAAAGTAATACATATTTAGAAGACATTTTATTTGACCTTTTAACATCAGGTATAATCTTGTGGGTGGCATTTTTAAACACCTAGACTTGCTTATCACAGGCATTTAGCATATTTTCTATTATCTGCTAAATCCTGAAAAGTTCCTAGGTAACTGCACAAAGAAATTTTTCAAGGAAAATGTACCATGCGTGAGAAATTATGTTAATAATCTTAAATAATGACATAATTATGAACTGAATTTCATATATCCAATTAAAAGAATAAGAAAAAGTTCTGGGAAAACACTTATTTGTTCCTGAATGGATAAAAAACTCTGGCATAAAGGAAAATTCATTTTTAAGGCCCCAGCTTGGTCTTTTTTTTTTTTTTTTTTTAAACAAGTCTTTGCACTTCAATAAGCACATACTCTTGAAAACTATAGTATATTATTGTGTTTTTGTTTTTGTCAAATAGTGAGTTCTTATTCCAGAAGGGGGAGTTTGGGGGGTTTATCAAATGGTAGATTACTATAGGCCTTGATTATTGTGTTGTGTGTATCTAATGTAGTCCCCTGATCAACCACTCTATTTTTTAGCCAGTACCAAATGGTTTTGATAACTGCTGCTTTATTATATAGTTTTACATGTGGTACTGCTAGGCCACCATCCTTTGTATTTCTTTTCTTCATTAATTCATCCTTGATATTCTTAACCTTTTGTTGTATCGGATGAATTGTTTTTTTTTTTTTCTGTAAAATAATTTTTTGGCAGTTTGTTATGGTACTGAACAAGTAGATCAATTTAGGCAGAATTTTCATTTTCATTATATTAATTTGGGTTACAATTTTATTAATCTCTCCTTTGAGTGTCAGAATATCTATGATATTTAATTGGGGGTTTTTAATTTGTTCTTTTTCTAGTTTTTTTAGTTGTGTACCCAATTCATTGAGCAACTGATATTTTTCCAATTGTTTAGATCTGACTTTATTTGTGTAAGAAGTTTTTGTAATTATATCTATATAGTTCTTGGGTTTGTCTTAACGGGTAGACTCCCAAATATTTTATTTTTGTCTATAGTTATTTTAAATGGAATTTTTCTTTTTATCTCTTGCTGGTGGGCTTTATCAGTATTATATAGAAATACTGATGACTTGCATGGGTTTATTTTATATCCTGCAACTTTGCTAAAGCTGTGAATTGTTTCCAGTAGGTTTTTGGATGATTTTCTAAGTATATCATCATATCATCCGCAAAGAGTGATAGTTTTATCTCCTCATTGCCTATTTTAATTCCTTTAATTTCATTTTCTCTTGTTATTGTCAATGCCAACATTTCCAGTATAATGTTAAATAATAGTGGTGATAATGGGCATCCTTGTTTCACCCCTGATCTTATTGGGAATGCATACAGCTTTGCTCCATTACACATAATGCTTGCTGTTGGTTCTAAATAGATACTGCTTATTATTTTAAGAAAAGCTTCCTTTATCCCTATATTTTTTAGTGTTTTTAATAGGAATAGATGCTGTATTTTGTGAAAAGTTTGTTCTTCATATATTGAGATTATCATAAGATATCTGTTGGTTTTGTTATTGATATGACTGATTATGGTAATAGTTTTCCTAATATTGAATCAGTCTAGCATTCCTGGCATAAATATCACTTGATCATCGTGCATTGTCCTGCTGACAAGTTGCTGTAATCTCTTTGCTAATATTTTATTTAAAATTTTTGCATCGATATTCATTAGAGAGATTTGGTCTAATTTTCTCTATTTTGGTTTTTTTCCTAGTTTAGGCATGAGTACCATATTTGTGTCAGAAGGAATTTGGCAGGACTCCTTCTTTACCTATTTTTCCAAATAGTTTACATAGTTTTGGAATTAATTGTTCTTTAAATGTCTGGTAGAACTTACAATGTGAATCCATCTGGCTCTGTAGATTTTTTCTTAAGAGAATTGATTAATGGCTTTTCCACTTTTTTTCTAAAATGGGACTATTTGAGTAATTTATTTTTTCTTCCTCTAATCTGGGCAATTTATATTTTTGTAAATATTTATCCATTTTGGTTGGATTGTCAAATTTGCTGCCATCGAGTTGAGCAAAATAAGCCCTAATTATTGCTTTGATTTCTTTTTCATTGGTGGTAAATTCACTCTTTTCATTTTTGATGCTGGTGATTTTTTTTTTCTTTTCTTTTTTCTAATCAAATAAACCAAAGGTGTATGCATTTTTTTCACAAAACCAACTCTTAGCTTTATTAGTTAGTCAATAGTTTTCTTAGTTTCAATTTTATTAATCTCTCCTTTGAATGTCATAATTTCTAATTTGGTATTTAATTGGGAGTTTTTAATTAGTTCTTTTTCTAGTTTCTTTAATTGCATGCCCAATTCATTGATTTTCTCTTTATTTTATTCATGTAGCTATTTAGTATTTTATTTTATTTAGTATTTTAGTATTTGGTATGTTATCTCTTTGTTGGTTTTCTCCTGGATGAAATTATGGATTATTTCTGTGATTTGTTGTTTGACCCATTAATTTTTTAGAACTAGGTTATTTGATTTCCAATTGATTTTTATTCTGTATTTCTCTAGTCCTTTATTTATATAATTTTTATTGTACTGTGGTCTGAAAAGGAAGTATTTACTATTTCTGCCTTTCTACATTTGATTGTGAGGTTTTTATACCCTAATTCATGGGCAATTTTTGGTAGGTACCATGTCCTGCTGAGATAAAGGTTAATTTCTCTCCATGTCTATTCAGTTTTCTCTATAGGTCTCTCATGTTTAGTTTTTCTATGATCCTATTAAGTTCCCTAGTTTCTTTCTTGTTATTTTGTGGTTAGATTTTTCTGATTCTAAGAAGGGAAGGTTGAGGTCCCCCACTAATATTGTTTTGCTGTTTATTTCTTCCAGTAACTAGCTTAGGAATTTTGCATGCTCTTAACACTTGGTGCATATATATTAAATATTATTACTATTTCATTGTTTATGGCACCTTTTTTCAAGAAGTACTTTCCTTCTATCTCTTTTAATTACATCTATTTTTACTTTTGCTTTATCTGTGATCTTTTTTTTTTTTACTTCAGCTGAAACAATACATTTTTTAATCCAGTCTGCTATTCACTTTTGTTTTATGGCAGAGTTTATCTCATTTACATTCACAATTATGGATTAGCAGCTTTGTATTTCCCTCCATTCTATTTTCTCCCCTGTATTTTTTTTTTTTTACTGCCCACCCTTCCCAATACCTTATCTCCTATCATCCCTTCTCTCTTATCTTTTCCCCAAGTGTTTCTGTCCTCCCTTCTATCTGGCCCTTCCTTTTTCTTTCCTCTTTCTCTTACTTCTTTACAGGGTTACATTTCTATAGCCAACTGAATGATTAAATTATTCCCGCTTGATCAAGTTTCAGAAAATGCTCATTCCCCTCCTTTCTTTCCCTTGATTGTAATAGGTTTTTTGTTCCTCTTTATATAGACTAATTTACCCCATTATACCTTTCCTTTCCTTCTCTTCTAGTACAGACCTTTTCCCATCTTTTAATGCCTTCTTCTTTGATCTGTTTTCCAAGTCAGCTGTTTTTCTAATGAGATATTTCACATTTTCTTCCATTTTTTCATTCTTTTTAGTTTGTTTGACTGATACGTCATGTCTCAGAGGGTCATTAGCTTCCATTTGCCCTGCTGTAGTTTTTAATGTGTAATTTTTTTCAGTTAGCTTTTGTATCTCTTTATCAGTTTGGTTAATTCTACTTTTGAAAATGTTTTTAATGGATTTTTTTTTTTTTTTGCATTTAGCCACTTTTTTTTTTTTTTTTTTTTTTAAGGAATTGCCTTCCTTTTCCAAGCTGTTGACTTCTCTAATATACTTTTCATTTCTTTTCTCATTTTTCTTTTACCTCTCTTATTTGCCTTTTAATGTCTTTTATGAGCAGTTCCCAGAAGCCTCTTTGAACTTAGACCAATCCATATCACTCTTGAGATTTCCTTTGTGGACATTTTTAGCTCATCTAAATTGATGTATGGTCAAGATTTTTTCTGATTCTTGCTCATTTTCTTTCCTTTTCTTCTGTTATTTCCTCTTTTTATTTAATTTTTATTTTTTTACTTTTATGGTCAAGCTCTGCTCGTGGGTAAAGAAGTTGCTCTCCAAAGTTTCCTGTTCAGTTCTGAGCCTTGTGTAACTTTACTTGCTCTTTTTAGGCAACAGCCTGGTTTCCCAGAGTTTGCATTCTGAGCAGTGACTAGAGGCTGCCCAACTGATCTGCTCCCCTACTGAGCCAGAACTGCGAGTCCTGATTTGCTGTGATTAAGAACCTCTCACTGGCTTGTGCAGAGTCTGTCTGAGCTGGGCTGAACACCCTTTTCACTTCAGAGAGAATGACCTTTCTTGAAGTTTTTCCAGGTTATCTTTAACTGGAGCATAGTTTCATTCATCAGAATCTGTTCAGAGACTTGGTTTCATGTGGTTTTTGAGGGAAACTGGGAGAACTTGAAAGCTTCCTTACCTCATTCTACCATCTTGGCTCCACCCCTGGAACTCCCCAATAATTTTCTTAAACTGCTTCTAATGCTTGTGGTAGGCTTCTGGTTCCATGTCATGTTTTTCATATCTTCTTCAGAGCAGGATATATGATAACTGTTTATGAAATTTAATCAAATTTAATCTCATTATTATTCTTTTTAAAAGCAAGCTACATACAATAGAGATTTAATTTTTTTTTTATACAATCCTCCTTATCTTTTCCACTGTGAATAGAGAAGAGATTCTTAATCAAGGATCCTCAGATTCTGGAGGGATATGTGGATAGATTTCAAGAAGCTTGTGAATTGAAAAAAAACAAAAAAAAACATCTTTATAACCATACTTCATTATAACTGGTTTCCTTTGTAATCCAATATATTTTATTTTATTCATTTAAAATCATTATTCTGACATATCAATAGGTTTCAGTAGATTGACAAAGGAGTCCATCACACAAAAGAGGTTAAAAATCTCTAATATAAAATATTCATTTTATTTGATGTTTGTTAAATTCAAGGTAAGATATATATGATAATTTTTTAAAAAAGATGGCATTGAGTTTATAAATCTGAGTTACTTGGAGAATAGTTATTTTCAATAGAAATGGTGGTGTTTAGAATTCATGAAAATTTAATGAAGAAGAGGATGATGTTAATAGGACATCCAAATTAATTCATAAGGAAGTATTTGGAGATGCACAACGAGAGTTTAGAAGAGAAATTAAGGAGGGATATATTGACTTGGTATTCAGTTGTGTATAAATAATATAACCCATGGAAATGAATATAATTACCAAAACAGAAAAGAAAAAAACTCAGGACATAATCTTGGATGACAGTAATGTTTAACAATATGGAATTGGGTGTCCATGTTTGATCCTATAAGATTGTGCAGATACAAATATTTCCTTTTGTTTATGGGAAAACCAAGTTTCAAATGAAGTGTAATTTTAAACTGTCAAGACTAGTAAATACTAAAAACAAAACTAGAGCACAGGTCTAATTGGTCAGTCACTCAACAAGCAATTGTTAAATACTATTTGCCAGATGCTTTTCTCTTTCTTAAGTAACTGAGCTAGCAAACAAAAAAGACAAAAAGAAGGGCATCTAGTTGGTGTAGTAGATAGAGCACCAGCCCTGAAGTCAGGAGGACCCGAGTTCAAATCCAGCCTCAGACACTTAACACTTCCTGGGTGTGTGACCCTGGGCAAGTCACTTAACCAGAATTGCTTCAGAAAAAAACAAAACAAACAAACAAAAGACAAAGGAAATAGCATTCATGAGCAGGTCTCTACCCTCTATTAAGTAACCAAGCTAGCAAACAAAAAAAAAAAAGACAAATAACATTTATTAGCTGGTTTCTACTCTCTGCTCACAGATAAAATCAACATGGGCAGAACAGCTCAGTTGAAATAGATTTGTATAGATTTGTATAGATGTGAGATTCACCCACAAACTCCCAAATCTCAGTTGACCACATTCTACTAGAACTCTGGGAGTGGCTAACTATGAGTTTCTTAATTGCCTAATTTCCATTAAATAAGTAGTCTTGGTCCTTTACAGCCAGTGTGCCACTCCAATCTAACCTCCTTCATATTGCTTCCCCAATCCCAGTGTTCTATCATTTTAGAAGCAAATAGTCTGTTTTTCCTATGTTCTTCCTCTTTCTTTAATTCATATCATTGCCTTTGCTCTTGGCTCCCATTGTCCTGTTGAATTCTTAATCATTCTTAAAAACAATACTCAGAAACATCTCTTCTAGGAAACATTCTTTAATGTCACAGATCAGTAATGATGTTTTTCTTTTGTAACCATTAACAGAACTTTGTTTTCATCTCTCAAGTCCTTTTCATATATTGTTCTGGATTATATTTATATTTGCCATATTCTTATACTAAGCTATAGTATGTCTATATGTCTATATCTATTATCTCTCTCTCTATATATATATATATAAACTCCATAAGGTCAGGAGGGACCTTTCTTATTTGAATTTTTTATTGCTCTCTCTCCAGACATTTTCACTTTACCACAGTGCTTTACATACAACAGGCATTGAATATTTTTGAAGTGAATTAAACTACATTGATTATAATGTATTATTGTTGAAAATATTGCTAAATGAAATAAACAAATGAAAATTTTTGATATATAAAGGTATGTGCATATATATGTTATATACACACATATATATTAGCTTAAAGTTATATAATTGTTACCTTCTGTGAATATTTTTCTTGTTAATTAGGATTTTCTTATTTTTACCATATTTTAGCTAATATTAATATAAATGAATGAGATAAAAAGCATTATGAGGTGTGTTATAGTTAAATGATTACGTTAATGTTTAAGGTAGCCAAGATTCTAAAATTTAGAAAAAAAGCTTATAGTCTCTTAGATAAATGTCCCATTTCTTACATATACAAAGAAAAATATTAGTCATTGCCCAACTGATAGTCAAAATGATATGAACAGGTAGCTTTATGATAAAGAAATAAAAAAACTGTAATGTGTAATATGAAAAAATACTCTCAATCAATATTGATTAGAAAACTACAAATTGATTAGAAAAACAACTTTGAGAAAGCTTATACCTATCAGAATGACTAAAATGATAGATGTCCTTCAATTGGGGAATGGCTAAACAAGTTGGTATATAATTGTGATGGGTTACTATTTGTGCTATAAAATAGGACTTCTTCAATTTTTTCCACCTGTGACACCTTTTCACACAAGAAATTTTTATCTCTGAGCTGAGGTGTTTCTGGCAGCATTCGTGCATGTGCAGTGCAAAGTACGCATGTTGTATGTTCAGAACCAAGGCTGCAGCACAATTCTCCAATACAACATGGACAATGGCAGAAACCCCTTGGATTTATTAAACATTTGATTTTTGAATTAATTTTTGGTCCTTAGTTCAGAAACCTTTAACTGTTGTCAAATTTTTCATGACCTTCACATTCAGGTATGTGACCCCAGATGGGGTGGCAACCCAACGTAGCTTTGCTATAAGAAATAATGATCTGGTTGAGTTTGGGAAAAATATGGAAAGATAGCCATGAAAATAATGAAAAATGAAAGGAGCAGCAAGCAGCAAGTGAAACTTGTTAGAAATTTTTTTTGAAGAACAACTTTGAATGACTAATTCATCTTCAGTATCATACTCAACTAGCTAAATAGGATACATGAAGGAAGACGCTATCCACTCCTAGAGAAAGAACTGATAAATAGAAGTATGGACAATATGGTTTTACATAAATATATTTGTTTTTGCAATTTTCCCTGGAGTGGGAGGGAGAAAAAATTAAAAATGCATTTCAGAGAACCAAAAAAAAAAACCCCAAAACCAACTTATAAAGAAGCACAGATAAGCAGGGTGGCTTTGAAAACAATGTGTAGTGTTTATCACATACTATTTTCTTTTTTCTAAAGTGAACTGAAATGGAATTTCATGATTTTTCATTGAATCCTCTCTTATGTTTTGCTATGTATATATGAAATTATTTTTGGTGTTTTTGCATTTCCGTTAAAAATGAGTAAAAGAACCCAAAACATCCCTCTAATATCAATACTATTTACATTAATGTAAATATAGTCTTAAAAGATTCATTGATACTAAAATTATGCCTTTGCTTTTGTTTCTATTGTCAACCTAATTATTTATTTAATTGTGGGGGGGTCTTTTAAGTAAAACAATAAAAATTATATCCTTTTATTGTGGTAAAGATTACTAACAAAGGTTGCATATACAAATGGTTTTGTTCATTAAGCCTGGCAAAGTAATACATTGTTTAAATTCATTCTTTATAAAAAGTTTAATCTTTTGTAAAAAGAAAGGCTTATCTTTTTAAAAATGTTTTGTATCAAGACAAACAAAATATTAGATTTTAAAGTAAAGTCTCAATACATACACATCGTACTTATTGTCTGATCTTTGATAGGCATAAGTCTTTACTAATACAGAAGAATTAAAAGTACCATATGAGATTGTACTAGGAGAGGCTGATGGGCATTAACCTCTCTGAAAAGCTGCATAGGAATATACTTGAAGATAAGTGCAAAGAGTTTTGGAAAAGAGAATAGTTAAAATAGATATGTCTTAATAATGTATACATATATCTATATACTACATATTTGTATGTATGTATACATTTACATGATAGATATGTATATGTATATATATAATATAAATATGTTACATTTAGAAAGGAAACCTTGATTTAACCATGTTTCCTCCTTTCCAATGAAATTATTGTTCAAATAAAAATATACACAGAAAAGGTAAGTATATAGCAGGATTGATTCAGACATTTTCTTCAGAAGTGCACAATCTAATTTTAACAAAAAGTGCAGTCAGAAAGCAGGCTAAAAGAATGAACAAACAAAAGTCATTTATATAACAAGATGGAAGCAAATTTGTATTTGAAATAATTAAGGTAAGAAATAATAAAAGGAGGGAGGCATCTAGATGGTGCAGTAGATAGAATATCAGTCCTGGATTAAGAGGAACTGAGTTCAAATTTGGCTTCAAACACTTATACTAGCTATGTGACCTGGTCACTTAAACCCAATTGCCTTGAAAGAACAAAACAAAAAATAATAAAAGGCTTCAATCCATTTAAGCCTTTAAAAAATAAAATCCAAAACTTTCAGGGCCATATTCTGGTTAGTAATGTTAACATGCAAATATTTCATAAAATTCAGTAGAAGTCACCTCTGTTTCTCTCATCAATACATAAGTTTTTTTTTTTTTTTTTACTTTTTTGTTTGTTTAATTTTTTTGTTACTAGGAATATCTATATACTGGTATCTTCAGCATTAGCCTCTTCTCTAATTACTCATTTATTGTCTTGTTGTTTGTCCTTTGTTCTCAAAGAGACCATGACATCAGGGAGATGATGCCATGACAAGCAAGTGAATTGGATTTAAGTGAGGGAGGGATGTGCAAGGTCACCAGTCTCACTTTCCTCTCCAGAGTCATCTGATCCAGAGATAAGATATAACTCAAGATGACTGGAGATGGCCCTGGATACAGTGGGAGACCCTGGACTTTTTAATCTAAGGTCTTTAAGAGGTCTCAGTTTGACTGGGGCCACATCCATTCAGTGATTAAGGCATCTGAGGTAGCATTTGAGGCAAAGAATCTCCTCTTTCACCTATTTTTTAAAAATGTAAATAAATAATGTACTATTTAAATTTTCTTATCAGCATTTTTAAAAATCTGTTTTAGGAAGCTTCAAACATGTCCTTAATTTTGATAGGTTGGTTGGCATTTTTAAGAAATAAACCCATGTTTAATAGTCAGATTTAGGCAAGGTATAATAGGTAAATTGTTACTATAGTTAATAGAAAACAAATGTGAAGACTGTAGCAGTTAAAATGAAAATGTAAATATCTTATTGAAAATATTAAAATTTTCTTACACTTTAGATTCAGGGATCCCAATAATAGTCAAATCAAAGAAAGCAATAATGGTCTCATATAGACCAAAATATTTGTAATAATTTTTTTTTAACAGTGTAGGAGCGTAGGTACAATGCTGAACAACTGTGGCATGTGAACATAAAGGAATATTGCCATGTTGAAAATATAAATATGAAGAATACAGAGAAGACTGGGAAGATTTGTATGAATTAATGCAATGTCAGGAAAACAACAAATACATATTACAGCAATGAAAATAAAAAAACAAAAAACCCAACATCAATACAAACTGAACTGACCACTGTATAATTTTAATGATCAATCTTGACTCTGCAAAGAAGAAAATAGGGTTTGAGGTGAAATACCACGAATGTGGAACCAAGCAGATACTGACTTGGATGATATATAGGCCAGTTTTGCTGACTTGCTCTTTTTTCCTTGTCTAATGCAACTATTTTATGTCTAATGACAAGCATTCTGCCAAAGAGAATCTATTTCTATATCTATAAACAATGGAAGTAAAAATTCAAGAGATGTTTTTGTTTTATATTTCCTATTTTGAATGATCCATGGTTTCACCATATGAATACTCTCCCCTCTCAGTACCTTCTAAGCTGGGCATTCTCATCCATATCTTCCCAATATTTCACAGTGAATTAATCAATATAAATCACATTTATAAAGCAGTTTATGGACTAGAAAACACTTTTTTTTTCTTTTTTGCTGAGGCAATTGGGGTTAAGTGACTTGCCCAGGGTCACACAGCTAGGAAGTATTAAGTGTCTGAGGTCAAATTTGAACTCAGATCCTCCTAACTTCAGGACTGGTGCTCCTTCCACTGAGCCAGCTAGCTGCCCCTAGAAAACACTTTCAATCTGAGTCCTTACTATGTGCTAGGCACTGGGGATTCAAATACACAATAATGAAATAGTTTTGCCAGTTTACATCACACTTAAGATAGATTACTTACTTTTTGTTGTCCAATTATTGTAGATAGTAGGGAAGGTATAATTGAAACAAAGATACTTACAGCATAGTGTTTACTCAGTGTGATTGAGATAATTGTTCTCTAGTTCACATATACTTAGTATGATGTAATGATGTAATCATTCTCGTTGGTATATACTTAGTATGATATGGTGATGTAATGGTTCTACTTTTGGCACATGCTCAGTGTGCTGTAGTGATGCAATCGTACTTAGGGCTGAGAGGACTGGAGAGGAGAATGTGTGCTCAATCTCAGACTCCAGACTCCATCTTTGACCAGTCTCATGGTGACTCCTGCCTTCATCACTCCTCCACTAAGACCAAGGACTTGGGCTGGTCCCGAGGTCCTCCAGAGAGCTAGTCTGTATGGTGCATTTTTGGCACCCCAGCATGGGGGCTCTAGAAAGCACAGTATATTTTGTCACCCCAACTTGGGGGCTCTAAAAGGCAGGATATTTCAATCACCCCAATGTGGGAGCTCTAGAAAGCGATGATATGCTTTGTCACCCCAACTTGGGGGCTCTAGAAAGCACACTACAAATTGTCGCTCATTCTATGACTAGTCCATACTCTTTTTTCAATCATATGGTTCAAAATTTCCTTAACACAATTAGTGTTTGAAATGAGGCTTGAATTCAAGAAGATGAATTTTTTGGGGAAAAAATTTTATATTCAAGGATTCCGATAAAGGCCTCATTTTTAAAAATATATAGAGAATTGACTCAAATTTATAAGAATTCAAACCATTCTCCAATTGATAAATGGCCAAAGGATATGAACAATTTTCAGATGAAGAAATTAAAACCATTTCTAATCATGCGAAAAAATGCTCTAAATTACTATTGATCAGAGAAATGCAAATTAACATAACTCTTGAGGTACCACTAATACCTCTTAGATTGGCAAGATGACAGGAAAAGATAATGACGAATATTGGAAGGGATGTGGGAAAACTAAGACACTACTACATTGTTGGTGGAGTTGTGAAATGATACAACCACTCGGGAGAGCAGTTTGGAACTATGCCCAAAGGGCTATCAAACTGTGCATACCTTTGGTTCCAGCAGTGTTTCTATTGGGCCAAAGAGATCATAAAAGAGGGAAAAGGATCCATATGTGCAAAAAATGTTTGTAGCAAAATGTTTGAAAACACAAGGTTTTGCAAGGGTGAATGTTGAAAATTATCTATGCCTATGTTTTGAAAATAAAAAGCTTTAATAAAAAGACGGATTTTCTTGATCTCAGGCCTGGCACTCTATCCACTACCATCTAGCTGCCCAATATGTAAGGTGACTAAAAAGATAAGAAGGAGCTAACTTGTATAAAGGTTTTAATGTGAAACAGAAATTTTTATTTGATGTTGTAGATAATTGAAAGTTGAGTTTATTAAATGTCTATAGGGGTTATAAATGTTTTAGGAAAATGTTATGTTTTTAAAACATTTTGGTAGCAGTATGAAAGATGGAGTGGGAAACATCTGAAGTAGGGAAATCAATTAGATAACTACTGAAATAATCCAGGAGAAATATGAGGTTAACCTAAACTATATTGTTGACTATGTGAATGGAAAGAAGTGGATATGTCCTAGAGGCATTATGAAGAAATAAACTAACAGATTTGGAAAGTGACTACATAGGGTACTTGCATGATAGTAAGGAGCTGAAAATAACTGTGAAGCTAAGTGATTGGAAGGATGGTGACTCCCTCAATTGTAATAAGAAAGTCTGGATATGATGAGTTTGAGATACTAATGGGACATTTCATTTAAAATGTCCATTAGACGGTTATATGAAAGTTATATGAAGAGAGCATAATATAGGACATACAGGTCTATGAGTCATCTATATTGAAATGATAATTAAACCAATTAGGCTGATGAGATCAGCAAGGGAGAGAGTATAAAAAAGAAAAGAAGGCCCAGGGAAGATGTTTGGGTTTACATTTAGTGAACATGACAGATGAAGATCCAGCAAAAGAGACTGAGAAAGTAAGACAGGTAGGAGAAGCAAGAGACAGCACGGGTTCCCAAAACTCCCAGGGAGATTATCCAGCAGGAGAGTGTAGTCAAGTGCCAAATGCTGCAGAGAAGTCAAGAAGGATGAGTATTGAGAAAAAGTCATTAGAAGGGGCAATTAAAGAAAGACAAACTGTTTTAATAAATGATAAGATGATGGAGAGGCATTAGAAGCAGGTGAAAGAAGGGAAGGTCGGGTAGGTGACTTTTTCAAGAATAGCTGAGGAGAAATATAAGGCAATATCGAAAAGAATTTTTATTTGAATAGTACTGGTAAAATCAATTGCTTCATGGACTGCTACTACTTGAAGGTGGATATGACTTCTAAAACTCTCCCACTAAATAGTTTTTCAATGGTTTGTCCCTAAAGTTGAAATTTATAGTTGTTTTTCATAAAGAATGACTGCTGGAATAGCATGCCATTGTTCTATTTACGAGCTAAATATTGACCTGATTACCAAATAATGAGATTAAATCTCCTTCCTTCCACCAAGCTATGCCACCTTGTATTCATTTTACATAAGTAACTGTGGTTTTGATTATATTTTATTTTTTGCTTAGTAAAAGATCAAAATTAGAAAATAAAACTAACTAGGAGGTACTAAAGATTTTTCTGAATACTGCTCTGTTTATTTTTCAGAACAGCTTTTATGGATGTAGTGTTTCACCTCCCCTAATCAAGAAATGTGTGGAGCTATGTGGGTAGTGAGCCAGCATAATGGAAATAGCTTGTCATAAATCTAAATAGATCTGCAAATTTTACTAGTTGCTGCTACATTTTATGATTCCTGAATCACGTGACTTAATTGCAACAAATTAGACCTTTTTTTCCCTGCTTTTACTGCCATTGTGACTGATAATCTTCCCCTTCCATATCTAAAATTCTCTATTACTTTGTAAAACTAGTCTATTACTATTTTCTATTATAAGATACAACTGCTGTTATTTTTTATTATCTGATTGAAATATTTTTTCCCTTTTCTCCACAAATTCAAGCCTATCATTTCCTTTTACTTATGAATCAGAACTCAATTCATCTATGTCCAATTTGTAGAGGAAGAGCCCAGTAAAAGGGAGAAGTCGGAAAGAGTTTGTTGTAGGGAATGAAATAAAAGAAGTAAAAACTTGGATAGAAAAACAAAATAATTCTGATCAGGACCCAGATCTTTGACTTTCAAGAAGGGATTGGTAGTCTTCCTACTATATTTTGTATCTCACATATAGCCTGCTTAATAAGTGCATACTAAATCTGTTGAATGGATAAATAAATGGTTAAGCTGAACAGGCATCATTTAGATATAGTTACGAGGTGAAACTTGGTTAGCAATTTCACAAAAGGTCACAAGGTATACTAATTTCAACTTTGGTAACCAGTTGCAAATACAAAGCTCTTGTTCTACAAATAAACTTACTACTTAAATGCTTTACTTTCTTGGAAAGGGAATGTTTAAAACCTGCTATTTACAGATTCAATGATCAAAGGGAAGACCAGCAGTGTTCTTTTGTAATTCCTCATTACCCAGGCTTTTCTCTTCCCACCAACCAAGGTAATTGGATTCTGGGCAGGTAGCCTTCCAGGGCCCAATATTTGAAAGAGAAATTTACATATTTTATGGCTTTTATCTTTCTGGGGAAAGTTTAAAGCTTTTGGAAATCTGATTAGATATGAGATGTTGATTGCTACACCAATATCCTAAGCTGAAAGAATACACCTGAAGTATATTATCATAAAGACATTTCATAGTATTTTAGTTAAAGATGTGAGACAGAATTTCTCAAACTAATATCTAATTCATTTTCCTAATAAACTTCAACACTTGCTTCTACTACAACTGTGACCAAAATATATACATCTAGCTTTAGTTTACAAACAGGTAAAAATGGATAGCATGTAGAACTTGGGGGCTAGTTCAAATCCTGCTCCAGATACATACTAAGTGAGTGTGTGAGTTACTTGATTTCCCTGTGTTTCAATTTCTTTATCTGAAAAATGGGGATAATAGTGCCTAGTTCATAAGGCTGTTGTGAGGAACAAAGGGGTTAACATATGTAAAGTGTTTTGCAAGAATTAAAGGTTATATAAGTGCTAACCATAGAGAAACTTACATTTATAAAATATATAAATTCAACACTGAAATTTCTTAAATACTTAGCTTCCTAAAATAATTTACATTTGTATAACACTTTGAGATTTACAAAGTACTATTTTCCTAACAACACACTGTGATGTATTTATCTTACAGATAAAACAAAAACCTGAGGCCAGAGTGTCACCATAAAGATTCCATCTCAGAAGGCAAAGGAGAAGATTGAGTGTAAATTGTAGAAAACTGATTTTTGGCTCCGAAAAAAAGGAACTAAATTTGAATGGACAGCCTCAAAAGAGCTGAGTTCTCAGACCCCAGAGATCTTTAAATGAAGAATGGATGAACAGTTTAGGGATGTCATAGTCTGAATTCTTAATAATATAGGGATTGGACTAGATCAGGACTTTTTAAACTCTTTCCACTCACAACCCCTTTTCATCCAAGAAATGTTTGAGTGACCCAGGTATAGAAATATATAAAATAGGTATACAACTCAATTTCACAACCCTCACATTGTTACGAGATTCCACATGGGGTCCGGATACATAGTTTAAGAAACTAGGGACTAGATTACTTCAAAACTGCTTTCCGATTCTGCAGCTCCAAGACCAGTCTTTTTATATATATATATATATTATATATATTTATATCATTTATATATATATATTAAAAGTTTTCCTTCCAATGTGCAATTCCCTAAATTTCTCTCCTAATATATATATATATATATATATATATATATATATATATATATATATATATATTAAAAGCGTTCCTCAATGTGCAATTTCCTAAATTTCTCTACAAATATATATATACATATATATATACATATATATATATATAGTTTTCCTCCCAATGTGCAATTTCCTAAATTTCTCTCCTAATATATATATATATATACACACACATATATATATATATTTTAAGTTTTCCTCCCAATGTGCAATTTCCTAAATTTCTCTACAAATATATATATATATATATTTTAAAAGTTTTCCTCCCAATGTGCAATTTCCTAAATTTCTCTCCAAATATATATATATATATTAAAAGTTTTCCTCCCAGTGTGCAATTTCCTAAATTTCTCTCCTAATATATATATATATACATACATATATATATATACATATATATATTTTAAAAGTTTTCCTCCCAATGTGCAATTTCCTAAATTTCTCTCCAAATATATATATATATATATATATATATATATATATATATTTTTTTTTTTAAATTTTCCTCCCAATGTGCAATTTCCTAAATTTCTCTCTCCTAAAAGAATTCTTTTTTTTCAAACCAGTATGATCAAACAAAATAAATATATTGCCTGTGTCTGTAAATATATGCCTTATTTCCCAAATATCTTCCATTATCCTTTTACTGAATCTAGACAGGTATTTCATCATGGAATCCCCTGGGGTCTCTATTGTTAGCCAATGATCTTCTGATCAGAGGCAGTTAGGAACACAGTGGACAGCTGCTAGGGGCTGGAATCCAGAAGTGAGCTCAAAGCCAGTCTCAGTCATTCCTCTAGCAAGTTATTTGAATCTCTCTGCATCTCAGTTTCCCCTACTGTAAAAATGGGGATAACAGCACCTTACCTACTAAGGTTGTGAGGCTCAAGAAAAATTTCTATAAAGTATTTAGAACACTACCTTGCCTATATAACAGGTGCGTGCTAAAAATCTGTTTCCTTCTCCTCCCCATTAAACCACAGAACCTCCCCTACATCACAATTGACCAACATTATTTCGGGGAAAGTTGTAATTTTTGTTGAATAAAACAACAAAATTTGAAAAACCGATGTATTTTCATTTCCTGACCTAGCGACCTTTCCCACCCACTAAACTTAGCATGAATGCCCACAAGTAATTACAGAGTTTAAAAAGCGGTGAGTTGAAGCAAGAGAACAAAGAACCTGGGAAATCCACAAACTAGATAATTAACCCCTGGGACTAAAAGGTGGGCCATTATCTGTTTGTTTCTGGGGAATGGAAAGTCCTAGGGAAATACCGAGGCCCGGGAGCAGCTGAGTAAACTTACTGCATTTCTGCCCACCTCCTCGGGACTGGAAGGAGCTCGGCTTGTCCCTAGGCAGACAGTGGCCCTGCCCCCTCCCGGGCCGAAGGCCATCATTACTCCACCCCCTCTAGGGCTGATGCGCAACCCCCCCCCCCCAAGGCCATTTACAGATCGGAGAGGTGAGGTGGCACTGCACTCCCCAGAGCGTTCCGCCCCCGTCCCACCCCCTCATCAACTTTTGGGTTAACGGTCCAGGAACGGCCGCGATCCCCTTTCCCCTTCCCTAGAAGCAAGCGTGTAGCCAACCGACACTCCAGGAGCTTCTCGCCGGACTCTGTGAGCCAAGTACCACTATAGCTTCAAGTTAAACGTGAAGGGCGCGTGGCCCACTCCCAAGGCCCGAAGGGCTCGCGCCCACTCCCCCCGCGCGCACGCGCACGCGCACACTCACGCACGCGCACCGCGGTGAAACGTTCTGCTAGAGGGGGCGCGCGCGCGCCCTGCTCTCCCCGTTCACCCCCTCACCTCTTCCCACCCAATCGCTGAGACTCCCCCCTCTCTCTATCCAAGGCGGGAGGGCATGGGGAGTGGGCGGCTAGGCACTCGCTCGGGATTCCTCCTCTTCCGTCGGCGCTCCCCGCCTAGTGTTCTCAGGGGCTGGTCCCCAGTAGGCGCCCCCCTCCTTCTTTCCTCCCACCTCTCTGCTCCCGACCCCAAGAGTTCAGCTGGGTCGGCAGCACGCGACGTCACGGGGGCGGGGCCTGACGGCGCCCCGTCCCTCTTTTCTTTGCCCGGCCCCCTTGGGGGGCGGGCTGGCCCCGGTCGGGGGCGGGGGGTGCGCCGGGACTGCTCCGTTTCCCTGCTGGGCCGGTCTGACGCCGCGGCGGCGGCGGCGGCGGCGGTGGGTCCAGCCCTTAGCTTCTTGGCTCGATTTCTCTTCAGTGGAGGGGACTGCAGGGCGAGGAAATCCGGGAGGGGGGGCGGGAAGGAGGGGACCATGAGTCGCAGTAGCGGCTGCTTCTGCCTCGCGGCCCCCGGAGCAGCAGAGGGGCGAGTAGGCTGAGAGGCCGGGATTTTTCGGGGGTGAAATTGGGGTGGGGGGCGGGGTGTGCGGCGGCCGCCGGCAGCGGCATGTGGAGCTCTGCCGGGAGCATGCTCCAGTTGCTCCCCAGGCTCCTCAAATACGCGGCTTTGCAGAGCCGGCGGCAGGAGGTGCTGACCCGCTGGGGCCCGCCGAGGGCTGGAGGAGGCGGCGACCCTGTGGACCGGCTCCCTCGGGGGGGCGGCGGCGGCGGCGAGAGCCCCGGGGCCGCGGGCACGCTCCTCAGCCCCTATCCGGAGCGCAACAGTTTGCAGTCGGACTTGGAGCTTCCTGCCCCGGGCGGCTCTTATCCCGCAAACAGTAACAACAGCTGCAGCGGCGGCGGCGGCCCCGCAGTCGCCGAGGTGAGGACCTGGCGCTACTGCTGCCTCCTTGGCACCTGTTGGTGCAAGAGCTTCCTGCTGGTCTGCGCCCTGGCCGCCCTCTGTTTCTTCTCTCTGGCCCTGGTCCGCCACTATCTGCAACATCTTCTTCTGTGGGTGGAGAGCCTGGACAGCCTGTTGGGCGTGCTCCTCTTCGTGGTGGGCTTCATCGTGGTCTCCTTCCCTTGCGGCTGGGGCTACATCGTGCTGAATGTGGCCGCCGGATACTTGTACGGCTTCGTGCTGGGCATGGGGCTCATGGTGGTGGGGGTCCTCATCGGCACCTTCATTGCGCACGTGGTCTGCAAGAAGCTGCTGGCCCACTGGGTCGCCTCCAAGATAGAAGGCAGTGAGAAGCTGAGCGCTGTCATCCGAGTCGTGGAAGGGGGCAGTGGCCTAAAAGTGGTGGCTCTGGCCCGGCTCACCCCCATACCTTTTGGCCTCCAAAATGCAGTGTTTTCGGTGAGTTCTTCTCCCTACTCCCGCATAGAGGCAGGGCTATCTTCATTTTGCGCTTGGCCCAGGGGAGTGGGCATTTGAGTATTTACTGGTACCCCCAAAGAAGAATCGAAATAACTTTCCTCCTTGCAGGCGAATGTGCAGGTTTGGCCAAAAGTCTTCATTATAAAGTTTAAAAACGGCACTAAAGATTTTGGAACACCCTCTATTAAGGAGTTAGGAATGGAAGTGATAGACCAAAAGCATCATTGTGATACAGTTTTTGCTTAGCACGGTACCTGACAGGAAGTGCTTAAGAAAGGCTTATTGACTGGGACGGGGAGTTGAGAATGAAGCCTTTGGCCACTAACTAGCTAACTGACCTTGGATAATTCATTAAGCTCTTAGAAGCCATACTTTCCTTACTACATGTAAGATGAGGATATTTGTAAGATTTCAAGTCAGTAAGCCTTTTAAAAGTACCTCCTATGTGCAGGCACTGCACCAACCTTTGGCACTACAAAACGGTGTTTGCTCTTGAGATTGCATTCTGAGGGGGGAGACAGCCATACATTTATGCTGTATGCAGGCCCCTAATCTATTTTGCGACTGCTCTACCCTGAATTAGTCTCCTCCTCTAACTGTATTTGTCTTCTGCGCATTTTATTCCTGGATTTAGAAATGTAAAAGATAATTTTTGACATTTTTGGAGTTTCTTCTGCTTCATTCCTGACACCCTTAGTAGTATAGATCACCTATCTATATTTGGGTGGAATCTATATCAAGTCTGTAAGTAAGAATGATATTAATTTTTCATATTCATTATTTTTAAAAATTACTTTTTATTTAATCATTGGGAGTATTCTTTCAACTGACACACAGAGCAGCTCCTCTACATTTTAGTTGATGTTTGTGGGGAGTTATTCTGTTTGAAAAAGTTGTAATCAACTTTATACTTGGTTTGGCTGGTCTTTAGATAATAAAAATAGAAACAATCACCAACTGAGTCTACTTGAAGGATTTTTTAGAGGTTGCTTTCCCTTTTCATTACCCGTGAAGAACCCTTGGCTATTTCCAGGACAAAATGAGATTAAGGAATAAGGAAAGCGAATTAGCATTTATAGTGCCTACTCTGTACCAGGTATTGTGCTAAGTACTTTGACAAATATCTCTTTTGAGCTTCTCTACAGCCATATGAAGTAGGTACTATCACTCCCTCCCCCTATTTTTTTTTTTTATTTGAGGAGACCAAATTAGATACTTTAACTTACATTAGGTTATACAGATAGTAAAGATCTGGTTTACCAGATTCCAAACCTCATGATCAATCCACTGTGAAATCTAGAACATTAATATAGGTCTTTTTATTTAATGTGTAGATAGAGGTACTGGGAGTGAGTTTAGTTATTGGTAGTCATTTTTTTTTTCTTGTCTTTCATCCTGTCTTAAAACAGTTTAAATAATTACTTATCTAAAATAGTTGAAACATTAGTTGATGGTTTTTATAACTTCAAGAGTGTCTTTATCCCTGCTCATCAATGATTTTTTTTTTAAAAAAGATAATTTTAAAATATTTACTAAAAATACTATTTTCAAACTCTTATGAATTAAGCAAAATAGATGAAGTCCTTTGTGAAGTACTTTGCTTACTCTTACTGGCAAGATTTTTTTTGTTTTTAGAAAGCCCTTTAAACCTATTTATCTCCTTGAGTACAAGAAACAGGATTGGGATGGTCTTTAAGAAGAAAAGAGATTGAGTTTAGTTGTCAGAAAAGCATCCAGTGAGTTTGAGTGTTCACTAGATTTTAAGAAGACTTAAAAAAAAATTCTTGTTAAAGTGTGAATAAAGAAGTAGAGTAGACTTTAGTATGCAGATTTACTTTTTAAAAGGAGCTGTTATCCCCAGACAATTGCAGGATCAGACATTTTAAGGAAGAAAAAACTTTAAAAGTCCTTTATAATACAACCTTATTTTACTTTGGCCTAGAGAAAAGTTAATGTGATTTGCCTAAGGTCTTACAGGTATTAAATAGGAGGGTAGCGTGTGGGAATACTGGGTTCTCTTTCAAAGTTGGTGGTCTTTCAATACCACATTTTATGGTAAAATGTTTTAAAGTAGAGTAAGGATGGAAAGAGAAGGGATACTAATGCTTTTTTACACTTTGTTGGCTGCTATTTCTGTTAAAAATAAGGAATCATCAAACTTCCTTTCTGAAAGATTACCAACGCTTGATATATGTTTATAACTTTATTTGCATATGATTATATTATAGGAAGTATTATAGTTTTCTTAAAGTTTATACTCGAAATATTTCCTCCACAATGATAATTCTTCCCATTAAAAAATCAAAATGAGTTTTTTTTGTAATAAAAGCGTGGTTTATTTTGTATGGTACTTTAAAAAACATAATCATTTAGTGTGTCAACTTTCTGTTCTTGTGGCTTGTGTTTCAGTAGTCTTAAGTATTAGCATATTTACTTCAAACTTCAAGTAGTGTTTAAAACCATGAATAAAGGGCAGTAATAACTTAGAAATGAAATTTAGCCATCCATGCTTTGGAGCAAAATGATACTTTCTTCTGTTTTAACTTTTATTTAGTAGAGAAAGACATCTGGATTTTCTAACCCAGGAGAGATTGGAAAGACTTAAAAGGGCTACGAGAGGCATCCTCAGCAACAGCTTTGATAAGTAACAGGATAGCTAGGAAGAGATTGGGGAAGGGGGAGATTGAAATCTTATAATGCCAGAGATAGAAGGAAACTCAGAATTTATCTAGACTAAGCCATTTGGAGAGGCATGAATTCATCCCCCTTAAAAGACTAAGTCCTCTTTTTGTTTTAAGTAGTTCCTCTCCCTCTCTTCCAATCTTGAATATTTTATTTAAACTGGAAAGATTTTCCCTTCCACATTGATTTTTGTTTCCTTCATAATTGTCTTTTCTTTTTCCTCCCTCTCTGTCTTCCTCACCACCTCCTTCTTATCTACCCTGAATCACTAAATGCACATTGCTTCAAACTGAGACCTGGAAAAGATCTTACCATTAGACCCAGATAGCTCTGGAAGAGTGAGACTAGTGACTTTGCATGGCCCTGCCTCACTTAAATTCAGTTCACTTGCAAGTCATGACATCACCTTCCTGATGCCATGATCCTCTTTGAAATGAAAGATAAACAACAGTTATTCTTTGTATTAAATGATGTATATATTTCTCACAAGATTATCATAATAAACCTTTGAAGAATGTCAATTCTGATTTAATCTATTTCTTTGACTATTGGAAGTTGCAAAATCTAATACAACAAATCATTAATATTGATAAGAGAAAAAATTTTGATAGGATATTTAATAAGACTGCAAGAGCTATGGAAGAAAAATCTGTTAAAATATGTTCCTTTGAAAATTAATCATAATTTCTCTTAATCATAATTTGCCAAGATTCTGAGAGAATACTTAATTTTTCATACATCTGTATAGAAAAACTAAAATACTTCAACATCTTAAGAGGATAGATAATTAAAATTGTATGATATTTCAATTCCTAATGTTACAGTCATGTTTTTGAATTTCCTAGCAGTATACATTTGTCATCTCGGTTTGAGAACTTGGAAGATTTTTTTTCTAAATAAATGTCAAAAATAGTTATTACATTACATCAAAGCCTTCAAGAACATATTTAATGTACATCTAGAAGACCATTAGATTTACCCAGATTCTTCTGAGCTTTGAGCTCCCTAAACTGTGAGAAAAGTGGGGAATAGGTTGGAAATTAAGGATGGATGATGAAGAATCTCTAGCAGTTGAGCTGCATAGGCAGACTACTTTCATATAAGTTAGTCGTCAGAATTAAAAACATAAATCGAACTTTGGAATCATGTATCAAATCCTAGCTAAGAATCATGTATTCTGAAATAGAAAATTTGAAGTTTTTATTGAAATGCTTTCCTCTTCACCTGATTTGGCTACATGAAATGGATAGTAATGATCTAAACTCATATTTATGTAGCACTCACTTTTACAATTCAATGAGGCAGATAAGATCTTCTTACAAATGAGGAGACCAGGGTTCAAAGAAGTTAAGTGACCAAGTGAACTAGGGACACAGTAGTAATGAGTAGGAGGCCAGGACTTGAGTTTTGAGTTCTCTGACTCTGTGGTGCTCTCCTAACAGGTCTATGAATGTTTAGCTTAAAGGAATCAGTGATGACTGGGTGCACATTCATTCCCAAATTTTTAACAGAACCACTTTGATTACCTGTTACTTTGAGGAAGTTTTTTTCTTATGTAATGGATAGAATACTAGATTTGAAGTTGAGGAACTATTTTATTCCCATCTCTACTCTCAAAAAAAAAAATCACATAATTGCTCTGGAGCTCATTTTCGTTAGTATGAAATGAGAGGGTTGGACTACATGACTTCTGAGGGTATTTTTTGGCTGTAAATATTTGATCTCGTGTCCATACGTTAAACTTGCTTCTTTGCCTTCACTGATCTAGTTATGCTCTCTGGGGCCATAAAACAAGTCTCAACTGTTTTTCATGTGATGTGTCTTTATATTCTTCAAGAAAGTTAGTTTACAAAGCATTTTATTTACATTGTAACACCTTGTGAGGTAGGTGTAATTATTATCCCTAGTTTTTACAGATGAGGAAATTGAGAATGAGAAAGGTTATAATATGACAAGAGGTCACAGTTTTTTGTTTGATCTCATGTCTTCCTTGCTCAAACTCCAGTACTTTTTCTGCTATGCCACTTAGCTCTCTCTAAACCAAAGAAATCCAGTTCCTTTAGGTTAACTTCTTATAAAGCCAAATGCATTATGTCAAGTACTTTAAAGCTACTTTATACAATTTTTGCTCAACAAATTTGCATTTTAATTATATGGTTAAAGAACTCATGTGGTTTGCTGAAAGGAATGAATTTGAGTTTAATTGAACTGAGACTATAATTTAGGTTAACTTTTTTTTTTTTTGGTAAATAATATTTTATTTTTTCCAGTTACATTTAAAGATAGTTTTAAACATTCATTTTTAAAAAATTTAATAGCCTTTTATTTACAGGTTATATGTATGGGTAACTTTACAGCATTGACAATTGCCAAACCTCTTGTTCCAACTTTTCCCCTTTCCCCCACCCCCTCCCCCAGATGGCAAGATGACCAGTAGATGTTAAATATATTAAAAGATAAATTAGATACACAATAAATATACATGACCAAACCATTATTTTGCTGTACAAAAAGAATCAGACTCTGAAATGTTGTACAATTAGCCTGTGAAGGAAATCAAAAATGCAGGTGGTCATAAATATAGGGATTGGGAATTCAATGTAATGGTTTTTAGTCATCACCCAGAGTTCTTTCTCTGGGCGTAGCTGGTTCAGCTCATTACTGTTCTATTGGAAATGATTTGGTTGATCTCATTGCTGAGGATGGCCAAGTCCATCAGAATTGGTCATCATATAGTATTGTTGTTGAAGTATATAATGATCTCTTGGCCCTGCTTGTTTCACTCAGCATCAGTTCATGTAAGTCTCTCCAGGCCTTTCTGAAATCTTCCTGTTGGTCATTTCTTACAGAACAATAATATTCCATAATATTCATATACCACAATTTATTCAGCCATTCTCCAACTGATGGGCATACATTCATTTTCCAGTTTCTAGCCACTACAAAGAGACCTGCCACAAACATTCGTGCACATGTGGGTCCCTTTTCCTTCTTTATGATCTCTTTGGGATATAACCCCAAACAAAGCAGTAGTAACACTGCTGGATCAAAGGGTATGCACAGTTTGATAACTTTTTGAGCATCGTTCCAAATTGCTCTCCAGAATGATTGGAAGTATTCACAGTTCCACCAACAATTAAACATTCATTTTTAATAAGAGTTTGAGTTTCAAATTTTTTCTCCCTCGCTTCTAAACTGTTCCCAAGACAGCAAGCAATCTGATACAGGTTATATGGGTACTATCATATGTGTACATATCATATCATACATTTCCAGATTAGTTATGTTGAAAGGAAAAAAAACAGGACAAAAGGGAAAAGCCATAAAAACAAAAAACAAATGAAAATAGTATGATTTGATCTACATTCAGATGTTGTGGTTCTTTTTCTGAATGTGCATAGCATTTTCCATAATGAGACTCTTGGAATAGTCTTGGATCACTGTATTGCTAAGAGCTAAGGGTATTGTAGTTGATCATGATCTGCTCACTTCACTCAGCATCAGTTTATGTAATTCAGTCCAGATTTTTCTGAAATCTTCCTGCTCATCATTTCTTAAGGCACAATAGTATTCCATTACTTTCATATACTTAAACTTGTTCAGCCATTTTTCATTTCTTTGCCATCACAAAAAGAAATGGTATAAATATTTTTGTCCATATAGGTCCTTTTCCCTTTTTTATAATTTCTTTAGGATACAGACCTAGTGGAGTTGCTGAATCAAAGAATATGTATAGTTAGTTTGGTTGCCTCTTGGGCATAGTTCCAAATTTCTCTCCAGAATGGTTGGATCATAACTCCAGTAGCAATGTATTATCCTCCCAATTTTCTTACAACTTCAACACTTATCATTTTCCTTTTCTGTCTTATTAGCTAGTCTTAGAGGTGTGAGATGCTACTTCAGTGTTTTAATTTGCATTTCCATAATCAGTAGTGATTTAGATAATTTTTTTCTTATCAACTACATAGCTTTAATTTTTTCAGCTGAAAATTCCTGTTCATATCTTCAACCATTTATCAGTTGAAGACTGACTTGTATTCTTATAAATTTGATATATTTTAGAAATCAGGCTTTTTATCATAAATAGTAGTTGTAAAATCTATCTTTTTGCAATTTTTCTAATCTTGCATTTGTTTTGTGTAAAGCCTTTTTAAATTTAATATAAATATTCATTTTGCATTGCACAGTGGTCTTTATCTCTTCTTTGGTAATAAATTCTTCCCTTCTCCATAGTTCTGACAGATAAATGATTCTTTGTTCTCCTAATTTTCTTATACTATCACCCTTCATGTATAAATCCTGTACCCATTTTGACCTTATTTTCATATGTAGTGTGAGATACCTTATCTTGATGTATGGTGTGGGATGTTGGTCTATTATGACTTTCTGTCAGAATATTTTTAAGTTTATGTACCAATTTTTGTCTAATATTGAGTTCCTGTCTCAGAAGCTGGAGTTTATCAAACAGTAAATTACTGTAATCATTTCCTTCTGTTTTTAATCTATTTCACTAGTCCACCACTCTTTTTATTAGCTAGTACCAAATAGTTTTGATGATTTCTGCTTCATAACATAGCTTTAGATCTGGTACAATTTCTTTTACATCAATTTTCTTGATATTCATGACCTTTTGTTCTTCCAGATAAATTATTTTTTTTTCTAGCTCTATAAAATAATTTTTCATAGTTTGGTATGGGACTAAGTAAGTTAAATTGGGTAGAATTGTCATTTTTCTTTTATTTTGTCCTGCCCATGAGGAACTGATTTTTCCATTTGTGTAGATCTGACTTTTATTTGCATAAAAAGTGTTTTGTAAATGTGTTCATATAGTTTGCATAAAAAGTGTTTTGTAAATGTGTTCATATGGTTCCTGGATTTGTCTTAGAAGGTAAGTTCCCAAAGGTTTTATATTTTCTAAAGTTATTTTAAATGGAATTTCTCTATCTTTTCTTTCTGAGTTTGTTGGTAATATAGAGAAATGCTAATGTTTTTTAGGGGGTTTGTCTTATAACCTGCAATTTTGCTAAAGTTGTTAATTATTCCAGGTAGTTTTTTAGTTGATTTGCTGGAATATCATCATATCATATGTGAAGAGTGATAATGTTGTTTCCTCATTGCCTAGTCTAATTCCTTCAATTTCTTTTTCTTCTCTTATTGTTAAAGTCAACATTTCTAGTACAATATTGAATAATAGTGATGATAATGGGCATCCTGTTTCACTTCTGGTCTTATTGGGAAAACTTTTTGCTTTCCCCCAGTACAGATAATTCTTGCTCTTGGTTTTAGATAGATAATACTTATCTTTTTAAGGAAAATTCCATTTATTTGTGTACTCTCTAGTGTTTAATAGAAATAGGTGCTGTATTTTGTCAAAAGCTTTTTTTTTTTTTTTAGCATCTATTGATATTTCTGTTGGTTTTGTTATTGATATGGTCAATTATGATGATAGTGTTTTCCTAATATTGAATCACCCCTGCATTTCTAGTATAAAATCCTTGTTCCTTATACTATATGATCCTTGTGATAAATTGCTGTTTTATTTAACATTTATTTTATTTTATTTATTCTTATTTATTATTTTATATATTTATTTTATTTTATTTATAACATTTTATTTAACATTGTTTTATTTAATTTTTTGCATCAGTAGTCATTAGGGTAATTGCTTGACAATTTTCTTTCTCTGTTTTGAGAAAAACATACCTGGTTTAGGTATTGGCACTTTTTTTTTTTTTTTGGTATAAAAGGAATTTGGTAGAATTCTTCCTTTGCCTATTTTCCCAAATAGTTTATATAGTATTAGAATTAATTGTTCTTTAAATGTGTGGTAGAATCCACTTATAAATCCATTTGGCCTTGGAGGATTATTAATTTTTTTTAGGGAGTTCATTAATAAATTAATTCAATTTCTTTTTCTACAAGGGCATTATTTTATTTCTACTTCCGTTATTTATATTTTTGTAAATATTCATCCATTTCACTTAGATTGTTAGATTTATTGCTATACAGTTGGGCAAAAGAGCCCATCTTTATTGCTTTAATTTCCTCTTCATTGGTGGTGAATTGACCCTTTTCATTAGTAACTTGTTTTTCTTCTTTTCTTGTTCTCATCAGGTTAACCTAAGGTTTATCTGTTTTATAAGTTTTTTTTTTCCAGATTTCTCTGCCTGAATGTATGTTATTCCATTTTGAGCCAAATCCAATGAAAGTAAGGTTCAAGCTATGCTTATCTTCTTTCATCTTTCTGTGTTCTATAATAGGTCTTTATGTTTCTTGATGTATATAATTTATTCCATTCTACCTCCTCATTTCCTCTTCTCCCAGTATAATTTTTTTTTCATTCCTTAGTTTTATCATCACATCAAAGCTTATACCCATACCCTCTAAGCACACTCCTCCTAACTGCTCTAATTAGGGTATATAATTTTTAAGAGTGACAAGTACCACTTTCCCATTTAGGTATGTAAACAGTTTAACTTTATTGAATGCCATGTTTGTATTTTTTATTGTTGTTGTTTCTTTTGTTTTTTTTTTTCCTTTTTTGTTTATCTTTTTATGTTTCCCTTGATTCTTGTATTTGAAGAACATATTTTCTGTTCATTTCTCATTTTTTTTTTTAATAGGAAAAGCTTGAAAGTCTTCCATTTCATTAAATGTATATCTTTCCCCTAAAAGAATGTGCTCTGTTTTTCTGGGTAATTGATTCTTGGTTGTAATCCAAGTTTTTTGTTTTCTCCTTCCAGAATATCAAATTCTAAGCTATCAGATATTTTAATATGGAAGCTGTTAATTCCTTTGTAATAATGATAGTGGTTCCTTAATATTTGAATTTTTTTTCTAGCTGTTTTTAGTAATTTCTCTTTGACTTGATAGTTCTGGAATTTGACTAATATATTCCTTGGAGTTTTCATTTGGGGATCTTTTTCAGGAAGTGATTCGTGGTTTCTTTGACTATTTTACCCTCTGGTGGATATCAAGGCAGTTTTCCCTAATTTTTTGAAAGATGCTGTCTAAATTCTTTTTCTTTCTTTCTTTCATTCTTTTTTTTTTTTTTTTTTAAATCATGGTAGTCTGGTGTTTCAAGTAGTCTGGTGATTCTTAAATTCTCTCTCCTGAATCTATTTTCCAAGTCAGTTACTTTTCCAATGAGACATTTTACATTTCTTTTTTTTTCTTTTGATTTTGTTTGATTAGTTTTTGATGTCTCATAATCATTAGCTTTCATTTGCCTGATTCTAATTTTTAAGAATATGTTTTCTTTGGTAAACTTTTCTACCTCCTTTTTCCATTTTGCCAATTCTTTTAAATGAGTTGTTTTCTTCAGTGGATTTTTTTTCCCCAACTATTTTTTTAAGGAATTATTTTCTTGCAAATTTTTGTGCTTCATTTTTCAATGTATTTATTCTTTTTTCATAATTCTCTTGCATAGCTCTCATCCTCCCCCTCCAATTTTCCTTCTTTCCTTTTTTTTCTTTTACCTGATTTTTAAAATTCTTTTTAAACTCTTCTAAGAGGACTTTTTAGGCTTGAGACCAATTCATATTCTCCTTTGAGACTTCATTGTGTTCTGATCTTCCCAGTTGCCATAATAGTTTTCTATGATCAGGGCTTTCATTGTTTTTTGCTCGTTTTTGAAAGCTGAACTCCAAGGGGTACTGTCCCAAGTTTCTTGCCCCAGGAGCCAGAGGGGGTCTGGTCACCGGTGTCTCTGGGCCCTAAAGGCTTGCCCACTGTGCTAGGTTATCCAGCCTCCTCAAGCTTGTTGTGCCCAGAATTTCAGGGCTGGCAGTTTGTTTGCTGCACTGGACCTGGAGGCCTCACAACTAGGCTGCTGTTCCACTTGTTTGTTGAGCCAGACCTGCGGGTCTTCAATTCCTGATCAGTACTGTGGCAGAGAACCTCCAATTGGCTTGCCTGGGCACCACCTGCACTAGCCTGCACTTTCCTCTTTCCTAAATGAAACAGATCTTTGCTGAAGTCTTTTTAAGTTGCCTTGTGCTGGAAAGTTATTTTAACTCCATCTTTTTGTGGATTCTTTTGTTCCAAAATTCTTAGAGGCTTGATTTAAAATTGTTTTCCAGAGAAATTGGGGAGAGCACACACAACTTCCTGGCTTCTCTTTTCTATCTTGGCTCCACCCCTCCATGAACTTTTAATAATGTCACTTTATAGTTGTACATTGCATTATACTTTTCAAAACATTTGAACTTACGGGCTTTGCTGTCTAAGTATTTAGGTATTCTATGTAAAATGAACTAAGTTTATTAAAATGAGTAAACCCACTTTTATAATTGTACAAAGTTTTTAACTAGAGGTGCTTACAAATCATTCTGTTGCTTTTTTGTGTGTCCTGAAAGATAGCAGACTGTAACTTCAGTGACTCATTGAACAGTGAGAGATCTAAAGATAGAGATTTCTCTGCTGAAAATTTTCTGTTGCCAGCTGCCTAAATATCATATTCAGAGATGAAACAGGATGTTTCTCCTGTGGAAAATTAAATAGTTTTATGGAGTTATTGACTATTATTGTTAGGTTCTACTTGTTCTCATGTAATACGGTGAATCAGTTCCTTATGACTTGGATGAGTGTATGGAATAGAAAAATATTTATTAAGAATTTAATATATTCTTACTGTGTTTATTATCTTATGACAGTGAACAGTAATCTACATTTTATCTTAACTTTACAACCTTCATTTGAGAAACTTTGATCATTGTATCAACTCCAATGGAGTAGATTTTATTCCCTATGATGAGGATTGTACAGTATATGAGAGACATAACCTGTGCTGTAATTTCAGTGTTTTTGTTCCAGTAGATTCTAGATTCAGGGATGTTTTCCCTAGAAAATCCTAGGTCCAGGAATATTTTCACGATAAAATGGATCTGTGGTTTAACCATATAAAGACTGGCTTCATTAACACAATAAACATTTGTTGAACACCTACCATGTATAGATACCAGCTTCTCCATGTCTTTTGATTTCTTGTGCAATTTTCCCCTGTATTCTTTTGCCAATCCACCTAACTCACTAGATTTTTTTAAAAAAAAGATTATCATAGTAACTTACTCAGTTTATCTCTGATTTTCCTTGTTTATGAGCAGTCTTCTTTCTTTCATAGCCATGTATGCTTCCAAAAAGCATTAAAAAAATTGTACACAAGAATTTTTCATTGATAACATGCTACATACTGTACCTATTTGTGATTTTTGAGTTGCTTGTGGTTTTTATTCTTCTAAAGTTTCAATATTCCATAATTCATTTCTATGTAAATTTGTTGGGTAATGTTAGTTTTTTGGTAGTGTGTAGTTTGAAATCAATGAAAGCTTGGTTTAACTTCTCAAACATGATTCAGTCAATCTGTCAGTCTAAGCCACTAAGATTGCTTGTTTAATATCAATATATTGATAGACTAACCCAACCAACTTATTCTAACTTCATGTACTATTATGAGTAAGAATTTTCATTCATTCTGTTTTGAGTTTATTTGGCATTGTTATGAGTTTTGCTGAGAAACTTATAGTAGTTTACTAGGGCTTCAATTAGAGACAAATATTGCCTCTTTTGGAAAAGGGCTTTTACTTCTTTGATCATCCAGAGGGCAGCATTCAAAATAATGAGTAGAAATTATGGAGAGGGAGATTTCACCATGATATTCAACAAGATAGAAACTTATTAAAAATCAGAGCTATCCAAAAGTAGAAGTACCTTGGGAGATGCAATAAATTTCTTCACTTCATGTTTTCAAGCAAAGTCTAAGCAGAGGAGAAATTCTTATTTAAGTACAAATTGGGCTCCATCATCTCTGTAGAACTATGAGATTCTATGATAGTATAATATATTTTCTTTTTCTGGAACATTTGGTAGTTATTAGCATCAATGACAGAATCTTCTTTTATTTTAGTTTTACTTAGGGTATCTCCCCAGACTGATGAACACTTGGAGAAAATATCATTTTGTATTTTACATCTTATTTCAAATCAATACTCAGATCATTGAATAAGGTTATTTACTTGTTTCCATCCACCATAGAAGCTGATATAATTTTAATATAATACTGAGATGAGATTTAAAGGAGGGATTATATTCTAATGAGTCAAGTACTTTTAAAAATGAATAATATAGTGGAGTACCATTGTGTTTATACTTTTCACTGAATAATGTTACTTTCAAGATATAGTCTGCTTTAGTAGTCTGTGAGAGTTCACTCTTTTCCTTTTAACTAAAATATTTTTGATTATTCTTAGGATGTTCTTTTAGACTTTACTAAAATGAGAAAGTAATCATATAGTTCTGTCTTGAGTCCCTTATTAAAGGTGCTATCTCTAAAAATCTTAGTCTATGAGATCTTGAAAATTGATCTCTAGGTATTTTAAAATTATAATACCTTTAACAATATATTCTTCTGCATTTATTTATTTCTCAGTACTATTTTCTTTTCTTAACTCATGTATTGCATAATGAGGTAGTAGAGGCTTAGTGTTTTGTTTTACTAGTGATAATTACTATAAAATGTCTATTTCTGTGGCATTTTGCATTGGGATAGTGGGCTGGTAGGCAATGTTTAAGAAAGCTGTAAAGAAGATAAGAGGCAGGCTTTGTAAAGGGCTTTGAATGTCTAAGAATTTAAAAATTGATTCTAGAGGTGAAATGGACCCACTAGAGTTTATTGAATTAGGAGATGACATTGTTAGAACTTGTGTTTCTGGAATATCAGTTTGATAGCTGAGGGGAGGATGAAGAAAAACAGGAGGTGATTGAAATCAGGAAGACTTACTACTAGGCCATTGCACTAATCCAGAATGGGTTGAAGAGAGCCTATAGTAGGGTGGTAGCAATGTCAGGAGAGAAGGAAGCTTATGTAATAGAGAGTGTGAAGGTAGAATTGAGAGGTTGTGTTAATTGTTTAGACATGGAGGGGGGGGCCACAAGAGAGTGAGGAGTTGGGGGATGACATGTTAGTTGTAAGCATGGGTGACTGTTATTCTCTGATTTCATTTACAATTTGGGAGTATTGTAGAGTGAAATTCTGTTTGGATATAGGTTGAACTAGATAAACTCTAGTTCCTTCTGACTTGAAATTTCTTTAATTGTGTTTTCAAGATGATCTAGCTTGATCTTCTCATGCCAAGATTATACAAACTTATTTCTTCATAATTGCCTCTCTGTTTTGAGATGATATTGCTCAGTTTCTTCTCCTCCTTAGTGCTGATTTTTTGTTTTTTGTTTTTTTACAAATAAGTTTGTGTTATTGATATCATTGTTGGCCATTTCATGAAGGTGAAGTGCTTGCTGGCCAAGGTTTCCATGCCCTTTTGGTTTCCTTTTGACCCTTTTGCATCAATTAAACTTCTCTAAGAAGTAATGATAGTGTCTTTACTTTTATCCTTTTCATTTTTTAAGAGTTGTCATGCTATTTAAATAGCTCCTGTTAGATAATCTTCAGTCATCTAGTATCTTTTCTGTATACTTGTTTTACAACTGTATATTTACAGATGTATATATCTGTGTATTTATTTTAAATTATTTTATTTTCTCTTACTAATTGAATATCTGATTGCATACAAGTATCTGATTCAGAAATGACTTCTTTATCTACAGCTTTTTAAGATAGTTTTTAAATGATGTAATTCTATACTTGATATCCAACATCTTCTGATTCCCTTCTTAGAAGTTAATGTTCATCATGGAATGATAACTTTCTAGATTCTAAACCATATTTTCCAGCATAATATATAATTTTTGCTGCAAAAAAATTGATGATAGCATTTAGCATTAGAAGTAGAAATGACCTAATTAGCTTGCCATATTACATTTCAGGATCTTGAAGAACAGAGAGCATGATCAGGTAGGTGTTCTATGAAATTGTTTAACATTTTGTGCTTCATAAAAATCAATTCTGCCCATTACCCCTTCAGGGAGTAGATTGAAAAATATTCTTCATTTTACCTCTCTATATTTTTTTACTTGTTTTTCTGACACATAGCAGTATACCTCTTCTCAGAATAAGGTTTTTAAATTTATAAAATAATTTTTCCTTCTGTTTGACTTGATGATTTAATCAGCTCCCACAATTTATTTTTGCTTTTTTTGCTGAGGCAATTGGGGTTAAGGGACCTGCCCAGGATTACACAGCTAGGAAGTGTTAAGTGTCTGAGGGCAGATTTGAACTCGGGTTCTCCTGACTTCAGGGCTAGTGCTCTATCCATTGTGCTACCTAGTTGCCCCTAGCTCCCACAATTTCAGTTATCATTTCTGTGGGTGTTTCTCGGATCTATTTATCCACCTATGACCTTTATCTTGACCTCCAATTTCACATCTCCTACTGCTTGATATTTTAAACTATAGATGTCTTAAATTCATCATGTCTAAAACTGAATTAAATCATCTCCTAACTTCTGCATTACAGTCAAGGGTAACCCTGTCTTTTCAGTTACCTAGGCTAGCAAGGTGTTATCATCTATTCTTCACTCTCTTCCCTCCCATGTGTAACTAGTGCCAATTTCTCTCAATTATACCTTTTTTAATGTTTTATACCTTTTTTCTCTCTGACATTGCTATCATCCTGGTACAGATTCTCATTTCCTTATGATTGGACTATTGTAGAAGCCTTCTGGTTGGTCTCCCTGTCTCAAGTCTTTATTTCTGTCCATCCTACATTTAGTTGCCAAATTGATCTTCTAAACCAAAAGTCTGATTGTGTTATTCCCCCATTCAGTATATTCCAGCGGCTCCCTTTAGTCTTTAGAAGCAAATATAAAATCCTCTGTTTAGCATTCAGAACTTGTTATAACATCTCCTTCCTGCCTTTCCCAACTCCTATACTCTCCTCCCTGTATTTGGCAATGAAGTAGTGATACTATCTTCAATGGCTATTTTTCACACATGATACTTCCATCTTTCCATCCTTGTATTTTCATTGGCTGGCCCTGGTTCCTGGAATCCTCTCCTTCTAGATTCTCTAGCTTCTTTCAAATTCCATCTAAAATCCTGCCCTCTACAAAAACTTTTCCTGATTCTACTCTTCATTTTAGTTCCTGCCACATGATTACCTTCAGTTTATCCTATTTTTCAGAATTTAGACTTTTACTATTTTTCATAATTCTTTGTGTAATATCTTCCATTGAACTTCTTGAGAGCAATAACTATTTTCTTTTTGCTCTTTCATGTTAGAAAAAAGCAAACTTTTTCTTTATCACCAGCATTTATTACAGTGCTTAACAAATACTAGGTGCTTAATAAATGCTTTTTGAATGAATACAAAGGAAACCAGTTATGTTGAAATGTAATTATCTATGCACACACACACATATATTTTAATTCAGGAATAGTAGGTTAAGAACCTCTAAATCAGGTAAATATTTAATTTGGACTTTAAAGGATGGATAAGAATTCAACAGATCAAGTTGGAGAGGGGGAGAGGGAGAGACGCTTGAGATTTAGGAAAACAATGTAAGCAAGGCCACAGAATCAAAAGAATATATTCAAGAAATAATAATTGAATTTTACTTAATCAAGGAAAGAATGGAAGAGAGAGATAATGAATAGAAAGATAGAATAGTACCAAGTATCAGTACCAGGAAAAAACTGATCAAATGCAAAAATAATATATGTAGGAAGGAGTTGGATTATAACAGGCTTTGATTAATAGGATGTTGCTGAAGATTTTTGAGCAGTGAAATGACATGACATGACTAAATCTCTAAATAACAAATCCTGGAAAACAAATACTGGAAACAGCTTGTGGAAAAAAATTGGGGATGGATGATTGAAGTTGGAAAACCTTTAGGTGATTGTTACTGTAGTCTATGCCATTGATGATAACGAGTACTTGGTTGAAATATGAAAAGAAGAGACAATTTCAGCAGTTGGGTTGATTGGATTTGATGACTGTATATGGCATGTGAGAGATATGGAAAAGTGAAAGATAATCCAAGCCTATGAATGTAGGAAATTAATTATATTAATTATGAAGTACCAAAGGGCTTTCTAAATAGAGAAATACTTTAGTTGAAGATGGAAGAAGAGATGGACACATAGTGGTATAAAAATGAGGATGCCAAGTGAAAGAGTATAGCAGCCAAATTATCCCTTGTATTTATAAAATCCGGAAGATTATGAAGATTTTGCAAAAAAAGAAGTTAGAGAAATAAATGTTTCTGAAACCAAGGGAAGAGAGAGCATACAGTACAAAACAGTGATTTCTCATGTTAGAAATTTCAGAGTACTTAAGAAGGATGAGAAATAAAAAAATTGGTCAAATAAGTCATTGAAGAAGGCCTTAATTTTTGATAGGCAATAGGATGATGGATTACATCATGATGATGGAAAACAGATTACAGTTGAAGAAAGAGTGGTTACTGATAAGATTTAATATAGATAGCTTTTCCAAAGTTTAGCAGTGAGGTAGAGAAGAAAGATAAAACAGTAGCTTAATGAAAAAAGCTTAATTTCCAAAATGGGAAATAGTCCCCTCTATTTTGCTGTGTTTTCAATATATGAGGATTTGTGTTTAATTTCATACTCCTCATTTTTCTTATTTCTTTTTTACACAATTTATTATTAACTTTTTAAAAAAAAAAATTTGTGTTCCAGATTCTCTTTATCCTTTCTCATTAGGCAAGCAATATGATATCAATTATACATGTGAAATCATGCAAAACATTTCCATATGAGTCATGTTATTAAAAAAAAGAAAAATAAAGAATATAACCAATGCTATGCTTTAATTTGCACTTGGAATTTATTATTTCTCTCTCTGGAGGTGGATAATATTTTTCACCATTTTCAAGTCCTTTGGAATTGTCTTGGACCATTATATTGATAAGAATAACAGACTCTTTCACAATTGACTTGATTTACAGTTGCTCTTATTGAGTACGATGATCTTTTCTGTTTATTTCACTGCATCAATTAATTTAGATTTTACAAGGTTTTCTGACGCCATCCTGCCTATAACTTTTTATAGTACAATAGTTTTCTGTCACAGTCATATATCATATGTTGTTCAGTCATTCCCCAAATGAAAGGTATCCCCTTAGTTTCTAATTCTTTGCTATCACAAAAAGAGATGCTATTAGTATCTTTGTATATAGGGATACTTTTTTTTTTTTTTTTTGCTGGGTCAAAGTAATATATACACAATGGTGTAACCCTTTGGACATATTCCAGTTGTTTTCTAGAATGACCAGTTCACAACTCAACCAACAATACATCAGTGTCCTTACTTTTCCATATCTTCTCCAGCATTTGTCCTTGCTTTTTTCTGTCATCTTAGTCAATCTGACATGTAAGGTAGTACCTCAGAGTTGTTTTAATTTGCGTTTCTCTAATCATTAGAGAATTTTTTCATATCCTTTGACCACTTATCAATTGGGGAATAATGCTTATTTTTTTTATAAATTTGACTTAGTTCCCTGTATATTTGAGAAATGAAGCCTTTATCAGAGAAACTTGCTGCAAAAATTCTTTCTTGGTTTTCTGCTGTTCATCCAATTTTACATGTATTTTTGTTTTTGTCAAAACTTTTACATTTCAGGTAATAAAAATTATTCATTAAACTTCCTGTGATCTTCCTCTATTTCTTGCTTGGTTGTAAAATCTTCCTTTATCTGTAAGTCTGATAGATCTATTTTTCTATGCTCCTTTAATTTGCATATATTGCCCTTTGTGTCAAAATCATGTACTCATTTTGATCTTATCTTGGTAAATGGTATGAGATGTTGCTCTATGCCTGGTTTCTGCCAAATTGTTTTCTAGTTTCCCTAGCAATTTTTGTCAAATAGTGGGTTGCTCTAAAAATTGGGTCTTTGGGTTTCTTAAACACTGTAGGTCACTATGGTCATTTATTACTTTGTATTTGTATTCTATTGACAAACTATACCAACTAAAGAGGCAGTGAGTGAGGGATGGTGAGATGATCAGAAACTATGTCACAATATTAATTAAAGGGCCTGAGTGAAGAAAAGGCTTATAGGGAAACTAATCTCCCCCTCCCCTTCCAGATATTATGGAAGAAAGATTAGATTTCTTTTAGCTTAGCATAACAATGTAGACTGATAACAGCATATTGTTTTATAGAGCTGTATTTTAGGTGGAAATACATGATAGAAATTTTCCCAAGTGAAATGGGCTTCTTCATTAGGTATTAGAGTTCTCAGCATATATGTTAAAAGAGCTTTTTGTTCTGTTATGGATAAATTTGCATTGAAAAATCATACCAATTTAGATTCTGGGATTTTCTAGTTGGTCATGACATTCTCTTATATCTCAAATGCATTCCTTTGTACAGCTTTGGTGAAATTATTACTTATATAAACTGACTCCTATGAAACCTTCTTAGATCAATTAAAATTTTTTTCCCATCTTCATCTTTACATATCATTTTAAAAAATATATTTTATATACTTCTGACCTACTTTACATTCCTTTTTTTTTTTAATGTGTTTTAATCTCTCTTCTAGGTTGCTTGATAAATGGTCCTCATCATTTTACATTTTCCATTAGTTGCAGTGAAAGGTGGTCACCCAAAATTGAAGACCCTTGTATTTTTACCCATTCCATGGCACAAAATGTCTAAATATTTTTTTCACTTGATGAAACCTGGTAATCTGGGATATCTGGCCTTGAGACAGCAGATATTTAGTCTTTTGGAGATGTGGTATTTTTGGAAAGAGCTCAGCTTAAATCACCTTAGAAAAATTTGATAGGCTGTATGTTTAGGAGAAGGAATGTGAGCACACATTTCATATTAAATCATGCAGGGTGTTATTTTCAGTCATCTATGTAAACATTTTAACTATAAGGATTAATTCTTAGGTGAAGTCTGGACAATAGGGCCAATTCATTTTTAGTGATTAGAAGAAATAAAATTTTAAGAAATATTTCATATTAAGTTTTTCAAAAGAGAAAGATATACAAACTATAGAGGATGAGGGGAAACAAAGATTCTTTTGGTCAGATGATCAAATTTAAAGGTTCAGCAGTTGTTCCTTGATTGTCATTCTTATGTTATGGTATTTACTGAAGAGTTTATTTTTAAGTGTTGGAAATCTATTGTAAATATTATTCAATTGGATATTGTTGGTTTCATAGATGAATGCTAACTGTATGTTATAATCACTTCTGTTGTGTTAACTAAAAATTTGCTTATTGATATTTTAGAATTTTAAAACATCAATTTTTTATCTGATTTTTTATGTTATAACTTTTAGTATTAAATGATATACAGCCTAATAACATTCATATTCCTTTTATTTGGATTACATTTTGTAGCAATGTACACAAGTTTTATTTTAAAATATAATTATTAATTGAGAGGTAGTGTTACCTAGTGAATAGAAAGCTGGTTTCTCAAGTCAAGAAAAAGAGGTGGGTTCAAGTTTTGCTTCTGACAAAAAAAGGCTATATAACTCTGGGTATTTTACTTATTTAAACTTTTAGTTTAAATATAAACTTTATACTTAAAATTTCCAAGAGTGGAAATTGTGAAGATGCTGATATACATTGTTAAAGGAAGTTACTCACCATCATATACTACCTGATGTTCTAATTATTTAAACTTAGATATTTATAATAGTTTTACTGGAAACATGAAGATGGTTAGAGTTTAAATGAATAGTAAAGTTTTTGTATATTTTATACAACCATTGTGTTTTTTTTAAGAAACCAAATATTTTTATATGAAGATATTTTAGTTTATCTTATAGAAAAGTTTTTATTCAATCAAAATGATATTAAATAATGCATTCCTCCTTTTTAATCTACTATTCTAGATTACAGACCTTTCATTACCCAACTATTTGATGGCATCTTCAGTTGGACTACTTCCTACTCAGCTCCTGAATTCTTATTTGGGTACCACCTTACGTACAATGGAAGATGTTATCGCAGAGCAGAGTTTTAGTGGCTATTTTGTTTTTTGTTTACAGGTAAGTTGGAGTGAATAATTGATCTTTTTAATGTTGATTTTTAAAAAAAAATTTGGCACTTCAATAAAAATGATTTGACAGATTTTCCCCTTTGCTTTTTGCTTGGGTAATGCTACTTTAATTGAAATCATATTTAAACCTCATATAATATATACATTTTATATGTGCTTCTATATCTCAACAAATTCCTTGAGGATAAAAACGAAAAACAAAAGACCACAGTTGGATGTTGATGGAGTTCTATTTACATTTGTATTTTCTTATAAGTCTTGGGAAGCATCACAATATTCATTGTATATAATGTATTTCAGTCCATTTCCAGTTGGAGTTCTACCATGAGTATGCAACTAGTTTGGAATCTTTAGAACAATTTTCATTCCATAAATTATGGTGATACTACTGATTTTTTTTTGGAGAATATGGGGGAAGAAGAGTGGTAGTGGTAATGCAAAGAAACTCCTCCAAATGTGGAAATTATTTCTATCAATGTAGATCTGTAGTTGATCTGCATTTAGTCTTAGTTGACTGGAGAAGGAAGTTAAGTGATTTGATCATGGTCACACTTCTAGTATGTGACAGAGAGGCAGAATTTGAACCCATATCTTGTTGACTTAAAGGTAGGTTATCCATCCCTCTATTCACTATCTTTGATAGTATCATTAAATAAATAAAATAACAGTATTTTAATTTAACTTTATTGCAATTCATTGTCAATTAACAGAACAAGTAAATTTAACTATCTTTAAGTTGCACATAGGAAGAGTTCGTCAGAAAGTCATTTGATGATGATAACTTTTATTTCCTGAGGCTTATCCAAATTGAATAGTTGATAGGATAAGCTAATAAAACTGTAGCAGTAACTTTTAAATGACATTTGTAGATTTGTGGCTTTGACATAGACATCAATTGAACAGAAGAAACAATAATTGAAAATTTATAGTTGGTATTAAGCTTTATAAATTCTCAGTATTATATTGATATCAGAAAATGTGATAATTAAGTGTGGAGCCAGTTAATTTGTGCTTCTGATATAAAAGAAGGTCTTGGGATATTTACATTTGTATATTAATTAAAACTTTAGTCAAAATGATGTGTTAATTTTGTAAGAAATTCTTGTTATTGAAGCAGGAATTTTTGTTATAGTTATTTGAGTATCATAATTTTCTACAGAATTTCATTTCATTTAAGCAAAATGAGACTTTAGGATTAGAGTTTGTTATTATATGATTTGATATATTCTACTAGAATTTACATACATGGAAAACAAATCCTCATTAATTGTATTTTCTACTTATCCACAATTTAATATTAGTTGATCATGTCTTTGAGATCCTACAAGATTTAGAAATACCTTTCTGAATCATAAAAAAATTCAATTATGTTTAGAATTATATATTATTCAGTCTTAAAAAGATTACTAAACCATCTATAACTTATTCTCTGGTCAGAATTTTTCATTCTTTATTGGCTGACAATTCTTGTAGTATTTGTAAATTAGAATTTATTTGTTGCATTTCTATTCAGGCTTATTCAGTGGAGCTATAACAGCTTGAAAGGATTGATGTTTATTATTTGCAAAGAGTTGTGATTCCCTAAAATATCAGAAGCTGAATGAAAACTGGCAGACTTTAGATGAGGGGGGTAATTAAAATGTTACAGTTTCCTTAGAAATCATCCAAGGTGGATACCAAGGCAGGAAAAGAAAAACAAAAAGAAAACACTTGGAGGTTCCAATGGAAATGGAAGTTCAGACTTAGTCCAAATATTCAAAGAGAAACTTAAAGAATATTTATTCATTGAACCAAGTAAAGCATGTTGATTTAAAAAAAATTTTTTTTTCTTCCCCCGGTACTTAGTATTCTCTCAGTCTTCTGCCATAGTTCATCACTAGTCACTGTAAACATTCAAAATGCCTCTGAGGTATAATTGCTGTTTGTCTTTTTTATCTCATTAAGAGGTATAATTGAAACAAGTTTTCAGTTTTTATTTTTTTTTGCCTTGAAAGGACTGCAGCAAATTACAGACCACAGGTGTGTGATTTGAAGAGTAAACTTTACTTCTCCTTACTTAGTGCCTGAAATTAGAGTTTGTTAGAACTATTATTTGCATAATTCTTAGAGATAAAGGGAGTCTTAAAATTCACTAGATAACATATAAAGCAGAAAATAAGGCTTCATAAAAATTCTGCTATACAAATAATTAAATGTTATCCAATTCCTGATGGGCAGTACAATGCTTTCTTACTAATATTATTCTTCAAAATAGTAAGACTCTTGCATCCTTTGTGGCAGAAAAGAGAAGTCAAATCCAAGAGTCAAATCAGTCAACAAACATTTAAGTGCCAAATATGTGCTAGGCACTGTTAAGCAATGGGGATGCAAAGAAAAGTAAAAGACAGTTCATGCTCTCAAGAAGCTCACAGTAGGAGAGACAGCACAAAAACAAATCATGTGAAGGAAGATATATTTGGGATAAAGTAGAGATCATCAGTAAAGGAAAGGCACTAGAATTAAGGGGCATCAGAAAAGTCTTCTTACAGAAGATGATATTTTATTTGGAACTTGAAAGAAGCCAGGAGGCAGAGATGAAGAGGGAAAGTATTCCAAGTATGAGCGACAGCCAGTAAAAATTCCTGTAGTCTGGAAATGGAATGTCTTGTGAAAAGAACAGAAAAGTCAGTGTCACGTATGTTAAAGTGTAAGAAGACTTGAGTGGAGGGAGGGAATGGAGCAGCTTGTGAAGGATTTCAAATACCAAGAAAAAAATTATGTATTTGATCCGGATTGTGATAAGAAACCTCTGGAGCTTATTGAATTGACTGGTTACATGGTCAGATCTGTGCTTTAGGAAAATTAATTTGTCAGCTGGGTATAGGATGGACTAGAATGGGGAGAAATTTGAGGAAAGAAAACCAGAAAACTCATTACTGAGGAGTATCAGGATCACATAAGATTTAGTGACTGCTATAATAGAACAGAGAATAGGAACATGATACTTAAAAAGGCAAAAGATACCGTTATATAATTGAGTTAACATTGTTTTTTCAATCATGGCTGATCCTTCTTGACCCCATGGACCATTGCATTTCAGATGACTTTGTCCTCCACTATCTCCTGAAGTCTGTCTAAGCTTATGTTCATTGCTTATCCATCTCATCTCTGCTGTTCCCTTCTTATTTTGCTTTCAGTCTTTCCCAACATCAGAATCTTTCCCAGTGAGTCCTGTATTCTTATTATTTAGCCAAAGTATGTAAGCATTAATATTTAATTTTTCAATGAATAGTCTGAATGAATTTCTTTAAATATTGACTCATTCAACCTCCTGGCTATCCAAGAGATTCTCAAAAGTGTTTTCCAGCACTACAATTCAAAAGTGTTGATTCTGAAGTCTTCAAGTAGTCCAACTGTTACAGCCAAACATTGCTCCTGGAAAAATCATTGCTTTGCATCTTTATGGACCTTTGTTGGCTAGGTGATGTCCCTGCTTTTTAATATGCTGTCCACATTTGCCTTAAACTCTTCCTCCAAGAAACACGTATCTTTTAATTTCATGGCTGCAGTCATTGTCACAATGATCTTTGAGCCTAAGAATACAAAATCTGATACTGTTTCCATTTCTTCTCCCTCTATTTGCCAGATATTGATGAGACCAATTCCCAAGATCTTGGGTTTTCATTGTTGTTGTCGTTTTGATGTTAAATTTCAAGCCAACTTTTACATTCGGCCCTTTTATCCTTAAGACTTTTTTTTTTTTTTTTTAACTTCTGCCATTAGAGTACCATTAGTCTCCATATCTGAGCTTGTTGATATTTTTCTGAGCAACCTTGATTTGGGCTTTTGATTTATTCAACCTGGCATTTTTCATAATGTACTCTCCATATATGTTAAATAGGGTGATTATATGGCCTTGTCATATTCCTTTTCCGATCTTAAATCAATTTATTGTTCCATGTTTGGTTCTAACCATTGCTTCTTGACTAACATCCAGGTTTCTCTGGAGACAACTAAGATGATCTGGTACAACCTTGTGTTTGAGGACTTGTCATATTATTGTGATCTACACAGTCAAAAGCATTAATTTAGTCATTGAAGCAGAAGTAGATGTTTTTCTGGAACTTCCTTGCTTTCTCCATAATCCAGCAAATGTTGCCAATTTGATCTCTAGTTCCTCTGCCTCTTTGAAAATCAATATATATTTCAGCTACTCCTTTGTTTATATGTTGCTGAAGTCTAGCTTGCAGAAACTTAAGTATAACCTTAGTATATGAAATGAGCACAATTTTTTGTAATTTGAATCTTTCTTGACATTGCTCTTTTTAGGATTGGGATGTAAACTAATCTTTTTAAGATCATTGTCCACTGTTGAATTTTCAGAATTTGCTAGATTATTCAGTATGGCACTTGCACAGGATCATCTTTCAGGATTCTAAATAACTCAACTGGAATTCTCTTACCTCCACTGGGCTTCTTGTTAGCAGTGCTTTGAAAGGCCCATTTGATTTCATTGTCTAGGATATTTGGCTCTAGAGAGTTAATATGCCCAACAAAATTGACTTAATTCTTCAGAGAAAAACAAAAAAAAACAAAAACTAAGCTTTAATGAAATATAGCATTCTAGTCAGCCAATAAACATTTATAAGATCCTTTATGTTCCAGGAACATAAAATATTGTAATCTGTAAACACATTATTATATTGTGTAGTGTGCATTCTAATATATTTAAGAGCTCAGTGATCTGCTTCTGAGTTACCAACAAACCCTTGTTTCTCTATTAACCTAACTACACATGCTTCATACTTCCCTGGGATGGGGGAGGCTCTTTTCTTAGTATTTGCCCCATTTTGGGCTGAAAAATTAAAGTGACTAATGTAGCCCTTACCAAATCTTCCCACTTGCCTATTTTTATTCTTACCCTATCTCTGGTTGATGGTGACTTCTCCATTGAATTCACTTATCGAATCATTCGAGCTGCTAAGTGTAGGACCTCATGTTTAGGGCCTCATGTTTAGAGTCCCACATTGGGCACCAAAATGTAATGAGCTTCTAGAATTCTCAGGTTGGGGTGCCAAAATAATACTGTCCAGACTAGCTCTCTGGAGGATCTTGGGACCAAGCAAAGTCCTTGGTCTTTGTGGAGGAGTGAAGAAGGCAGCAGACCCATAAGGATGGTCAAAGATAGTCTGTTTATTTCAAGTTCTTTCAGCCCTTAAATACTGTGATACGATTACATCATTATAGCACACTAAGCTTGTGCCAGCTAGAGAACCATTACATCACCACATCACACTGAGCAAGTGCTAACTATAAGCACTCTGCTATTGATATGAAAATGCCTCTCTTTACTATAAGTATCCCTGGCTTCAAGTAGAATACAAGAGGTCACACCCTCTTTGACTTCTCAGGAAGAGTGAGAACATCAAAGGGAGGTGGGGAGCCAAACCAGACATTGCAGCAGGTTACCTCTGGGCTGAAGGGTCATATACCTTACCCAGAGTTCTCTCACTATCTGTGGCCCTCTACGATATTATATTTTGTATTGTTGAAATTATATCTACATAGAGATATAAATAAATAAAATATCCATTAAAATATCTATACCATATACATATGTAATTTCTGAAAATAAACCAATACAAAAATTGGTAGCTTGAGGAATTGCCTAATGTTCATTGTAAGCTAGCTTACATTGTAAGCTAAATGTTCTCCTACTATCAACACAAATATTGAAGTGTATACATTTATTTACCAGGTCAATCAGAACAATACAGTTATAAGCACAATGGATGTCTTCTGTAGTTTATATTTCTCTTAAATATAAAGGCAACTATTGGCTGTATCCAAGTTCAGAAAAAAAAAATTCAGCTCGGTAGGACCATTTAAAATCATTAGAATTATAGATGGATTTCAGACTAGCGGGATAAACAACCCTTTTAATTATACTTTTTAACTAGACACCTCCTTGGCAAAATCTTAGAATCTGATTCAGTTATGGAATAAGAGCCATTTAGCACCTCTTTACCCCTTAGGGACAGTTTACCTATTGTTCCCTAAAGCAGAACACAAGGAGGTAATTGATCTAGAGAAATGTTTCTTCCTTAGATGAAGAGAACTAACAAGTAACTAATACTGTGTTGCTATGCTAGTGCCTTCTCCAAGGTCAGATGTATTCTTTGAGTTAAAACTAAATATATTTTCCCTTTGAAACAGTGTTATAATTAAAATAATACCATTATTATTATGTTTAAATTATATTACACAACAAATAGAAGAAGCACCAGACTTGGAATTAGAAGACCTGGATTTATATGTTAGCTTCTATCCCAATTGGAAGTAGAGGTAATCCTTGACCCTCAGTCTCTTTGGCTCTAAAATGAGAAAATAGTATTTATACTACCTACATCACAGATTATTATGTAGGAAGTGCTTTGTTTTTTTATAAATTATTTATATTATGTATCATATTATGTATATGTGAAAATATATTATTAACCTTTTGTAGAAAATGGAGACTTAAAAGCTATGAAATGGTTTTAATGAGAAAATTCAACTATTAAATGACTGAAGTTTAGAGACTGCTTTTCCCTTCTAATTCTAATTCATTGTATTTTTTTTAATGGCCTCCTATACCTTGTTTTGTTTATTGTAGTTTTATGGGTCAATTTAGAGTTGATGAAAATCAATTTTGTTTAGCTGTATGGTACCTAGTCCATTTGCAAGTAGGGATTTCTGTAAATGAGCTATTTCTCACTTCATTGTAGAAGACTAATGAAATTTTATTTGAAAATGTGGGTAGTCATCTAGTCCTATCTTTTTTACTTAATATAGAAAGTAAAGCTTTCTTACCGTATTTCTTAACAAAAACTTATTTAATACCTGCTTGAAATGTGTCCAGGGTGAGAATTCATAACTTTATAAGGTAGGTAATTCTAGTTTTGGAAATCTTTAGGAAGTTTTTTGAGGAGACATCTTCATCTCTATAATGTCTACCTATTAGTACTAGTTTTATCTTCTAAAATTAGAATAAGTATAATTCTTCTATCATAGTTCTTCAAATGTTTTAAAAGAGCCATTAACTTGCCCTTCCCCTTCAGGCCCATGTTTTCTTTTCTTTAGGTTAAATATCCTTAATACCTTAAATTTGTCTGCTTTTAATAATCTGACTTTTGGATCCTATTATTTGTCTTAGAAGTCCTCTTCTTCTGGATGTACTCCATTTCGTCTTTATGGAACTTTGACTTATATATAATATCCCAGGTTTTGTTTGACTGGCACATAATAAACCTTTCTTCATCTGATGACTGCTTCTGTCAGTACTATTTAAATATTCATTCTTTTGTTAAATGTCTTATACTCTTGTGACTCTGCATGAGTCTGTAGTTGACTAAAACCTCTTTTCCATGTTTATTACACTTATTAAAATACCCGTATTTTCTACCTTTTACAATTTTTTGTTGTTTGTTTTGCTTGAATGCAGTTCTAATTTATTCTGTAAAATTTTATACTTCTCATTTTGATCTATTGTTTCAGGCTAGCTATCAGCATGTTATGCTTAACTTTGATAATCCTTTATTTCATCCTGATAGTTGATCAAAATACAGGTTAGAATAAACAGAACCTGATAGCCCACTAGACACTCTGATTGATCTAAGTTCACAGATGGCTCACATTTGCCTTTTTTTTCTTATAAAGGTATCCTGAGAAATACTAGAAAGATCACAGACTTTAGAGTTAGAAGATCTGTATTCTTGCTTACAACTTGTATGACTTTGTGTAAATCACTGAACTTGTCTGAGGCTCCTCTTTCTCATATGTAAGATGAGGGATTTAGATGTGAAATGACTATTATATTAGATCCTTCCAGTTTTAAATTTATGACTATAATCCAGTTTTAAATGAAGATTTTGTGACAGTGTTGTTTATCTGGTTCAACAATCTAAAAAGGTTTTCAAAAAAAGGGAAATGAAATCAGTTTGGTTTGATTTCTTAGTGATTCTCATGGTTTTTAGTAATTATTTCTTTCTGGCTTTCTCACAAATACTTTAATGTAGTGGCCCAAATGTATTCTTAGATTTTCAGATATCTCACATAAAATTTGGTTACTTTCTTGATTTCATAGTTTTAATCCTTCTTTGAAAAACTTAAACCATTTTTTGTGGTTCATTACACATCTTAGATGTAGAATTTAATCTAATCATGTCTAGCCTTCACTAATTGTAATAGCAAAATATAGTTTTAAAAAGTCTCCTCACTTATAGAAATACACCATTCCTTATAGGAAAAAAAATTTTTAGCATAGCAAAACAATTTAAATTGGGGATGCTATTTCAGTAGCAGTGGATGTGTCCTAAAGCTGAGTCATGACTCCCCTTTTTTCCCCCCCCTTTAGTACTGTTTTGGTTTGGTGATTTTGTCAGCTCCCACTGATTGAATTATCATTTCCCTGCAGATCATTTTTAGGTCTATTGATCTTTATTGATTCCTTCTTTCAGTCTTTCAGTCTCTTTTCTGATGTCCAGTCTCACAGCTCCAACCGAAAATTGGCATCTCATGCCAAAATCTGCAGGATGTATCATGTCCAAACGTGAACTCCTGATTTCCCCCTCAAACTTTCCTCTCTTCCTGACTTTTCTGTTGCTGTCTCAGGCATGTCTCCTGGCTTCCCTGGATTCCCTCAACCCTAACTAAAATCTTAACTTCTACAAGAAGCCACTTAACCACTCCTTGTTTGCTAGTGCCTTCTTTTGTGATTATCTCCAATTTTTTCAATGTAGATATTTGTATAAAGTTGTTTGCAAGGTCTCTTCCTTTTGGACTGTGAACTCCATGGATTTAAAAAAAAAAAATTGTTTTCCTAGCATTTTGCCCAGAGCTTGGTACATAGTAGGTATTAATAAATGCTTATTGATGTATAAAACATGCATAATTTGGATAGGCAAAAGGGAGCTGTATGTCTTATTTACAATTTAAAAACAATAATTTGTGAATTGTGTTTGTACTCTCAAGGAAAGCAGTTAAGGAAAGATGAGAATATATATCAACAGTTATAACAACATGATGAATTATACTTATTTCCTTGTAAATTGTTATGTTTTCTCATTTTATCCTCATAACAACTCTTGTAGGTAGGTGGTATTATTCTTCTCATTTTTACAGTTGAAAAACTGAGGCAAACAGGTGAAGTAACTTATTGAGGGCCATATAGCTAATAAGTTCCTGAGGCTGTATTTGAAAGGGCCTCCTGATTCCAGGGCCAGCACACTACTGTGTCTATTCTACTGTGCCAGCTACTAAGTAATAGTCCATTTTCCCCCTTAAAAATTCTTCTGTAATAGTATAAAAAAACCCCACCTAAACCATTTGTTGAAAAAAATTTATTTCTCATTTGAATTTAAGTATTTAAAAATTTTGAGTATTTTCCTTATAAGCATTATTTTCAATTCTTAATGTTTCTCTTTTATTCACAGATTGTTATAAGTATAGGCCTCATGTTTTATGTAGTACATCGAGCTCAAGTGGAATTGAATGCAGCAATTGTAGCATGTGAAATGGAACTGAAAACCTCCATTGTTAAAGGCAATAAACCAAACACCAGTGGCTCTTCATTCTTCAACAAGAGGACTCTAGCATTTTCTGGAGGTGGAATCAATATTGTCTGAGCTCAGCAAAAAATGTATATAATTATTAAGAACCTGATGTGTTGCTATATGCCTAGAAATTACTTTAGTAGTGGGCAAAGTCAGGTTAGAAATTAAAATTAAAATTGTATTATGGCACAACCAGCTGACCAGTTCTTAAATTGCACAATGGATTTTTTAGTTTTTAGGTGGAAGACCATTAAAGGGTAGAGTTTAAATCTAGATGTAATTTTGACTGTACCTTTTTACCATTTATTATGCCTGTTTGGGCCTGTAGGTATGCACTTTAGTGACTTTTTGTTTTGTTTTTAAAATTATTTTATTTCTGTGTATCTTTTAAATAGAGAAATAGCCCTTTATTTTTCTTCATAGTTTTTTTTTTAATTTATAAATCTGTGAATAACTGTATGTATCTTTCTTATTGGTAAAAAACCATAAAAGTATGCAATTTAGTGTACAATATTCTTGAATGTCCTTTGCTTTGGAAATATTTCTGGAATTGATAAACAGTATTTTATATATTATGGGACCATTTGGCTTCCCCTTCCCTTTTTATTTTAAAAAACAGACATTGACTTTTGGTTGAATGTATTTTTGTATATCATCAAATCATTGCAGGGCCATTTATGCATATTCACACAAGCTTATATCCTACATTGTGGGACTGAAGTGCTCTTAAGATATCTTTTTTATTTACACTGTGTAATATGCAAAGCAAAAGGGAAGCTATAGAATAGTTGATGGAGTATATGACTTCAAAAATGTTGGAATTGAAACTCATGATCTAATTGTGTTATAGTGACATATTACCCTCACAAGTTCTTTCATAAAAGGGCTGTTGCATTGCAATTCAACTTAAAAAATTTTTTTAAAGATACCTATTTTTTTCTTTTTAGTTTATAAAATATATTTAATTAGGCTTTCAAAAAAAAAGGAGAAATTTCTCCCTTTAAAAACGCTGGAATTACTAATACTATACATATAACACAGGTGGCCTTTAAAAATAAAAGCAATGCCTTTTTTCATGTAAAATTAAGCTTTAAATAAACTTTATAGTATATTTTCCCCAGATTTCAGCTTTAAAAAATAACTATATTACTAAGTTACATGTCCAAATTTGGGGATACTTTCCTCTTTAAAGAACAAAGTTTTTTGTTTGTTTGTTTGTTTATTTGTTTATTTGTTTTGTTTTGGTAAGACACTCAGGAATTCTGAAATGTGAAATTGGAATAAACACGGGGTCTTGGTTCTTCATTATGTAGCCTGAATTTAGTATATTCTGTGTATATCACTTACAAGTGTAGATACTATATATTGTTTTTAGACATGTTTTTATACAGTAGATATGCATTCTTACCTGTTTATCAACTTATATTTTAGCTTGATTTTGAATTTATAATTTGCTTTTTACAAAGTGATTGTATATTTTTGTGTTAACTTAAAATTATGGTTTATATTATTGGCTGTGATGAGTCAGCAGTCTTATGACAGTGCCTCCTTTTCTTTGGCCTTTAAGGCCAAAATTTTGCCACTGATTTAACAGACTTAGATTCTAAAAGAATATTTTAGAGGCAAAGATTCTAGCCTAATTCTGGGGATGCATTTAATAATTTTGATATTTTTCCATTTTCCAATTTCAGTTTTACTTAATGGTTCATATGTTATATAGCTCTCCCATTTTGGATCTTATGAATGTGTAAACAAAACTGGATAGAGCTAATAGTGAAATTAAAAGACAATCAGTGCAAATGCTCCAGAAGCGTACAGAATACAAAACTGGCTTCTGATTTTTATTTTCTATTTTCTGAATCACTATTAGAAGAGAAAGTTCTTTTATGATTTGATACAAAATCATTTAGTAAAAAGTGAGTTTATTCAACAGGTGTGAGTGACATTATGCCATAAATTATGCCCTAGTTTGACTGAGCTGGTAAAAGATTTTAACCATTTTTTTTTTTTTTTGGTTGTTGTTGATTGATTTCTTTGAGTAAATAAAGGTACAATTACATTAACAATTGTTTACATTGCAAATTGTTTAAAAATTCACAAAGTATGTATTTTGAAGTGCATTTATTTACATTTTTGTAACTTGAGTAACTTCAAGTTTTTGGTAGTTTGAAATAATTTCTTCCAGTTGCATTTTGATTGGTACTTGTAATACTGTGTACAGATTAAAGAGTAATGTACATTTAAAAAGATTTTTTTCTGTATCCTGCCAATCATAATTTTATATAATAAATTCACTCAGATTCCTTAATGAAGAAATAGCTTGGGTTGAATATTTTTAAAATCTTAAATTTATTTTTTACTTCATTGTTTCTATCCTCTGCACGAATCCAGACCCTTTATATTTTATGTTGATGAACACAGCAAGATATTTTTCAAGCTCCATAGCATAGAGCAAGTATGTGGATAATAGTTAAATAAGTGTTTATTATACCTGCAACCTTGGATTCAGCAAGTCATTTAATCCTGTTTGCCTCAGTTGCCTCATCTATAAAATGAGTCAGAAAAGGAAGTGCCCAACACCCCAAATGGGATTATGATGAGTTAGACACAACTGAAACAACTAAACAAATTATTATATAGCAGAGTTTAATGAAAACAACTAAGAATAGTTTTTGCTTTAATCTTTAAAAAATCCCATTAAGATAGGAATAGTGAAATCTTGCTTTTATTACAGTTAGCCCAGAGTTTCTAATAAGATTATATATTTATTGGACAAACATAATAACAGTTAAAAATTCAAGCACAAAATCTCTGAATTGATTAATGGCTACTTGAAAAGATTTTCTCATTGCTGAAGATAATATGCTGTAAGCAGGTAAGTCTTTAATAGACCTAATAGTTCATTATGAACATCAAAAAAATAAGGTATTAATGCTTTTGTTTTTTTAGTGACCATGAATATGCAGTCAATTTGCAATTTAATTATTTAGGTCTAAGCTAGTTTTTTCATATTAACTACTTATTACTGAATAAATAAGAGGAGTTAAAGAATATGTTATCCTCTATTTTTGTGATCACTTACTAAATGAAAGAGTAATTTTTATAGAAAGTATTCTAATAGATAAGAGGCAAGGGAAAGTTTTAATGGAGGGCATATTGGGCCCAATAGAAAAACAAATCTATGAACTAAGTATTATTAGAATTAGAGAGGCCCATTATTTTAATTCCTGTTTATTCATTTTGTTATATAAAGATAGTGATCAAAATTGTCACTAATGTTTTAAATTCTGAAAATGGTGAAGGTAAAAAAGGTCTTTTCTTTTTTACCTTTATTTCTGTAAATCTATATCCATTGAAATTGCTTTGGATTGTATGTTAGCCTGCTTAAACTTATAGCTGCAATTACCTTTCTGAGTTAATTTTCCCCCCTGAATTTTCCATCTATTTTGAATGTGGAATCATCCTGTCATATTTATGCCTAAAGAAGACATAATTAAAACCCATTTGAGTACCATCCAGTTGACTTCGAATTCTAAGCATGTTTCACAGTTCTGTTTTCAAACAACTGCAAAGATGGATGTATCCTGACTAATAGAGGCAATTCTCTCTGGTGCTGAGTTCATTGTTGAGTCAAGAATCTTAATGATTTGTTATATTTTTCTAAGTTTTTCTTTTTTTAAAAGGGAGGGGATTAGTTGGGGACATGGGTGGAATAAGAATGAAGAGGTAATGATTAATTTTATAATCAAGAAACAATCTCTTGATTGGTATAGATTAGCTCAATTATTAACTACCTTCATTTGAACTTCCTTGGGAAAGAGGTCAGAGAAGATATTCACTGGGGAATTATTAAAAGAGTTATTTTGAAGGGACTGTTAGAAGGTCAGACACTCCCTTCAAAGAGTTGATGATTTGTTAAGAATGACAATATATGTATATACTCAAACCACTGAAAAATAATTTTACTGAACAAAATATAATATGGATCAAACAGCACACAGATGTAGCCTATAAGTTTTCAATCTTTCTGAAGGTGATAAAGTTCAGAAAACAGGCAAATTTAGGTTGTGGGTGGAATTTGAAAACAAAAGAAGTACCAACAGTTCTTTAACTTTATGCAATTTAATTTGATATCTAAGTTTTGCTTTTTTCCTGCCTTTAAATCCCTGCAGGTATTCTTAATTTTTTGTGTTCTGGTATCCTTTGGTAATTTGGTAAAACCTATGAATCCTTCTCAGAAAAATATTTTTAATTGCATATAAAAATGCATAGGAGTAAGATTTATGTTTATACAAATGACAAACCAGGACGAAGGAGAAAAAATGATGAAACTCAAAAATCATACACTATGTTGCAGCTAGTTGGCGCAGTGAATAGAGCACCAGCCCTGAAGTCAGGAGGACCTGAGTTCAAATGCGACCTCAGACACTTAACACTTCCTAGCTGTGAACCCCAATTGCCCACAATAAACAAACAAACAAACAAACAAACATACATTATAATGTAAGTGTCCAGGACAGATTTCAAACTACTAGCTCCTTTTGATGAGAAAACCAGTGCCATTTCCACTGTTCTGTACTGCTCCCTAAAAAAGTTGTAAATTTTTTTTTGTATTCTTAAGACCCAAGTAATTTTATCTTTATTTTTCATTTGAAGCCTAGGAATTTTATGTCTGATTCTTTGTGACCCTGTGGACCATAACACGCCATTGTTATCATTGAGGTTTGCTTGGCAAAGATATTGGAGTAGTTTGTCATTTCTTTCTTCAGTAGATTATATGATTTGCCTATAGTCTCCCACTTAAGTGTCTGAAGCAGCCCGGCTACCTCAGCTTCACTTTAAAAGGATAAAAGAATCAATCCAATTGTAGGTGAATTGTAGCCCTCCAGGCAATTGGGATTAAGTGATTTTCCCAAGGTCACACAGCTAGGAAGCTGGTTAAGTGTCTGAGGCAGGATTTGAAATCTGGTCCTCCTGACTTCAGGGCTGGTGCTCTATCCACTGCGCCATCCAGCTGCCCCTCCAGTAGGAATTCTTAGGAATATTTTCGAGATCTTTTCCAAGTATTTTCCAGATCTTTCTTCTATTTGTCTTTAGGATAAAGGAAAGCGAGTGTCCAGAATATATATGCATAAATTTTGTTACTTGGCAGCATTGTTTATTTCATAGTAAAGGAAAGTAGAATTTTCTTTCAGTGTTTGAAAATGGAAACTTATTAGAAGTAGTGATTTGACATTTAGGAAAAAATTGGAAAAGAAGGGAAAAGGAATCTTTATATACAGATTTGAAGCATCATGCCTTTTTATATACTATTAGGTCATGTAAGGCTAAACTATTTTCTGATCTAACAGTAGTCTCAAGGACTGAAGAACCTTTGAACTTTACTCTGATCATGAGCCAGCTAAATGGACCCTGTGGGTAGATTTTTGCTTGAACTAATGGAAATCATCAGTACATCTTGTATGATGTTTGTTACTTATCTCTAGGTGCATATAGTTATAAAATGTTTTCAAGTTAAAAATGCTCATGAAGTACCCTAGAGCACACATTGAATTGCTGCATAAACTAATTTTTATTGAAGTTCTTTGATTTTTGTATTGTCCTAATTTTCCACAGTATCTCTTCCCTTTCCATAAAGCTATCCCATATAACATAGTATTTTTTCAAAACAAAACAAAAAAAGAAAAATAAGCATAACTTATCATTGAAAACTGAACAGTAGAAAAAGTTCAATACCATGTACAACATGTAACATTCATTGACCTTCCATCTCCACACACATTGACCTCCCATTTCCATGAAAAGGGGTATGTTTGTTAGTAATGTCCACTCATGTCTTTTGAGTTATGCCTGATCTTTTTAGTTTTAATACATTAACTTTTGATTTTTTTTGTTTGTGTAATTCTTAATAATTACATTGATGGCACCGTATATTTTGTTTGATTACTTATTTCATTCTGCGTGAGTTCATATAGAACTTAATATATGCTTCTCTGTATTCATTTCATAAATCATTTTTTGTAGCACAGCAATATTCCCTTATATTGATGTATCTCAATTTGTTTAGCCATTTCCCAATTGATGGACATGTAATTTGTTTGGAATTCTTTGGTATAAAAAATGCTACTATACATATTTTAATGCATAATAAGAAATTTATCAATGACTTCCTTGGGATATAAGCTGGTAGTGAAAACTGAGTCAAAGAATGTGAGTATTTTAGTTGCTCCACAATTCTAAATTGCTTTCCAAAATGGCTGTACCATTTCTCAGCTCCACTCAAATTGCTTAAGTGTGCTTATTATCCCACTATCCTTTGCAATTTTCAAGTGCATAGCTAATTTCTTTGTAGGGCTTCTGGAATCATGCATGGTCATTCTTTTGATCATATTTTTTAGTTTTCAAAGTTCTTTATTACAGTGTTATTTTATAAATCATTCTGGTTTGACTCATTTAATTCTATAACTACTGAAAATTATTCATAGTTATAATATTGATATCACAATTTTTTCTAATTCTGCTTACTTCACTATGTATCAGTTCATATAAATCTTACATTTTTCAGTAATTACCACTAATAGGTATTTCCTTACTTTAAAACTTTAAAAATATTGATTTTTCCACTAGATTGTAAAATCTTGAGAATAAGAACTATGTTATTATTTATCTTGGTCTTTCCCTTTGGTACTCAGTATAACAATAAATCTATTATATGTAATCTTTTTAATAAAATATATAGTTTATTTGAATTTGTTTCATTATTAGTTAATATATTTTTTACAATTGGAAACAAAATGATAAATAAGTCTGATAGATTATTCTGGAATAATACTTAAAACATCAGTGCTAGAGAATGCTGTTTACTGACCAAGTGTTTGCAGTTTTAATTAATCCCTTTTATGAAAATTAGGAAAATTGGGGTAGCTTCATTCTTATCTAATTTTCATTTCTTTTCCTGTTGACCCTTTCATGCATACTTTTCATTTCCTTTCTCATTTTTTTTCTATCTCTCTTATTTGCTTTTTAAAATGTTTTATGAGCATTTCCAGGAAGCACTTTTGGGCTTGAGACCAATTCATATCACTTTTTGAATTTTCTTCTTTGCACAATTTGCCCTCGTTGTTTTGGTCTGTCCTGTCACCATAGTGGCTTTCTATGGTCAAGATTCTTTTCTGTTTCTTGCTAATTTTCTTTCCGTTTAGTATTTCCTCTTTTTCTTTCTTTCTTTTTTTTTTTTTTTTTTACTGTTAACTTGGAGCTCTGCTCCTGGGGTAAAGAGGGCTCTGTGCAGATCTGATCCTTTGAGCACAGGGGCCCCTTTGTGTTTGCTGAGGGCAGTTTTATATCCTCTTTCCAGGAAAAGCCTGGTGGCCCAGGGTTGGCCTTCTGAACTGGGACTGGAGGCTGTCCCATTTGTCTGCTCCTCTACTGAACCAAGACTGAGGGTCTCAATTGCTGATTTTGCTATGATTAAGACCCTCTCACCGGCTTTGCTAGAATCTGCCTGATCTGGACGGAACACCCTTTTTACCTCAGTGAGACTGACCTTTCTTGAAGTTTTCCCTAATCTGTCTTGAGTTGGAGAGGGTTTTCATTCCATCAGACTCTATTCAGAGACTTGGTTTCATGTGGTTTGTGAGGGAAGGTGAGAGAGCTGGAGCAGCTTCCTGACTTTACTCCGCCATATTGGTTCCCACTCCTGGAAGTAGTCCCCATTCTTATTCAATTTTCAAAGATGCTGATAGTCACTAAGCAATCATGTACACAATTTTAGTAGATTGGGAATGTAGTTCATTTAAGGATCTGTGTCTTGAACTTAGTTAAAGGTGTGGAATCATGAAAAGATTCCTCTTTTTTTAATCTTTCAAGATTTATTTAACTTGTCTAAAACTGTTTTCGTATCTGTGAAGTAGAAATAATAATATTAAATTACCTACCATAGTGAATTGTTGTAAGAATTAGTTCATGTGTATATGTGTGTATGTGTGTGTGTGTGTGTGTGTGTGTGTGTAACTGAACTTTATGGCATTATATAATTATATCTCCCTCCAAATCCCAATACTTGGCCACTTGTTGGGAAGGAGAAACACAGGAACCTTCCTTTTCTAACAGTTCCTTTAAGTGTGGTGGATATAATTGTAATCCTGCAGGGGAAATGTTTATTTAGAACTTTGCTGTTCAGAATAAAGTATAATTCTCTATCCCTGATAGTCAGTTGTCTATCTCCCAGTATCATAGCTTTTACTTGGAAAATCTCACCAAAAAACAAAGGGAGGGGAAAGGAGAGAGAGAGAGAGAGAGAGAGAGAGAGAGAGAGAGAGAGAGAGAGAGAGAGAGAGAGAGAGAGAGAGAGAAAGAGAAAGAAAGACAAAGACAAAGACAAATTTGAGAGAGACAGACAGGAGATACTACTTTTGAAAAGAAAAGAACATCACAAGATGATCTTGACAAATGCAAGATTTCCTATCTTCTCCTTTTCCTTCACATGGCACACTGGGTGAATATCATCTTAAGATATAGAAAGTAAAGAGGAAAGGAGATTCTTCCAGTCCACCAGGAGATTAATGGAGAGTTGTGGAAGTTATCTTTTTTTTTGGTTTTGTTTTTTTTAACCACCACTATAGGATTTTTTTTGGTTTGTCACCATTATGCCAAATAGTTGCCAACTTCAGTTAAGGATTGCTCTTAGGAGAATTTATTTAAAAATAGATGTCTCTTAAATGTTCCTTATAGTGCATATTTGGGAACTTCTTGCTGACTATAACTGGCTAGAGAAAGGTCTTTAGTTTTTATTTTTTTGGAAAGAGAAAAATTTTAAAATAGCAGAAACATCTGGTTATAATTTTTAGTATGCTGGCATAATTAGGACATTGTAAATCCTATTAAAATTTTTAAGGCATTCTGAAAATCATGAGGATTTTTTTATGCCAATGTTTATAATCTTAATTAGTACCATTAAAATTAATCCTTTAAATGTTTTAAGATGCATAAGTGACCTAAAAATGAGGAAATTAAGGGGTGTTAGAAGAATGTTCTGGGAGAAAGGGAAAGGGAGAAGTGGAATGGTAAATCATCTGCCATAAACAAAAGGCAAGAAAATTTTTTTACAGTGAAGGGGGAAAAAGGGGGAGGACAGGGTGAGTGAACTTATTCTCATCAGAATTGGTTCAAAATAGAAATAACATTCACTCAATATAGGTATAGAATTCTATATTGCAGGAAAATAGAAGAGGAATGGAATATGGGAAGAGGATAGGGTGATAAAAAGAGGGCATATTGGGGGTGGAAATGGCCAGTAGCAAAACACTTTTGAGGATAGGGTGAAAGGAGAGAGAGAAAAGAATAAATGAGGGGAAATACAGTTAGCATTAGTAATTGTAAAAAGAATTTTGAAGCAAGTTTCTCTGATAAGGTTTTATTTCCCAAACACAGGCAACTGAGTCAAATTTACAAAAAATAAGAGCCATGCCCCTATTGATAAATGATCAAAAGATATGATCTGTGCCCAAAGAGCTATAAATTCATGCATATCCTTTGATATAATGATACCACTATTATTCATGAACACCAAAAGGTTTTTTTTTTTGGGGGGAAGGAAAAGGATTTATTGTACAAAAATATTTATCGCAGCTTTCAAGATAAAAAATTGGAAATTGAAGAGATATTCATCAATCGGGGTATGACTGAATAAATTGTGGTATGAGATTATCATGGAATGTTATTGTTCTGTGGGAAATGATGAGCTCTCAGATGCTCTCAGAAAAAAAAAAAAACAAACAAACCTGGAAAGTCCTCCATGAACTAAAGCAAAGTGAAATGTACTGTATAAAAAGTAATAGCAATGTTCTGGGATGACCAGCAGTAAAGGACTTTGCTATTCTTTCTCTGCAGTACAATGATCCACGACTACTCTGAAGGATTTGGGATGAAAAATCTTATCCATACCCAGGAAAGGAACTGATTATATCTGAATACAGATTGAAAGATGTTCTCTTTCTCTTTCAACTTTATTTTTGATTTTTTTTATTAGGGTAGGAGATTTTTTTTAAACATGACTTATGGAAATATTTTGCATAATTTTACATGTGGTTTCTTAATGGAGGCTGGGGATGGATATTAGGGAGAGAATTTGGAACTCAAAAGTTTTAAAAATAAATGTAAAAAGTTTTAAATGTAACAGAAAAATACTGAATAAATTGTAAATAAAATTGGAAAAAATAGATGGATATTTGGAAACTTGCTTTTATACTTTGTAGAATGGGAGAAGGAAGAAAGGGAACCAGCATTTACTAAATGCCTACTGTGTGCCAAGTAGTGTACTAAGCTTTTACAAATATCACATTTAATATTATTGAGTGGGCATCTAGGTGCTTAGGTCAAAGATAATCTGAATTGGGGAGGAAAAATAATTTCTGCAAATTTAATACAATACCTACCATAGAACTTGTAGCCATATAATTTTAGAACTAGTATGACACTACTGTAAACCAGTGGAAGGAGGAAGAGCGGAAGAAAGAGAGGGAGGGAGGAAGAAAAGAAGGAAGAAAAAGAAAATGACAGTTTCATACAGTTAATTCAAAATTGCAACAAATGCAAGATACTACTGTGTCTTTGGAGGCAGAAATGATACAGTGGATAGAGCTCTGGATTTAGATTCAAGAAGACCCGAGTTCAGATGTGGCCTAGGGCACTTGTTGAATGACCCTGAGCAAATTGCTTGATCATTGCTTTTGAGGCAAATTTTTCCCTTGTATACTGCTCTGTGCTTAATTCATTAAACATTATGGCAGAAACTAGGCATTGATCCATACTTAACGCCGTACACCAAGATAAGGTCAAAATGGGTTCATGACCTAGGCATAAAGAATGAAATTATTAATAAATTAGAGGAACATAGGATAGTTTACCTCTCAGACCTGTGGAAGGGGAAGGTCTTTATGACCAAAGCAGAACTAGAGATCATTACTGATCACAAAATAGAAAATTTCGATTATACCAAACTGAAAAGTTTTTGTACAAACAAAACTAATGCAGACAAGATTAGAAGGGAAGCAATAAACTGGGAAAATATTTTTACAGTCAAAAGGTTCTGATAAAGGCCTCATTTCCAAAATATATAGAGAATTAACTCTAATTTATAAAAAATCAAGCCATTCTCCAATTGAAAAATGGTCAAAGGATATGAACAGACAATTCTCAGATGAAGAAATTGAAACTATTTCTAGTCATATGAAAAGATGCTCCAAGTCATTATTAATCAGAGAAATGCAAATTAAGACAACTCTAAGATACCACTACACACCTGTCAGATTGGCTAAGATGACAGGAAAAAATAATGATGATTGTTGGAGGGGATGTGGGAAAACTGGGACATTGATGCATTGTTGGTGGAGTTGTGAACGAATCCAACCATTTTGGAGAGTAGTTTGGAACTATGCTCAAAAAGTTATCAAACTGTGCATACCCTTTGATCCAGCAGTGTTACTACTGGGATTATATCCCAAAGAGATTATAAAGAAGGGAAAGGGACCTGTATGTGCACGAATGTTTGTGGCAGCCCTTTTTGTAGTGGCTAGAAACTGGAAACTGAATGGATGTCCATCAGTTGGAGAATGGCTGAATAAATTGTGGTATATGAATATTATGGAATATTACTGTTCTGTAAGAAATGACCAACAGGATGATTTCAGAAAGGCCTGGAGAGACTTACACGAACTGATGCTGAGTGAAATGAGCAGGACCAGGAGATCATTATATACTTCAACAACAATACTATATGATGACCAGTTCTGATGGACCAGGCCATCCTCAGCAACGAGATCAACCAAATCATTTCTAATGGAGCAGTAATGAACTGAACTAGCTATGCCCAGAAAAAGAACTCTGGGAGATGACTAAAAACCATTACATTGAATTCCCAATCCCTATATTTATGCACACCTGCATTTTTGATTTCCTTCACAAGCTAATTGTACAATATTTCAGAGTCTGATTCTTTTTGTACAGCAAAATAACGTTTTGGTCATGTATACTTATTGTGTATCTAATTTATATTTTAATATATTTAACATCTACTGGTCATCCTGCCATCTAGGGGAGGGGGTGGGGGGGTAAGAGGTGAAAAATTGGAACAAGAGGTTTGGCAATTGTTAATGCTGTAAAGTTACCCATGTATATATCCTGTATAAAAGGCTATTAAATAAAAAAAAAAAAGAAAAAAAATTCATTAAACATTTATATAGCTCTTAAAAATTTATAAAGTACTTTGTATACATGATCTCATTTGATGCTCTTAACAGTTTTGTGAGGTGGATGTGGCAGTGGGATTTAAATAAAATTTCCTTCCTGCCTTTCATACTTTCTTCTTTCCTTTCCTCTTTTTCCTTTCTCCCTTTTCCTTTTTCCTCTTCTCTCCTCCCCTCTCCTCTTCTTGCCTCTCCTCCTCTCCCCTCCCACTCTTCTCCTCTCTTTTCCTCCCCTCCCATCTTCTTTCCTCCCCTCCCCTCTTTTCCCTTCCTTTCCTTTCCCTCCCTCCCTCCCTCCTTCCTTCCTTCCTTCCTTCCTTCTTTCCTTCCTTCCTTTCTTCCTTCTTTCCTTCCTTCCTTCCTTCCTTCCTTCCTTCCTTCCTTCCTTCCTTCCTTCCTTCCTTCCTTCTTTCCTTCCTTCCTTCTCTTTCTTCCTCCCTCCCTCTCTTCCATTTACAAACATTATGTATTTACCAGTAATCCTGGTATGTGCCCTCCAAAAGGTGAGCTATTTACAAAATTTATGAGTAAAGGGAAAAGTTCCCATTGTATTGAGTGGACTTCCTATCGAGGATTGATAGGAAGATATAGAGCAGAGTCACACAATCAGCCAGCTTAAATCTGATTACTAAAGGAGTATGATGAAATCAGATCCTTTGAAGTATGAAAGAGTAATGTGAATTGTTAGAATTGTGTATATATACATAAAAACTTTTGACCTAAAAATGGATTGTAATAAATTGGTGATTATGTTAATGATTTGTGATCACTGGGGCAATGTTCCAGAGTTATCAACCCTTAGGAAAATCTTTTTCATTGTGGTCTTCCTTAAGCTTCATGGAGATAATCTGTTGTGGTAATTTAAAATTTATTTTTAAAGTAATGGATGAATCCAGTTAGGGTGAGGTTTTTTTTTTTTTCATTTGCATAAGGTAGCTTTATTCTTCCTAAGTGCTTTGGGAATTATCTCTTCATATTATATTCTCTGTTGCTCTTGGGTCTTATTAGGAATTTCCTAAGTTGGATAAACAGGTAACTATTTACCTCATTACATTTTTGAAAGAGGTTGGTCTATTCTCTCTTTTTAATTAGTTGCTGGCTTAATCACTGATAGAAAGTTTTTTTAAGTCAGTAAGCTATCTTCAATCTATCTAGATTTTCACAACCCTTATAAAAATTATAACTAGCCTTTCACTGGTCTCTGTCAACAAAGAAGTCAATTAAAATACTAGTTGGTTTTGTATAATCTTTAGTTATTTTGGCTATAACTCAAGTTGAATAAAATGTCATAGTTGACATTCTTGGGATAGAACAGTTTAAAACCTTCTGTTCTGATTTTATTGGAGATTATATGTGTAGATACTTGAGGAGTACTGGCTTTTTAAATTAATAGCATTTCATAGCAGGTTGATCAAGTAAAAGAAAGTAAGGTTAAAAAGCTGCAAAAAATTTTCTGTGAGCAACAAGAATAGAAAGTTTTGTGTTACTATATAGAATGAGTTACCAAAGGGTAAAAGATTATAATCTTGGTACCCCAAAAATATGGACATTGAAGGATCTGTACCTGCAGGTTATATGTTTTGTCTTTCTGCTTGAGGTTCTTAAGTCTGTTGCAAGTATTGTATCTTCCACCTGGTAAAAGAGAAGGTGAAATGGTCTGAAGAGAATCTCTCTTCTTTTTTTTTTTTTTTTTTTGAAGCCTATTAAGAAAAAAATCAAGAATCCTTTATTCATTCAATCCTAGATAGACAAGATTGTGATAATAAATTATGCTCAAGAATAAAAACAGGAAGAAACTGATATTAACATGTTATTTTAATACAAGGAAATAAATCATTACAAATTGGAAGTCATAACTAGAATACAACAATAGTTCCTGTGTTCAAAAGAATAGATCAAATAGAAAAAGGAAGAGCATCATATGGCAATCAGATCTGATAGCACAGTAGGGAATAAATGGGGATAGAAAGAGGCACTCTAGGTTAGTGGCTGGAGGACTAGATCTAGAGATTGAAGGTAAAGGTGTATCTTCCTTGCACAAGTCACTTAAACTCTCAGTGTGTGTTTACTCATCCTATGTAAATAGGAGATAGAGTAATAATACTTGAACTACTCCATCATGGGGTTTACAGGATCATAGATTTTTACAGTTAGAACCTCAGACATTATCCAGTCTAACTTTCTTATTTTATAGATAAGAAAACTAAAGGACCACAAAAGTTCAATCACTTGTCCCAAGTTGCAAATGAACAACTGGGTGAGGTAATGCTGAGTTCAATGCTAGGTCTGAAAGCAAGAAGATCTAAATTCAAATACGACCTCAGATACTTTCTAGCTATGTGACCCTGGGCAAGTCACTTAACCCTGTTTGCCTCCATTTCCTCACCTATAAAATGATCTGAAGAAAGGAATGGCAAATCACTCCATTATTTTTGCCAAGAAAACTAGAACTAGGATGATGAAGAGTCAGATATGACTAAAACTAAATGACTGAATTATGATAAAATTGCAATCAGAACATGAACCTAATCTTGAGTCCAAATCCAATCCTTGTTCTGCTCTAGCATATCTGTTTCACAAGTCTTTGTGAGAAAAAGCACTTTGAATAATAGTTATTTTATAGGTTCCTATCCAGTTGTCTTCTTGCATATTAAAATTAGCTTCAGTTCTGTAAGAAATGACTACCAGGACAATTTCAGAGAGATCTGGAGAGAATTATATGAACTGATTCTAAGTGAAATGAGCAGAACCAGGAGGTCATTGTACACAATAACAAAACTATATGATGATCAATTCCGATGGACGGGGCTCTTTCCAACAATGAGATGATTTAAACCAGTTCCAATTGTTCAGTGATGAAGAGAGCCATATACACCCAGAGAGAGGACCGTGGGAACTGAGTGTAATTCACAACATAGTATTCTCATTCCTTCTGTTGTTTGCTTGCATTTTGTTTCTCAGGTGTTTTTTTCTTCCTTCTTGATCTGATTTTTCTTGTGCAGCAAGATAACTGTATAAATATGTATACATATATTGGATTTAACATACATTTTAGCATATTTAACATGTATTGGACTACCTGTCAGCTAGGGGAGGGGGTGGAGGGAAGGAGGGGAAAATTTGGAACAAAAGGTTTTGCAAGGATCAATATTGAAAAATTACCCATGCATATGTTTTGAAAATAAAAAGCTTTAATAAAAAAATAAAAAATAAAAACAAATTTCTTTTGAAAAAATAAAATTAAATTAACTTCAAAATAAAAAAAAATTCTTCATGAGATTCTTTTTGATAGTTCATAGACACAGACTTCCCTTCAAAGCAAATACGCATATAAATTCTTAATTTTAATTCATAAAGAAGCACTTGAAATTGGTGTTTCCTGTTCAGTCATATCAAACTTTTTCAGTTAATTTTCAAAACATATAGGATGGGGAAGTGGGAGAGTACCAAAAGACAGAAGTATCTCTTTGACATGGTTGTCATAGGTAAAAACATATCTGGTATTCTGTTAATGGACAGCAATATTGAAGAGGAACATGGGATGTACTTTAATAGTGTCAAAAATGTTATTTTTCTCTCTTTCTAATGATCCTAGTCTTCCAGTTATGTCATGATTGTATACCAAGTATACAGAGTAGACCTTCTGATACCTGTTGGTGAACACAATATATTATAATGCTTCTGACCAAAGTAAAGATGGTTTCATCTGTAGAGAACTATTTGATGTGGAATGCCATAATTATGTCATATGGTGATAAGTAACAATTTTGGTTCACAATATTCTCAATGGTTATGAGACTACTAAACAGAGAATCAGATCCCTTAATGAAATCCAGGCTCAATATAAATTTTAGTAGTGTTATTTTTTAAGAATTGCATTTGAATGATAAGTGCTATACTTGGGTTCAGGAAGATTTAGATTCAAATCTTGCTTCAAGCATTAGCTATGGGACCCTAGATAACTTCTGTGTTTTGGTTTCCTCATCTGTAAGATAAAGAGACTTGGACTTAATAGTATGTATAAATCGACTCTAGGACTTGAGATCTTTAGACTCAAAGTGATATGGCCGTGAGAATGCTGTTGAATGTGCAAAGCCATGCAATTTGTCTTTAATGTTATTTTCTGTGAGGTTAAAGAGTCTCTGTCACTAATATTTGCCAAGAGAGATAAAATCTGAGTCTCACATCCTTTAAAATTTTGTAGTAAGTTTATCAATATCTGCTTTCTGTAAGGAAAACATCAATCCAATATAAATAATAGCAATTATAAAAGCATATTCAGGAGAGCAACAGTTTGTTATATGTAATGTTCTCTGTTTCTGTTTCCTGGAGGTCTCTGGGAGCAGCCTTCGTTTCAGTTCAGAAGTCCACCTCCTTTATTATCTCCTTGCCTGGAGCCTGGGCCAGCTTTCTTGAGGTCCTCTTGAATGTATCTTGGTTTTTGTGGGAGAGACAGGAGGACCATCACCACGGTCTCTGTTTTCCCTAGTTCTGCATGTCTGGCTGAGTTTGTCCGAGCTTTTATGCTCTCTTATCTTAGTTATGAATCTTGTGGAACTATATTAAGTACTAAGTACATATACTGAACTAGAGAACTCTTAAGCACCATGCTAAACAACCATTGTCTCTATCAATTCCACTGACTTAGTATCTTGTAAGAATCCTTTGTTTCAAGTTCAGAGTTCTGGCCCACAACAGTTATATGTGTACAAAATGTCATCAATAAAAGGGAATCACATGTGTGTGTAGATCTCCAAGTTTGCTTTATAGAGGGAATACTTCAAACAGTACAGCTGGGCTTACAAAAAGAAGGTTAAATAAATGAGTGACATGAATAGAAAACAAAAAATAAAACAAAAAGCACATTTATTGCAGACATACTATAAGCCAAAGTATTGTGCTAGGTGTTAGGAATATAAATAGAAAAACAAGACAGTCTCTGCTCTTATGGAGTCTATTTATTGAATAACATATATATATATATATATATATATATATATATCCCTATTTTAATTGTTGAAGAGAATTGAAAAGAAAAAAAAACTATAGTATATAAGTATATAGTTAGATATCTATATCTTTATATCTATATGGGAGGTTTCAGCTGCACAAGACTTAGGGATACTAAAGGTATGTTCTAAGGCTTGGAAGATTTTACAATGCAGTGCCAAAGCTGCTAATAAGAACTAGTGGTCCTTTATCTTAGCAAAGAAGTGTAGTTAGTGCACATTTGGGTAATGGCCATGTTTGCTAAGCAAGTGGATATAATACTGTCAGGACTCTCCTGCCTTTGGATAAGATAAGAAAGAATATGCCCAAAGACTGGATTGGAACTCTAGATTCCCTTCTATAGAAGAGATATAGTTTTTAAATAAATTCCAAAATAGTATCCCTGAGAAATAGGGGACCACAAACTTTGGCTCTTCAAGCCAAAATTATTTCACCCTTTCATTTTCATCCTTGTGCAGTTAAGGATAAATAGTGAAACTGAGTATGATATAAACTATTCAGAGAAATTCTTCTCTAAATCTATATTGTTGGAGTGCCTATTCAGTCATTCTTTATTTCTCACCTAGCTGGACTTGTGAATTTCATATTAATTGAATGACTAATATAATTCATGACAGTTTTATTCAAGTAAATTAAGAAGCAGGAACTTATAAATGTGAGGGTTTCTGACTGAGAGAGGAAGCCAAACTAGTGGAATGGATAATATTTGGAATAGTCATATGATTGCCTTCTTGCTAAGACTCCAGACTTCCCAGTGACATTAGTCCACCTTAATAGTGCTAGACATTATACCCTCTCAGGAACTCTTGACATTTTTGCTTATATGGTAGGTTGAAGATGTGTCAGCAGGAACATTTTTACCTGAATCAAAGTAAGTACAAATAAGATTAAATTTACCATCTCCATTTTTCTGCACATTGTAAATTTCACTGTTTCTAATTTAGGGTTATACATAGTTATTACAGTGCTAGCAATAATGCAAGACATTGACATTTCTCAGTTATAATAGTTTTTGGTTTTTGTCTCAGTCATGTCTTACTCTTTGTGATCTCATTTGGGGTTTTCTTGGCAAAAATACTGAATATTTTGCCATTTTGTTCTCCAACTCATTTTACAGATGAGGCAAATAGGTTTAAGTGACTTAAAGAATAAATATCTGAGGCTGAATTTGAACTCAGGAAGAGGAGTCTTCCTAATTTTAGGTTCAACATTCTATGTACTGTGCCACTTAGCTGCCCCAGCTATAACAATACAGAATATTTAATAACAATACTGCCCTAATTAGTCTTTCTGCTTAAAATTTCTACTTCAGTATACCTTACACATTTCTGCAAATGTGATTTTTCTTAACTGCAGAAAAGACCATGTTGTCCTCTACTCATTAAATTCTAATAACTTCTAATTCCCTCTAGAATCAAGTATAATTGCCTCTGTGTAGCCTTTAAAGTCCTTTCTAACTGTGTTCCAACCTACCTTTCCAGCCTCAGTGGATGTGATTCTCCTTTCCATACCCAGAAGGTCACCTTCTCTGTTTCTTACATTTGGCACTCTACCTCCTTTGCACTAAGCCATGGCTCATGTTTGGAAAGCACTTCCTGCTCACCTTCAGAAGACCTTTTTTTTTTCCTCTTAAGATGCATTCAGGTATCACCTACATGAAACCATTCCTGATTTTCACAAATGTTAGTGTTCTCTCAAAATCTCTGGTATTTTAACAGCTTTGCATTCATTCTTTTTATATTTATTCTTTAGATACTTATATATGTCCTTGTTTTCTCCCCTATTAGAATATAATTCCTTGGGAATAGGGATTGATTTATTCATTATATTATATACCATTACATTATATACCAGCAGCTAGCATGATATCAGGTACATAATAGGCATTTAATGAATATGTTTTGGTTTAAAATATCTTTTGTACCCACTGATTTTATATAAGGGATATATATGCATTTACCTCCTCATTTTTTGGTGCTGCCAGTACCCCTCTATATTTACACTATATATAATGTTCTATCCATAGTATATTTCAAAACCAACAGCAAAATAACAAATTAACATTAATAATAATACGATAATGATGTTAGCTTTTATGCTAATAATCAGAAGTAGTATGAGTTTGCTTAGAATAGCAATGGAACTTATTAAAATTGAACAGGTTGGGGGAAGATGAAATTTGACCCAAGGCCCTTACTAGCTAAGTTATCCTAAGCTATTCACTTAACACTCTTTTTGCCTCAGTTTCTTGTCTATAAAATGAGCTGATGAAGGAAATGGCAACTCCAGTATCTCTGCCAACAGAAGTCAAAAGAGTTACAAAGAATTGGACATAATTTAAAATGACTAAGCAACAACATCTGGACAATAATGATTTATTTTTATTTGGTTACATATCCTTTATGTATTTTCCAGAATTTTTCTGCCTAGGTTGTAATTCTCTGAGAGTTGTGCCTTTCTTATTAATATTACTTGAAAATTTATGCTTACTTATTAATATTACTTGAAATTGGTGCTTAATGCTTTTGATGATGATCATAATGAGCTGAGTTACATGTCTTACATTTGCTCACCAAATGCACATTAATGTTTAGTCAGAGAGGTGCTGGAGCCAGTTTTATTGAGCTGAAGGCTCAATTTTCAACAAGAGCATTTATATCTCAGAAATCAGTAGCTGAGAATTTGGAATAGAAAATAAAATGAAATTGAATTAAAAATTTAAAAATAGTACTTGCTACAAATTAGGACTTAATTTTTTTTGTTTTGTTGATTGTCTAGATTTAGGAAAATATTAATGATGCATCTTAAATTCAAAAGTATGTGCAATTTTTTTTCCCTTCTAGTTAGCCTGGTTATTAAACTTTTACCATCATGCCCTTTCATTATTCTAAAAAGTTGTTTTAGCTTAGCAGGAATATAGTAAAAAGTTTAGGGAAAGAAGTTATGTCCTGACTGAAGGCCTGGTGACTGTAGGTTAATAATAATAATAATAATAATAAGTAATAGTAGTGGTATTTATTAAGTTTGCAAAATGGTTTACATATATCATTACCTCATTTGAATTTCATAATACCCCTGTGTTTATCTAACATTCTGGAATAAACCAGTGTCTGAAGAATTGTCTGATGTTCATTTAAAACATAATACAAAATAATATTCATGTCCTTATAGTATTATTAGGAAATGTAATTATTAACTCAAATGTGTGTTCATTTTATAACTGCATTCTGTAGTAATTTGGTTTAAACTCAATAATAATTTAAAAAAATTAACACTGAACACTAACCATTTAAATTAAAGCATTAATCTAAATGCAAACAGTTCTTTATATGGGTATATTTATGTAATTTGCCATATAATATACATTTTGTATTTAATTAAGGTCTCATTGAAAAAGGATTTCTATTTAATCTTGTCTTCTATAGAAATAACCTTGATATCAACACAAAGCGAAGTTGCTAAATATTTTTCATTAGGAAAATGTAATGAAGTGCAAATTTGCTATCCTTATTTGATTTGAAGCATTTATCAAACTATTGGTTAAGCACTAGGGGAGACATGGGTCAAATTTTAGAGGAGGAATGGTTTATTTGTCAGGAACATCTGAAAATATTCATGACGAGTTTTACTAAGCTAGCATTCCCATGAGAAAATAAATTACTTTGACTCTTACCTTTTATATAAACATAAAACCCCCCCAAAAACTTTATGAGGTAACAAAGCATTTTTTTTCTTCCACATAGTCACAAATATACATTGATAGAGATATCTTAAAGACATGCACATACTTATATATTCGAAAAAATTGTACGTATGTATATAGACATGCACACACATATATTTGAATAAATTGTATGTATGTATATATACGTATGTATATTTATGTGTAAATAGAACTTTTACTTCTTAGTAAAAATTGCTTTTTCATGTTATAAAGAAGCCAAATTAAAGTAAAAGATGCTAAAAATTATTTTTCCCCTGCTGATTAATATAGCAGGTCAATATTAAATTGGAATTATGACATTTTATATCTTGAATGGAACCTAGAGACTGTAAAATCTAATGATTTCATTTACAAATGAAGAAAGTGAGGACTTAAAATGTCAAGTAAATTGGGATAGTTCTCTGAGTAGAATCTTAACTCCTAGGCTAATGTACTTTCTTTTATACTGGATAGCCTCAGTTAAAATATGGGTTAACAGTCTCTAATAGGGGTCTCTAATAGGATAGCAAGTTACCTCAACAAGTAGTGATTGTCCTGGTTGTGGGGAAATAGTCATTTAGAGATTATTTGATTTCCTGTTGTGAATGCTGCAGAAGAGATTACTTCACTGGGATAGGAAGGGTGAACTAGGTCAGAAACATGGCTCCTAGAAGCACATCCGGCCCTGCAACACTCTTGAGTTAAGCCCAAATCATATTGAAATACAATTGGAAAATACTTAACAAAATAAATAAAAACACAATCATTAATAGGTAGTTTTCTGTGGACTGCAAGGATCTCTATGTATGGTGTAGTGGCTCCTGTTTCTGAGTTTAAAATCACTTTTTAGGTAATCTTTAATCTTTTATTAAGACTGTGATACTGTAAATTGTTTTTTTTTTAATTAAGTAGAATTCCTATAATAGTGTATTGGATTTTATATAAATCAGATTGACTGTGACTCTTCTTTTGTCATTATTGGCTATCCTAGTGTGGAATTTTCCTTTTCTTCAGAGTTTTAGGGGCAGTGGAATATGATCCTATTCCATTTTCAGACCCATCAGTATTTGATGTCATCCCCTAGTGCCATCTACTGGATTTGTGTTGCCATCACTTTTTCTGGCCTAATGGGGTTCCCTAAATTCTAAGCCCTTTACAGAAGAACAGAGTGATTTTGTTTACCCTTTTGCAACCAAATAACAATCACCAATATTTAGGTGCTTTTAAAGAAAATTTTGAAGTTTATGTAGTGGGGAACACAGAATGGGATTGAAACAGGGGTTCTGAGATCCGATGAAAAGGTCACAATAATCTTAAGAGGCAGAGTTTCTTATCCAGGTTCTTAACACCAATTATTAGGTACTGGGGTTTGGGGGTATGGATTCTCTCCTGGATGTAACTTTGCTTCTGGCCCTGGCCTCAATATAGACTTATTTTTAGTCCCATTAGTATGGATTTGGCTGGCTAGGGATGCTGTCTCAAGTTTCTAGAATTGGTTTTTCCCAGACCTAATTAATGGATTATAGTTGTATGGATTTTAGGATAATTTCACCTACAATTTCTTCTGACTCAGTTGCTCTGTAAAGTGTCACTCCTTTAGTATGGCTTGTGAACGTGCCTCCTGTTGCTCCATCCTCGAAATCTTATCTGGAAGTGGGAGAGGACCTTAACAAATATTTCTCCTCTATAATCTACCCAGTCTGGAAATAAGTTTTGCATCCTTGGAAAATATCCTTCCCTTCTTTGTTTTGAGTCATCCTGGGTTGACTCAAACCCGGAGGCAATTAGTTGGTACAATGTGTATAGATAGAGTGCTAGACCAAGAAGTCAACAAGAATCTGAATTCAAATCCAGCTTCAAAAATTTACTAGTTAGGTGATCCTGAAGTTATTTAACCACAGTATATGTAAAATGGGGATAATAATAGCCCCCATCTATCAGCGTTATTTTAAAAACCAAATAAGACCTTAAGGGTTATACTACATCACTCAGTTGTGGATTTATTTTTTTTAAAAGCTCTTTCTATTTATGTTGTTATAAGACATTGTGCATATTTTCTCCTGGGTTCTATGTATTTCATTCTGTATCCTTTCATCCAAGTCTTCCCTTTTTCTATGAATTCATCATATTTTTTGTTTCTATGACACATCATATCGTATTATATCATGTACCATAATTTATTTTATCATTCTTTAATTACAATTATTTCAAAATTTTATTTATTTACATATATGTATTTATTCATTTTTATTTCTTTAAATATGTTTGTTTATTAATTTATTATTAATTTATATCTGAAGTTTTCTTTATAGAGGCAGTTAGCCTGGAATCAGGAAGACCTGAATTCAAATTTGGCTTCAGATACATTCTAATACTATTTGTCTTCCTCAGTCTCTTCAATTGCAAAATGGGAATAATAGTACCCACTTCTCAAGGTAATTGTGAAAGTCAAATGGAATAATAATTTGAAAGCACTTAGCACAGTGCCTGATATATATTATGTAAATGCTTTTTTCCCCCCTACTATCACAAGAAGAGTTTCTATGTATATTTTGGTATATATATGACTACCTACTAGGTTGTTGTCCTTTGTTCTTGAAGAGGACCAAAATGACATCACTATGCTAGACTTAGAATTAAAGTTAGAAAGAACCTCAGTTTCTGGTATTTTATCCTGCTAGGTGATCTTCAGAATGTTTTAAATGGAATTAGTTCAGTGTCTTGGTATGATATTGGTATACTCTCCAGGTTCCACGGGCATAAAACAATGAAGTTAGCACAACAACTTTGTAGACCTTCAGTTTGTTAGTTTAATACCTCTCCTGTCCCAGAATTTCCTTTGGAGCCTCCCAAACACTGAGCTGGCTCTGACAATGTGTGTGTCAATCTCATTATCGATGTAGAAATCCCTGGAAAGTATACTGCCAAGGTAAGAGAATTTATTCATAGCATTCAAAACTTTGTCAATTGCTATAACTGATGGTTTCACATATGGATGGTGTGATGCTGGCTGATGGAGTACCTGTGTTTTCTTGGTGTTAATTGTTAGACCAAAATAGCACAAGCAACAGAGAATTTTTCCATACTTTGTTGAATCTCAGCTTCAGAGTCTGCAATGAGCGTACAATTACTGAAAACAAAAAATCATGTTTTGACTTATAGATTTTTTCAAGTTGAAGAAATTACCATCTATGTGTTAGCTGATTTTGATTCCACATTTGTCCTCATTGAAGGAATTTGGCAACATGTCTGAAAACATCATGCTAAAGCACACAACTTTGTTTCACTCTTTTGGTGATTGGAAAAGTTTGAGAGCATTGTTCAGAACCCAGACAAGCACACCATTTTGAAACTGACTTACTATACTGATGAACTTCTCCGAGCAACTGAATTTTGACATGATTTTCTATAAACCCTCACACAACTGACCGTATCAAAGGCTTTGGTCAGATTTACCAATATTGTTTACAGACCTCTGTCCTCCTGGCATTTTTCCTGTAATTGTCGGGCAGCAAGCACCATATCAACTGTTCCTCGGCCCCTTCTGAAGCCACATTAGCTTTCAGGTAGATGACCTTTTTCTGGATGTAGGACCAGTCTATTAAGGAATACTGGGGTACATGGCAAACAGTGGGAAGGACAATGAAAATTTCAGTCACTTTTTGAAAAATAGTGTAATGGGGAAGATTGGTCAATAAGCATCTAGTCTTGGAAGCATGTTTAGATTTGCCCTTTATAGTGGGTTATTTAGAACGTATGTCTTTTGTCAATTCAATTCAGAAAATGATTTGTTATTCAGAAATGGATATTTTATGTTCTAACTTGGGGTTAGTATTATGTGGTGATGAAAAGTTTTATTTATCATTTCTGAAGTTTATTTTCTTTTTTATGTATTTCTCTAATTTTTAAGATTTATTGTTTTATGTTTATTCTTGGTTTTTATTGATTTTTCTAGTTTTTAATCGCATATTCTGTTAATCTTCCCTTTTTTTTTCCCATTTTGCTCATAGACATTTTCAAGGACATTTTTTTTCCCCTTTGATTCCTACTTTAACTCCATCTGAAAAAATTTCAGATATCTAAATGTTGTCATTTCTTGTGGATTATGATTATTTTTTAATAACTTTTTCAAACTACTCATTGTGTGGTGTCATAACTGAATTTTCCTTTAGAGAAATCTTTTACCTGTTCCCTGCATTAATAATTATTTTATTGCATTATAATATGTAATATTCTTTCCTTTTTCACTTATTTGTTTTTTTCCTGTGCCCTAGATGATAGTGTATTTTTGTGAAAAGCCATGTGCAACTGAATTATATAGGTAGTCTTTAATATTCCTTTACAGTATACCATAAGTCTTATAACTGCCTTTTCCAGTAGTTTTATTCAGTTCTATATTTTCCTATTTTTTAAATTAGGTTCATTCAGCTCTTAGAAGCATTAAAATCTCCTACATTTATTGTGTTCTATATCATTTTTGAACTGAAAAATTTTTTCTTTCTGAAATTAGATGCTATCCATTTGGTGTATATATATTTGGTGTAAATATCAGTTACATCCTATGGTTCCATTAAAACAATGTAATTTCCTTGTTTTCTTTCTCTTGGTTTTGTGATTTTAAAATGTTTACTTTGGCTAATTGCTTACTTGAAATTCTGGAATTTTATCTCCTTTTCCTTTTAAGTCAGTACATTTCCAGGAGATTAGTTTTGCATATTTTATTTTTTTTCAGCCCTGTATAACTCTTCTTGACCCCATTTAGAGTTTTCTTGGCAAAGATTGTGGAATAGTTTGCTGTTTTCTTCTGTAGCTCATTTTATAGATGAGGAACTGAGACAAAAAGGGCAAAGTGACTTGCCAAGGATCACACAGCTAGTAAGAGCTGAGATTTGAAGTTAAGTCTTCCTGACTTCAAACATGGTACTCTATCCACTGTTACTTAGCTGCCCTTTCCATACATAAGGAAAAAATATTTAGACAAGATATAGCAATATATGTGATGTTTCAAAAGTCTTAGTTCAGTTTTAGATTAATAAAGCTTTGGTGTTTAGCTATTTCTTTTAAAGTGTATTTATTTATTAAAAAAAATTTTGAGTTCCAAATTCTTTCCCTCCCTCATCTACTGATAAGGGAAGCAATATAATATGAATTATATGTAAAGTCACACAAAGTGTATTTTCATATTTTTAAAAATTGTATCTTATTCTGATCCCCCTGACCATTACTCTCTTCCCATTCTAGTGAGTATAAATAGATAAATTTTATAGGCAAAATAAAGGAGCAATAGCATTAAATAAGATTGCAAAGCAGAACCTGGAAGTTACCTATAAATTGTTCCAAAGATCTAAGGAGAATAACTTACAAATTATATCATATGTTAACTAAATTTCAGATCCTAGTAATAGGTCAAATCAGGAGATATTACTTAGGCACTGCTTGTTAAAAATTCTTGTCCTATGATATGTACATTCTAGATATTATCTAGACCTCCATAACTCCAGAGCAGCAAAAACATCCAAAAGATGATGACTTTGAAACAACTTTGAAGTTTTACCAATCACTTTGAAATAATTTGAATATGATAGTGAACTCACCCAATGTGACACAGATAAGCAAGTGTTGGTCTTTTTCCTCAAAAAACTTATAAAAACTAGACTTTAAATTTCTACTCCTATCCCCCACCAACAAGGTCTCTTCCTTTTTCATTGTTCATTCTGCCTAGTGGTACCAACTCTAAATCCATACATAAGTGAGTGAAATGCTTTGTTTGCCCTTCCCCATTCCTTCCTTACACTTTCTTCATTATCACATTCACCCTCCCTAGGCCATCATCTGTCTCTGTTACCACTTTTTTTTTTTAACCACTTTTCTCTTTTTATGGGCTTTTTGTTTCTACACCCTTCGGATTTAATTAAAATGTTTATTATTGCCTTATTTCTCACTACAATCATAGTCTTTCCCAGTGAGTACACAAAGAACAGGGAATACTTGCCCTATTTCAAACTTCATTAACCAATATCACTTTACCACATTGATCATGTCATTAAAAAAAAGGAAAGAGAAAGTAAGAAAAATAAAGAAAGTGAAAAATAGTGTGCTTCAATCTGCACTCAGAGTTCACCAATTTTCTCTGTTGGTAGATAGCCTTTTTCAATATGGGTCTATTAGTATTATTTTGGATCACTGTATTGATCAGAGTAGTTGAGTCTTTTGTGGATGACAATAGTTACAATACTGTTACTACGTGCAACATCCTCCTGGAAAACTTTTTAGCTATTAAAGCTTAAAGCTACACTAAGTCTTTTGGGACATCTTTTTGGGACATCTTGTTTATAAATCTGTAACATAAAAGAACAAAAGCTTCTTTCATAACCATATTCTACACAATTAAAAACTCTATATAAATGCAGTAGCTTTATCATAGAATTAAAGCTAGAGGGGACATTAGAAGTCATTCAGTCCAACCCTTTGTTAGCAAATTGACACCCAGAAATGCCAAGAGATTTGTCACACAGGTAGAAAGTGACAGAATGAGAATTTGAACCCACATCCTTTGATTCCAAGTAGGATACCATTTTTATTGTTCCATGTTGTGTCCTTTTAAATAAATGAAGGGCTGTTTGTTTTTCTTTCTTTACAATCCTTTGTTCCTCAGAGATGTCAATGGCTAATGTTTCTGTAGCAACAATCAGTAAAGTAAAATTTCTTAAAATTTTAGTCATTTACTTATGTGACCTAGCAAGTCAAACGGATGTTTTGTTTTGTTTTGTTTTAAATTAGTTTATCTGATTATTTAAATCAGAATATCTCTTTCCCACTATTGTGTTGTAGCCTTCATAATAGCTTACCTTACTTGCAGTTATGATTGCAAGTAAGATCTGTACCTCCCCCCAAAAAATAGTTCTCACTTGTACTTCTGAATGGTAGAACCTGGACTACTCCACACCTAATTTATCAATTCAAACTATGCAACCATCTTTGAATAATCTGTCTTGCTATAAATTTAGCTGGAGCTGATTATCTGGCTTCTGTGGTATAATTTGTCCTTTTGTGGAATATCATTCCCATTCCCATCCCTCATAAACTTGACTCCTAGCTGGACTCTGAATGCTAGCTCTTGGCTACTTCCCATGATACTTCTTTCTTCCAGGAGTAATAGCAGTGACAGTGGTAGTAGGAGCAACATTGAAGGGGGAGACAAAATCCTGCCATCTTTGCTGCTCAAAAGAGTCACTCTCATAGGAGCATCTCGTTAGCTAACTCTTGGCTGGGCTTTCTGTTACCCATGTCTCAGATTTTAAAAAATTACCACTAGTATTCACAGTCACACTAGGAGTGATGAAGGAGATTGCTTTCTTCATCTTTCAGCCTTTCTTTAGTTAGATGGCACAGTAAATACATAAAGAATTGGACTTAGAGTCAGAAAAATCTAAGTTTGAATTCTGCCTTAGATATTCACTAACAAGGTAACTGGACAAGTAACTTAATCTGCCTCAGTATCATATTTGGAGTACCTAGGGAATAAATGAACCAATATTCCAAGATTGTTATAAGGATCAAATGAGGTAACAAAAGTGGCGTGTGTGTGTGTTTATGTGTGTGTGTGTGTATGTGTATTTCAAGGATAAATGAGGTAACAAAAGTGATATATATATATATATGTATATATATATATATAAATGTGTATATGTGTATGTATATATATATATATGTATGTATTTGTATATATAATACACATATACATACATATTTCTATTATTATTTTTGCCCAATGATCATTCCTCATTCTTCTTGAGAATATATTTGGAAGATAATGTATTCCTTTCATTGTTCCTGTAATCTCAAAGTTAAGAGGGATTTTAAAGGCTCTCTGTTGCAGCCATGCATCATCTGACCAAGAATTCCATTTACTACCTCTCCTTTCATCCTGCTAGATGTATAAGTCCTGTGCTTTCCTAAGATTAGTTGCCAGAGCACCTGACTTAAAGCCTAGAGACCATAGCATCAAATATAATCATTGTCACACTGTAATAATATGTGTCACCCTAACAGACTCAGGATTTTTTTTTTTTTTACTTTTACTTTACTTCCTCTTTTGACTTGAAAGAAATAATATTGATTTAGAGCAGGGATTCTTTACATGAGATTTTAATCTGCCCAAGGCATCCACTGGATGGCAAAAAGAAATACATCTTTATTTTCACTAATCTCTAAATTAAATTTAACCTTTCCTACAATTAATTAAGAGCATTGTTCTGAGAAGAGATCCCCAGGTTTCACCAGATTGACAGAGGTTTGAAAAGATACTTTGATAAATATAACTAAGACACATGAGTCACAGTCAAACCACAAGCATTGAAGCAAAAATTAAACCTTAGACTTAAGTTATATGTAAATACTGTAGCTTTGCACTGTGGAACCTGTGTGTGTTGGTTAGAACAATAGACCATAATCTAAAGTGTAAGCAAGCTCTGTTTAAAATTGGCTTTCTTTTTTATTTTATATTAGCATTAGAGATTTAGCTATTTAAAAAAAATCATACTTTTGAACTCTTAAAACAACGAAAGAAGAAAAGGTTGCATTGTTCCAGTGCAACTTTGTTTTTTGAGAAAATTTTAAAGGCCTCTAATTTTATTTCTTTTTAATACAAGAATGAATTCTTCTTTATTATTCTCATTTTAGTTAGATCTTTGGTGACAATTTTTCTTTTTAAAATTCCCATTTCTATGAGTTCTTCTCTGGTATTGGATAAGCATAAAACCTTTAAAAGTTTATTTTAAGAAGTCAAGAATTTTAAATTCTCCAGCGATTGCAAATGAAGATACAAGCAGGCATTGAACAACAGGAAGTAGTGATTGCAACAATTACTTGTTGTCCTAAAAGTCTGATGTTCTTACTCAAAATGATGATAACATTTGAATAAGAATCAGTCGGGCTAAGTCAGAAAGTTTTGATCTGCAAATGTTTAGAACAGAGAGATCTTCATTACTTCAAGTAAGAATGGACTCCATCTCCATTACTGAATAATATTTTTATGCTATTAGATTGATATATTGTAAAAGAAGATGGTCTGATCTTGTGGCAAGAGGAATGGATTGCTATTGAACAGATGATGAACTGTGCTGGCATATTCTCCTGACAGATCCTTTCCCTATCATTAGCATATTGAGCAGGTTCCTTCAGGTCAACTCAAGGGATCTAATAGGCAAGAGTCACACAACATCATAGATATTAGTGGAATATGATTGTCTTCATTAGGAGAGGGCAGACACATTTATCAGCTGTACTTAAAATTTACAATGGGAGAGTGAACATTCATAACAGTATATGGAGAACCTTCAGAACCCCAAAATACCTGCAGGCCATGATGAGGTATATAAGTAGCATTTTAATAGAAGACAGCTATATAATGGATTTATTGAGAAGTGTAGAGGGCAGGAAGACATTACAGAGAAGCTTAGTTGTTTATCTTGCAGACTGAAAAAAAAATCTCATTAATGGCCATTATAAGTAAATTAGAAACCATTACAGATTTACTGATTGTTAGAGGTAGAAAAGACATTAAACATTGTCTGATCCAATCGCCGTTTTTATGTTTGAGAAATGTGAAACCCAAAGAGGAGTAGGAAGTAATTTGATAGATATTAGAATACAGCTTTGAATTTGGGTGGCTATGATTTCTTTTTTTAGGAATATTGGAATGTTAATATCTTCCCTGTTGCTGGAATTCAGATTTGTATGTTTAGTTTTGTTTAGACTCAGTTTCTTTTTAGATTGTGAACTTAAAAACAAAACAGACAGATGGTCTTCAAAAAGGCACCCATCAAAAGAATTATTTTGACATTCTCTTTTGCCTCCAGCACCGTTGTGTAATGTGTATGTTCTTTTGCTATTTTTAGACAGCCAATTAAAAAACAGCAATTAAACTCTGTCAATTTATCACTTTTGATAGATGTTATGTTGTCTACTGAATGACCTCAGAAAGCTAGGTTTGGGGTGGCTCTGGGGATAGCACACTGTGCTAGAGTTAGAAAAACCTGAGTTCAAGTTTTGCCTCAGGTGTTTAACTAGCTCTGTGAACCTTTGATAGTGTATGGACTCCTTTTCAGAATAATGTTTTTAAATATTGGAAGGAAAAGCTAAATTTCATTTAAAGGTTAGTGAAAATAAAACTATTTCTTTTTTCTATCCAAGCTCATGGATCCTAGAAATCTGCCCATGGATCCTTGGGCAGGTTATGAATGCAGTGACATTTATGAGTCTCAATTTTCTCATCTGTAAAGTGAAGATGATAAAAGCATCTACTTTAAGAATGTACAGATCTAATGAATTTACATGGAAAGAGCTCTGTAAATCTTAAAGTGCTACAAAATGCTAGTTTTGACTGTTATTATTATAAACTGAAGGGTAAGTGAACTCTGTGAGCTATTACTGCAATATCATCATGCCTCATACTGGAAGATAAATAAGGTCCAAATTATGGAAAGCATTGAATCTAAAACCACTAAGCATTATGGAAAGCCTTGAATCTTAAACCATATATAGGATGCTAAAAACCACTAATACTAATAATAATAATAAGGAAAAAAATTCAGTTTTTTAAGTTTCTATGTATTTAACTAATTTTTTTCCCCTGAGTCAGTTGGGGTTAAGTGACTTTCCCAGGGTTACACAGCTAGAAAATGTTAAGTGTCTGAGGTCAAATTTGAGTTCAGGTCCTCCAGACTTCAGGGCTGGTACTCTATCCACTGTACCACCTAGCTGCCCCGTAGTTAACTATTTTTTAAATGGAAGTGGTCTGTGGTTTTTGAAGTGAAAAAAGGGAAGGGAAAGGGAAGGAAACAAATATTTAAGTACCTGCTATGAGTGGTACTCTGGATAGAGCACCAGGGCCTGGAATCAGAAGTTAAAATCTGGCCTCAGATATTTATTAATTGTGTGATCCTGGGCAAGTCACTTAACCCTATTTGTCCCAGTTTCCTCATCTGTAAAATGAGATGAAGGAGGAAATGACAAAACTTTCCAATATCTTTACCAAGAACTACAAATGGAATAATGAAGATTTGCAGATTCACATATGACTGAACAGCAATAAAATAAACCAGGTACTGTGCTAAGCACTTTACAAATATTATTTCACTTGATCCTCCTGACAGTCTTGTGAGGTAGCTGCTGTTATTTTCTCCATTTTACTGTTATGGATACTGAAACTAACAGGTTAGGTGACTTGCCTGGAGGTTATATTGCTAGTAGATGTTTCATGTTGGATTTCAGGTCTTCCTAAATCTAGAACTAATGTTCTATTTACTGCATCACCTATAGGAGCACAGGATTCTATATTTAGAGTTGGAAAAAAAAATCTTAGGAGCCATTTTTATGAGGAAACTGAGGCATTTGAGCCATGTAGTGGCAAGAGATGAAGGAGAAGATTGCAGAAAAAGCCAATTTTGAGAACAAAGGAACTGTTCCAGAGAAAAAATTTCTTTTCAAACAGGGCAGTGGTGGAGCCAGCTCAAAACTGTCTAAAGACCATGATTATTAAAGTTTCAGCATGAGCATTAAAACCTAGTAAATCAGCAAACACTAAAAATCAGGACACAATTGAAGACTAAGTGATGAAAAATATATTAATTACAGAGATTAAACTTGAAGGTGAACATAGTATGTGTTGATTTACATTCAATCTCCATAGTTCTCTCTCTGACACAGATGGCATTTTCAAGCTAAAGTTTATTTGGATTGCTTTGGATCACCAAAGCATTGAAAAGAACCATGCCTTTCATAGTTGATCAACGCACATTCTTGCTGTTTTTGTGTACAATGTATTCTTGGTTCTGCATTTTTTTGCTCAGCACCAGTTCATGTAAATTTTTTAAGACCTTTCTAAAATCAGCTTGTTCATTATTTTTTATAGAATAATAATATTTCATAACCTTTATATACCATACATTATTCAGCCATTCCCCAAATGAAGGGCATCTATTCCTTTTCCAATTCTTTGCTATCACAGAAAGAATTGCTACAAACATTTTTGCACATGTGGATCCTTTTCCCTCCTTTATGATTTCCTTGGGATATAGATAGACCCATTAATGGTACTGCTGGATCAAAGGGTATGCACAGTTTTTATAGCTCTTTGGGCATAGTTCCAGATTGCTCTTCAGAATGGTTGAATCAGTTCACAGTTCTACCAACAATGGATTAGTGTCCCAGTTTTCCCACATCTCCTCCAACCTTTATCATTATATTTTCCTGTCATCTTAGCCAATCTGAAAGACGTGAGGTGGTACCTCAGAGTTATTTTAATTTTCATTTCTCTAATCAATAGTGATTTAGAGCATTCAGATTTAGAGCATTAGTGAACTTCAATAAGTTACTATTAGACCTTATTTAGACCTCATTTTCCTCATCTTCAAATGAAGAAATTGAACTTGATTATGTATTACTCTATGACCTCACAACCCTGTGAATTATTTTACCTGTTTAGCCCTATCAATGTTTTATATAATGATACTTTGTGGTTCACAAAATATCTTTTTTGTCTAATTAAAAAATCTATCAATCAACTTAATCAAAGTCACTTTCATTGCAAATTGAGAAACTTATTACTCAATTCAAGAAAGAAATTTAATTCCACAGACATTTATCAAACTCTTGAAACTTGTAAGACATATTGCTAGGCCCTGGGAATAAAACAAGAGACAAGAAAAAGCAGAACCAAATGAGGAAAAGCCTCTAGAATAAGTAATAATCTGAATTGACTGAAAGTTTGCAAATAGGAAAGTAACATGATCAAAGCACAGCAATAGGAAGATAGATGATTCAGATAGCAGTTTAAATGAACAGGAATAGACTAGAAGCAGGAAGGCTGGTGCCTTGTCTCTGAGACTGCATCCCATTTGCATACTGTGTAAACGCCTTTATGCATGTGTATGTGTATATACACACATATATATATATGTATGTATGTATTTTATATATGAATACTTACTTATATGTTGTCCCCCCTCCATAAGTCTGTAGGCTCCTTAAGGAAAGAGATGATTTTGGGATCTTTTTGTTTGTTTCAGCACTTTAGAGCATGTAGTAAGTGATTAATAATTATTTTTTAAATTTGTTAATAATAATTTTAATTTGTTAATAATAATTATTTTTTTAATTTGTTAATCTATATGTCACTTTAAGATTTCCATATACAAATAAATTTGATCCTCATTTGATCCTCACACCAATTCTGTGAGTTAAATGCTATTATTTCAGTTATTGCTTACAAGAAAACTGAAGATCAGAGAGCAGGATTACACTGCTAGGGACATCCTGAGATGTTTGAGATCTTATTTATTTCAATATCTGCATCCTACCTGGTTTAGTCACTGCTGTTTGTCAATACTATTTTACAGGTGAGTTAATTAAAACCAATGAGGATTTGAATTCCTTCTGGCTTTTGGAAACACAAATATTTTGTATTTAGCTTAAGAGTTTTTATATTCATGATGATGGTTTTGAACTTTTTGAGATTGTGAATTGCTGCTCTTTAGTGCAAATAAAGTAGGACTCAGACTAGTCATATACTACTATCCTATTTTTATTTCAAAAGACAGAGATTCTTGGAGGTTAACAGAATATAGTGTTAGATCTAATAATCTCTAGGATATCTTTTTCATCTGAAATCTTGAAATACATTTTTAGCCATAATATTTAACCCTCTTTTTGGCCTTCTCACTTACCTTAAACCTACTTTCAAGTTAAATTATCTCCTTTTGCTTGTATCTTGACTTATGGTAGGTAGCACAGTGGGTAAAACTCTAGGCCTCGAGTGAGATCTGAATTCAAATGTTATATCACACATTTATAAGTTGTGTGACTCTAAGTAACTTAACTTCTGCCTGCTTCAGTTTCCTCAATTCTAAAATGACAACAATATTCTCCTGGTGTTGTTATGAGGATCAAATGAAATGATAATTGTAAATATTTATCTAAGACTGGATTTGAACACAGGTCTTTGTACCTTTAGACCTAGCACTTTATCTACTGTGATACTAGTTTCATCAAACAATAGTTTATGTCAAATGCAGCATTTGAATGCTTGACCAACTGGCTCTAGATTCAACACTCTATCCTTTATATCAGGCTGACTCCTTTTAAAAACAAGAATTAAAAAAAATTGAATATTAAAGGAAATCATTTATTTCATAGGCAATGAACAGCTTGCCTTTAAACTCTATTTAAGATTCTGATTGTAGGCTATTTCTTGTCAAGCTTCAATGAGAAAAGGTCGATGGTGACCTCAAATCTAGTAGTAATCAGGGTAAGAAATCTCTCTGTGGGACACAGAGAAGGGGCCAGCCACATAAGGGAAACTCCCAGTAGCACAGCCAATTTAGTAGCATCACAGAAGATGTGTCACAGAATTAACACTTGTCTTTATTTCACAACAGAAATTATCCTGAGGAAAGTTTAGTTCATCATCAGTATGTGCAGCAAAACCCAGGAAATTAATGCTACTTTAAATCAGTTTACTTCTATTTATTGAGTTTTATCCCTCAAACCTAAGCTTATTTTAATTTCTTGCTTAGTGGTGCATTTCTTTTAAGTTGGGGATGAATCCTCAGAGGATGACATCAGAGGTGCTTTAGTGGAAATGTTTTTCTTCATCTCTGTTAAAGTACAGGGCTTAGAGATCACAATCTCTGAGTAAAGAATGTACCCTAATAGCCTGGTATATTCTGAATTCCTCTTTGCTTTAGATGTACAAACATTTAATTTTCCAAGTCACTATCTTTTTTCCAGTGTTTGTTTACTAGATATTTTGTTGACTAATACCTTGTTATTTGAATCATTCAGAATTCCCAAGTCACAAATAGAAAATTCTCCAGAGGATTAAGTTTCTTAGCTTTATCTTTGTGCTTATTACTTGTTAGTGCTGACAACAATTGCTTTAGTTGGCACGGATGGGAATGGTTATTACTATTTAAATGTTTTGAAGAAATTGAGTAAAGCTTTATTTTTTTTATTAGACTATTTTCACTAATATATATTTTTAATAAGTTTTTCTTGTCTTTTTAAAAAATCACCATAATTTCCCCCACTATCCCTTTTCACCTCTTAAGGAGCCATCCCATATGAAAAATAGTGCTTTTTAAAGGCAAAAATAAAGTTTAAAAGAAGAGGAAAAAATTCAGCAGGCTATCAGAAAGTCTGAAATTAAGTGCAATGTGTAGAACTAATATGGATTCCCTCCTAAGTAAAGATCGCCTATATCTTTTAAGATGAACTTGAAAACTTTTCTCACATATGACATTTTATATTTCTGTTCTTATACATTTGTGTATTTCTTTATCTAGTCATATTCATTTTCACCAATTCTTTAGTCATTTAATTTGGTCACACCTTTCAAATATCTCAAACTCTGTTTTCATAGTTAATTCCAGTGATATTTGTTGAGGTAATTGTTGATCTTCTCCGAATCCTATATTCATTGGGGGATTGGAAGACTTGTGTCTCATGTAATGACTAGTATCACAAAATTACACTATCCTTTGATAATATCAAAATGATATTTTTGACCACCACTAAGAAGCCAGGTACTTGAATAAATAAAGCCATACTTGTTCATTTATTCCTCCTCATGATCAACAGCATACATTTCCAAGGCACCTAGTTAGGGCTATGGACCCATGAAACTGAATAAAGCTAACTAATTCGTGCAAGAAGACATACTTTATGTTTTAGGAAGTAGCTAGAAATAAGTAATGAAAATATAGTAGAGTCAAAAATCTCTCCTAATTCTTTGAAAACACATTGTCTAAATTAATCCTCAAATCCTAAGGATTTCACTCTGCTATACTTGCCTTCCCAGAGAAACTAACAGTCAATATGACTTAGTTCATATGTCAATATGACATTGTCAATATGACTTAGTTCGGTACCAAGACATAGAGAAAGATGCAAGCTGGCTTTAAGTGTATTCACATTCTAGTATGTTATGTTTTATTTTCAGCTCAGTAAATCTTCAGTACTATTGAAGTGTATGTGATTTAATAGAGATATTAAATTGAGAGAGAAAATTTGACATGATGATTTATTCAGAAGATACCTAGCCCTTGTTGTTCCTAATTAAGGTAAAGGAGGAGTCCTTTCTGGGTTTAACGCAAAAAAAATGAGTTGGAGAGCAGGATTTTGTTTAGGAATTAAAATTAAAATTAAGTTAAAGAAACACCAATAAGATTTCTACTTTACATTACATGATAGGTTTCAGAAAGTGAACAGCCCCCCAAAATATGCAACAATAAACCTGTGTTTTCCATCAACAAAGGATCCATTTTTAAGATGTTATCTTAATATTTCTAAAAGAAGGAGAGACAGATTGAAGAAGTCTTATTGACATAGGAACTTTCTTCCCTAATTCCATCATTTTAGTGTTGAGAAAAACCAAAGTTCTGGGTCAAAAGTTACTCATACAAGGTCATGCTGGATAATATGTAAAACCTCAAAAATGGCAAGTTAAGAGCACAATGTATAATCCCTTCAAAGAGAGAGAGATGTCCCTGAAAACAACATGGATCTGAGCAATCCATAACTGAGGGAGTTTCAATCAGTACTTTTATAATTGGAGTTTGAGTGTCCATTTTAAAGATTCAAAATCAGCTCAATCAATCAGTAAACATTTATTAAACTCTTACTATATGCCAGGCAAAAAGAGACAATCTCTGCCTTCAAAGAGCTCACAATTGTATAAACAAGTTATATACAGGATGAACAAAAATAATTCACAGAGGGAAAATACTGGAATTAAGAGGAATTGAGAAGACTTTCTAATATTGTATTTTAGTTGGAATGTAAAGAAAGCCTAAGGTCAGTATTTGAAGCAAAGGAGAAAGAGAATCTTGGCCATGAGGGACAGCCAGAGAAAATGCCTGGAACCATGAGACAGTATATTTTGTCATGGAACAGCTAAAAAAAGAATGTCTCTAGATCAAAGAGTATGTTATCACTGTAAGTATCACAAGACTAGAAAAGTAGAAGATGAGTATGAAGGGCTTTGAAACTAAACAGAGCATTTAAAAAATTTAATCCTATAGATAATAAGAAGCCATGGGTGTTCATTGAATGAACTGATGATATGATTGAAACTGAGCATTAGGAAAATCACATCAGTGTCTTAACGGAGGATGGATTGGTTTGGGGAAAGATTTGAGATAGGCAATTCAACCAGTAGGCTATTACAGTAATCTAGGCATGAAGTGATAAGGGTCTGCACTAGAGTGGTAGAAGTGCTAGAAAAGAGGGAATATATGAGAGATGTGGCAAAGATGATTCTTTTTTGAAGCAAACTCCTGGAAGTGTAAAATAAGGATTTAAAAATATGTATTCCTCTGCAAATTGGCAAACTGACAAAATAAATGGTGTGAATGTAGGAAGTTAATACACTTGTGCATTGTTGGTGGAGCTGTGAATCAGTAAATCATTTTATAAAACACTTTGGAATTACTTAAAATAAAATGTGTTCAAGTTCCTAAGATGAATTAATTTTTAGAAGCACTTCTCTGACACTATCTAAATCTTGATTGATTGGAAAGTCCATAGATACCTGTATTGATTATTTAAAAAAAAATAAACGTGAGAATGATCATCATATTCAATAAGATACTGTTTATCTTCACTAATTACAAAGCACCCTGATCAAAATACCAAGCAATGAGTGCCAGACTTTCTCTGGATGATCATGTCTATCCTTTGATGATTTAAAACACAAGCTCACTGTTGCATGTCTTTTTGTGCTGTTCACTTTCAGTAGATCAGGGAGACATTTTGCATGAAAGGTCATAAAATATCACAGTTGACATGGATACTTCTGATATCTTCATTGCTAAAGGGCATGCCGGAGAGTTTGGCTGTTGGGGATTCTGGCATCATTAATAAGCAGTAAAGATTTTAGACAATGCTATCTCTGTGACAAGCAATCAGCTTTTAGCTAAGATACCATTTTCAAAACAATTTATTCTATCTTCAGTTAGAATAAAACCTTTATGGCAACAGTTTACTGTTAACTTTTTACAGCTTGGTTGTTGGAATTTTCATTGTGACTAGTAAACATTAAGTTCTTTTTAGGCCAAGATTATAGATCTAGACCTAAAAGGGATCTCAGTGGAACTTTAGTCCAACCCCATCATTTATAGTTGAGAGAACTAGTAATTATTAAGTGCCTACTATGTGCCAGGCACTATGCTAAGTATTTTCCACTTATCTCATTTGATCCTCATAACAATCCTGTGAAGTAAGTGCCATTATTGTTGCCACTTTACAGATAAAGAAACTGAGTCAGACAGAAGGTAAGTGAATTTGTCCAAGACCACATAGCTCTTACGTGAGGTAGCTTGGTGGATAGAGCACCAGACTCGAAATCAAGAATACCTGGGTTCAAATCCAGCTTCAGACACTTACTAGCTATATGATCCTGGGCAAGTCATTAAACCTCAGTTTCCACAGTTGTAAAATGGAGATAATACTAGTACTTACATCCCAGGATTGTTGTGAGATAACAGACATAGTGAGATAATCATTGTAAAGCATTTGGCACAATGCCTAGCATATAGTACACACTGAAAGAATGATAGCTGACAACAATAATCTGAAATCAGATTTGAACTCAGCTCAGACCCAGCACTCTAAAACAACTTGCTCAAGATCACACATGTAGAAAATATCAGGGCAGCTTTTGAATTCAGGTCCTATGTCTCCAGGACTAGTGATCGTTCCATCACTATCTCAAGTGAAAACAGCTAAATTAAAATTTGAGAAAGTTTTGCCAATTATCCTCCTCACCCCCAAGGAAGGGGGTGTTATCTTTTTTTTTTTTTTTTTTTTACTATTTTCAAATGAAAATTTTCTATTTTTGTTATTTTTGAATTGAGAGGAGAGGCAAGAAAGGATAGTCTATAAATAAAATATAGATAAGACAACAAGTGACAGGCAGGCTACTCTAAAAAAGAGAAAATGGTATGAGGAAGAAGAGGAATAGGACAAAGGGGGAGCATTAAGACAAAAACAAGAAGAAAAAGGAAGAGCATGATCACGTGAACCTAGATAGAATGATTTAACTGGGAGATTAGAATGAGGAAACCCAACTGCTCTGACCTACTCTGCCAATAACTAACTGTGTGACCTAGGTCAAGACATTCCAGAGTCAGAAAGTCAGATGTTAGTACCTCAGCTTTTTCATCTGTAAAATTAGGTCAAACTAGAAGACTCCTGAGATCTCTTTTAGCTCTCTGAACCTCAAATCCTCTCATCTCTGAGGCTCTTTCTAACTCCAAAATTCTCAAAGGAAAAGGTACAAAATTTTGGTCAAAAGTCTACCCATGCTAGCATGTAAATCTCGATTTTTGCTTTCCTTAAATATATCTGTATTTATTTTTTTTTAAAGACGACTTGTTGACTGACTACAGCTCTAAAACTGTCCCTTCTTGCTTAGTTGATTATTTTAAAAATCGTGTTTTACCAGTGGTACTTTGGAATCTCTTGACATTTTCCCTCATAAGGCCCCTGCCCTCATTAAACCAGTTTGACAATTTAGATTTAAAAGTTCAGAGAGATAAAATTAGTCTATGACTGCTACAGAGCAAATACTGAGGGAAAACGGATTGAAAGATTGAGTTGATCTCTTTCAACCTATAGCAAATTGTTTCTCATTAGGAATTTTTTATTTTTAGCTGAAGGATGTAGTTGAGGGAATAGGTCAGTGTGATAGTCAAAGTAGAGGGCATTCAGAGCTGCTGTTTTTTAACAGGAACTTAAAATAAAAGTCTAAGTTCATTATAGGGGGTGGGAGACAAAAAAATAGAAATTGATACCCCCCCAAAAGAAATTCAAAGATTAAAATCTGAGGGTATAAAGAATGCTAACCATAAGCTAAAGTCTGGTAACCAGAGAGATCCCTGAATGACCCAACACTCTGAAAACTCAATTCAAAGAAAAATTTAAGCTTGAGAGTTTTTGCTATCTGGGTAGAATCTGCTCTCTCCCTTAATGAGTTTGGTACCTGAGGCAATGAATTTCCTGCTGATAGAAAGGTCTTTCAACCAAAAACTCTTTAAAAATATATAAAAATATAAGGGCAGGGAAAGAAGCATATTAAGTTTTTACTATGTTATCTGAAACTGTGATGAGCTTTTTACAAATATTATTTCATCTAATCTTTTATAAAGAAATTTCATACAGGAGAGGCAAACGTAAAAACCACCAAAACCAAAGTTTTTGTCCCCTTAGATTTTGTTGATCCTGAGGCTGAGGCAAGGGCAGATATTTTTCTTGAAAAGCTATAACAAGGCCTTCAATTTATGAACTAAACATCCTGGAAGAGCTAACTCTTCTCATTAGGAAGAAGTACCGTATCTATAGCCAAGGATTTCATAAGAGGACAGAAGCTGGAAACAGAGAAATTATGACTATGTGCCCAATTGGCTCTGCCTGGTTGGATCCCCTGGAGAAAGTGCATCCATCTAGATAGCATAGAACTAAACTATAAACGTGGAGTAGCATCTGGTTGTAAGTTCATTTCCAATGGTGCCATATGCAAATAGGAGCCTCCACAATAATATCATTTGAGGACATAAGTGACTTAGAAGTATCAGCAGAAGGAATTGCTCTTCTATACTTGGAGCCTGGGCATATATACATATATGTCTTTCTACTTCCATGTCCTGGCCATATATTACATCCAGTACATACTGGCCATGTAGTTCCAATATATGTGACATTCTATTTGTGTGATTCTCCATGTAGGAACCCTGGTCACCTATAACTTCTGTGTTTTCTTTGGTCACACATGTTTTCTGCATGTGTGCCTCTTCATGTATGTATCTTGTATGTGTCCATTTTTCCTATTGATGGCATATTTATTTGTGGGAGAATATATCCTAGGATTGCAGAGGACAAGTTTTATTGCTATTTTTCTTACTATGCCTTTTCATTAAATAGCTTTATTTTGAACTATTTGTATTCTCTGTTAAAAGAAAGCTAAACTCATTGATGGGGGCTTGTGAACTATGTTAATGTATACCTTAAATTTAGGGCTGATTTTCTCTAGGGGATAAGATAAAGAACATTGTAATAATTAAGGGAGAAGGCCATTACCTGAAAAATAGAATTAGAGAAGGTTTCAGGTAAATGGCATTTGAGCTGAGTTTTAGGAAAAGCAGAAAAAGAATACTATCTGCTATGTGGCAGGCAATGTGCCAAAATAAACTCTTTACAACTAACTCATTTGATATCCTGCGAGATAGACATTATTATTATCATTATTTTAACCATTAAAGAAACTGAGGCAAACTTGCTGAGGCACATATACTAACTACTAAGTGTCTGAACTCTGATTTAAACTCACATCTTATTGACTCTGGGCCCAGCTCTTGATCCAAAGCTATACCTTAAAAGGTAAGTATGAATTACCAGATCAAAAAGGAGAGAGAGACTGTTCAAAAGATAAGAACAATTGAAAATAAAACTTTGGAGGCAGGAAAACATGGTAGATAGAGAATGGTCCAGTTTGGATAAAGTAGGTTAGTGTGAAGCTAACATGAAAAAAAGGTCAAGAAGCAGGGGGGTATCATATCATGGAGGGCCTTGGAAAGCAAAAGCTTATAATTGGCAGGTAATTGGAAGCCAATGAAGATTTGTGAGTAGAGGGAGTACATGTATTATATTGTTATTGTGTCTGTTTCTATAAAGTACCTTCTTAATAATTTAGTTTAATAAACATTTATTTATTAAGCACCTGCTATGTGCCAGACACTGTGCTAAGCACTGAAGATACAAATAAGAAAAAGAAAGACTTTTTCTCTTTATCTCAAGAAGATAGAATGCCGGGCCTAAAGCTAGGAATATCTGAGTTCCAATCCTGTAACAGACACTTACTAGCTGTGTAAGTCACTTACCCCTATTTGTCTCAGGTTCTTCATCTGTAAAATAATTTAAAGAAGGAAATAGCAAATGATTCTAGTATTTCTACTAAGAAATACCCCCCCAAAAGGGTCATGAAAACTGCAATGACTACACAACAACCTTGCCCTCAAGGAGCTTATATTCTAATGGGGAAGACACAAAAAAAGGAAGCTAAAAAGGGAAAAGGAAGGAAAAATCGCTAGGGAATGCTTGGCTCAGAGGCATGATATTCCTGGAATAGGAATCCAGTGCAGCTCCTGATAGAGAATGGAGAATTACCTGGAAAGGTCCAAAATTTCAGGTTCCTCTATAAAGGAAGGCTTTTGAAGGAGCTTAGTGATCCATCTTCCAATACTCCAATCAGAGGGTAGAGGCCATAAGGTGTTAGTCAGTAAACATGATGTTGAGATTTCAGGTGATCAAACTTATCCTGAGTTCAGTATGATGTTCTGGCAGGGGAAACTGTTGGAAAGTGGAGATTTCCCTGGGTTTTCTTAATAGCTTGATAGAGCCCTAAAATCTGTTAAATTATTTGGATGGTATCAACATTCAAAACCATATGGTTGATAGCATCCAGTAAGTGATTTTGGCTTTTAAAGTGCATGCTAGTTCTTATTTATATAGCAAAAAGGCAGGACTAGATGGCTTCTAAAGTCTCTTCTAGCTCTAAATCTCTGCTCTTATGTCCATCTCTTTGTGTATAATATGTGTCTGTGCACATGCATATAAATATGGATCTATATGTACATATATATGTATACACACACACGTGTGTGTGTATTTCTCTTCCTTTCATGGATATTTAATGAAGGATGAGTCCAAGAAGGTGCTAAATGTGGTAGGAGCAGTGGGAATAGAGAGAACAAAGCAGATGTGAGAGATGTTGTAAAAGTAGAAGCAGCAGCTCTTGACAATATTTTCCTAATATGTATATATTTACATTCTGTTAATACTCACACAGTATGAATAAATAATTTCATAATGAAAGCACATTAGAGTGTGAATTCTGCACAGTGCTAGACAGCTAATTGAAAATTGAAAATGCATTAAAGGGAGTTGGAAATTTGACATCTCATAATGGAATTTTTCCATTTCCACACACATATTCATCTATCTTTCAGACATCTCAAACTAAATGTCCAGTAGGCATTTTAAACTTAGCATATCTAAAGCTGAATTCATTATCTCCTCCTGCCTCAATTCCTCTCTTTTTCTAAATTTCCCTACCATCTTCCAGTCCTCCAGACTCATAACCTAGGTCATCCTTGACTCTTCACCACCTCTCATCCCACTCATTTAGCCTTAGGGTTAGGGTTAAGTGACATCTTTCAAATACATTCTCTTCTTTCCTCCGCAATTGCCAGACCCTCATCTTCTCACACCTGGACTATTTTAATAGTCTGCTAGTATTTTGCCTATCTAAAAACCCTTCCCACTCCAACTTATCTTCTAATCATCTGTCAAAGTGATTTTACTAAAGCATGGGTCTGATCATATCAATCCTTCCTTCTTAACCTACTCAATAAACTCCAGTGACTCCCTATTATCTCCAGGATGAAAGTAACATCCTCTGCTTGACATTCAATACCCTTCCTAATCCAGCCTTGCCTTCCACCTTTTCCATTTTCTTACCTCTTTTTCCTGATCATATACTCTGGAGTGCCAGTGATACCTACCTCCTCTCTGTTCTATGAAAAAGGTACTCTATATGTTGTTTCCTAGCATTTTCTCTGTCTGCCTTCTGGCTTTCTTTATTCAAATACCAATTAAAATTCCATTTTTTACCCTGGAAGACTTTCTTAATTCCCCTTAATTACAGTATCTTCCTTCTGTCGATTATTTACTATTTATTCTGTATATAGATTGTATACATTCATTCATTTGTTTTCCTTTGCTTCTTTTTGCATTCCTACCATGTAGTAGTCACTTAATAAATGTTTAATTTTGTTTAGTTAGGGCTGGTTAAAGACTGTTACCTATTTTATTCCATGATTTAAGTTTTGGGCCAGCTAGGTTGTGCCATGTACACAGAGGAGCCGGGCTTGGAGTCAGGATTATTCATCCTCCTGAGTTCTCTTCTGACCTCCTCTGCTTCTTGTGGGAAAAGTAATTTAATCCTGTTTGCCTCAGTTTCCTCATCTGTAAAATGAGTTGAAGAGGAAAATGACAAACCATACTAGTATCTTTGCTAAGAAAATCACAAATAGGGTCAAGAAGTCAAATGTGAATGAAATAACTAAACAATATGTTTCTGCTTAGCACAATGCTGTACAAAGTAGGCACTTAATAGATGCCTATCAAAAGAATAAAATTATACAATTTTCCAACTTAACAGAAACATAAAGATCATCTACTTATAAATTACTTCCTTTTAAAGATAAACTAAAAATCAGAAGATTTAAGTTATTTGTTTGAGGTTGCACAAAGAATCCAGGAATCTTCAGAATCTAAAACTACTATTTCTAGGGATTATCAGAGTTTGTTCATTGCTATTAGCTTTGTCAATTTTATACTTTCTGTAGAAATATCATCTATTAAAAAATACAACAAATGTGAAATTGTGATTTCAATAATATAATACAATTAAACTTCCCATTTTTACCACAAGGTGGCCTTGCAATATTGTAATGCATAGTAACATATTTACAATACTTTCTTCTAAAAGCTCATTCCATCCTTGAAACATTCCCGTTCAGATCCCATCTGCCTGGCTGATCCTTCTGCCTTGTAATTGTGAAATGCATTCTGAACATAATACTGTGATATTTTGTGTCACCACTGGATGGCATGATAATAACACTTTGGATTGTCTTCAAATAAATTCACTATTTTGGGAAATTCTTTTTATAATTATTCTCCCTAAGGAAAAAAATTTAAAATATAATTGAATTTACTGTAATTATTGTTATACAAAGTAGCATGCAGATAGAATGTGTTTATATGTATATATAATATTAATCCCCCCAGCCCCCATAAGTATAAGAAACTCCTATCTAATGTTGGAACTCCTATCACTTCTTAGTGTTTCTATTCTGCTTCTTAGTACCTTAGAGAGCTGCCTGGGGCATGGAGAAACTAAATGAATTTTCCACTGTCAGTCAATAAGCAAGAGTAATTGCTATGTGCCTATCTTGATCCCTAAGCATTGGGCATATGAAGAAAGGGAAAAACTATCCCTTCCCTCAAAGAGCTCTCATTCTAATGGGAAAGAGAACATATACATGACTATGTACATTCTAGAGTACAAAGAAAGTGATCTCAGAGAGGAAGATACTAGGGTACTGAGAAAGGCCTTCTACTTGTATGTACCATGAGCAGCTCTTGAATGAGCAGCTCTTTCTACCTCTAAGAGAAGCAAACCACTCTACAACACTATTTCTTAAACTTTGGACTATCAGAAATACATTTCCTATAACCTTCTAGGGAGTTATATATTTTACAAGAATCTCATGGAGGAAGATTGTATTCAAATCTCTATATCTAGTGTGAATAATGGAGTCTGATCTTTTATTGAATATAGGGCAACAAAAATATTCTTTAAAAAACCCAAAACAAATTTTTTTGGGGACCACATAATATAGTAAAATTTGAAACTTATTCTCTATGGACTTGGCCATAGTATAAATGAATTAATGCTTGTCATATTTCTCCTATATTATCTACTATCATATGTACATATATGTATGTATGAATACATATATATGTAATACATGTGTCATTTTTGGAAAAATAAATATCTTGAAAATAAAGCATTTCCCAATCTAATGAAATTCAAATAGAATTTTCAAATTTTGACATGCAATTATGATTGAGAAACAACAGCAAAAATATAGAATCATTCCCAATATATCTTTGGAAATGTGTATCTGAAGCCTTTCAGGCATTGGCAAAGAAGGATTGCAGATGGATTTTCAGGTTAAAAGTCTAATTTCATTTACTCACCTGTAATTTGTACAAAATAAGCATATGATTTGATTATATTTAAATTTAATTCATAAGGTCGTAGATGTTTTAACTTATTACCAGTCTTGAACTTGAATAATTTATCAATTTTACCTTATTATATAGAGCCAAAGGTACAGGTGCTTTATTCATTTATTCCAGACAAAATGAAAGAAGATCTATAGCTGAAATCAATATACCTTTTAGTCATATTTATATAGCACTGATATAACATCTTTATTATAAAGAATCCATGCTTTTTTCAAAGAATGATTTCATTGATTCATTAGATATAAAGTATACAAGGCATTTTTATCCTCAATAAGGCATTAGGGTTATGTAAGATTTGAAAAAGTAGGAGTTCTTCCAAATTTGTAAATTTTCTATTCATGATTTGGAATATTCATTGTGCCATTTTAATCTCTCCCTTTGACTTGGTTTTTATGAAGCAAATAGAAGAGCAGAATTTCTTGCAAAGGTGAAAAAGGTATGTGCTTTGTACAATTAAATCCTGCTGATTCCTTGTATTCGAATATTTGATTTTTATCTGTTCTTCCTGAATAGTCTCTTCTCCAGCCTGACCATTTTCAGTTACTTTCTGATAGGTCAGTGGCTATTGGATTTAAATTACAAAGAAGCAAAACTTGAAGGTGCACTTTGTTTTTAATCTATATTATGTATATAAGCACTTTTGTAAATTTAATCTGTGTAAATTTAATTAAATTGTAAATTTAAATCTGTGTTAATGTCATACCAGTATTATAATGGCAGAAAGTGATATAATGAAAAAAATTGATTCATTTGGAGTCCAAGTTCAAATCTTGTTTCTGTTATTTACCACCTATGTGATTTGGGGCTCAGTTTCTTCTTTAAAATGAGTGACTTGAACTAACTAGCTTCAAAGGTCCTTTCCATCAGGAAATATATGATCCCATAAAAAGGCAATGTGAGGTAAGTGAAAAGTGAGTATGTCTTGGAGTCATAAAGATCTGAGTTTAAGTGCCATCTCTGACACATATGGACAGTATAACTGTGTGCATGCCACTTTTTAGCACCACAGGAAATTCTGAAACTAGAAGCTGCAAAAAACAAAACAAAAAAAGCTTTCTGATCAACATTAGTAGAAGGACTTTTTTTTTTAGTAGGGAGCTTCCTTCATTTATAAAATCACAACTCTAGATGAAAATACACATACAGATACTGAAAATATACACACATGCATATATACACACATTCATACACATGCATTCATATATGTGTAGACATGTAATTAAATAGATTATATTATTGCTTTTAACACAGCATTTTTAGCTATGAAAGAAGTGGATGAAAATATTATAGGCTATGTTGCTGTCATTTTTGTGGTCCTCTTCTCATTTTTGATTTTCACAAGACAAAAAGATACTAAATCAAAGGTTTTGATCTAGAATAAAGGATTTTTTAAACCAATTCAGTGCTTTTTCTCTGCAACTTAAAGAGTTAGTCAAAGACTTTTTATAGAATTGTCTAAATGAGTGGCTCTTACTTTTTTGGTCTCAGAACTCACACTCTTAAAAATTAATGAGTATTCCAAAGGATTTTTATTTATATGGAATATATCTATATCTATACCTATACTCATATCTATATCTATATTCATGCTTATACTTACATTTATACCTAGATCTATTTCTATAATCATATATGTAGTCATGATATCACCTCCCTGATGTCATGGTTCTCTTCGAGAACAAAGGACAAACCACAACAAAAACAAACTATACCTGTATACCTGTACCCAAATTTATATCCATATCAATATCTTTACCTGTATCTATATTTATACTCATATCTGTACCTATAACTACTTTTGTACCCTTGCCTATATCTATACCTATACCTATATCTTGTATCTATTCTTTTATCTATACCTAGATTTATACCTGTATTTATGTCTAAGCTTCTATATCTATATACATGTATTTAAATAGTCATATATCTTTATTGTATTAGAAATTAAAACTGATACCGTTTAAAATATTTACTAATTCATTTAAAGTTGGCAGAAACAGACAACATGTTAACAAAACTGTTTTTCTGGAAAATATTTTCAAAAAAAAATTAAGATATGACATAACTAGTTATAAGTATATCTTGTGTCTTTAGTCTGTTGTAATATGTTGTTTTGGTTGAAAAAGTGAAAAAAAAATTTGAGCTTACATAAATATGTAATTGAAAAAGGGAAGAATATTTTAAAAGGCAGATAATATCTGAATATTATTATGAAAATAGTTTTGACATCATGGATCACCCTCAAGAGTCTCTGCAACCCCTAGAGAGCTGCAGACTATACCTTAAGCACTGAAAGGTTAAGTTTTGTTTCAGAGTTTCAGAGATGGGCAGGAAGCCCAGGTCCTCCTGGTTTTAAAATCATATCTGTTTAAATAATCACTTATATGATGACCCCCAAAATGTAAAGGAAAATAACTTTAAAGATTTTAAAAAACTGATCAGTGCAGTAAACAATCATGATTTCAGAAGGTTGACAATGAGGGATGCTTCCCACATTCATACATACTTCCCACTTCTTACAGATTGAAGCAGATTTTCTTTTATGATTGACGTGTTTGTTTTGCTGGAATATACTTTTTCTTTGCTATAAGAGTAATGCTTTATCTGGAGCTGGAGGTGAGTTAGTGAAAAGTGATAGAGATTCAGAAAAATAAAAAATACTAATAAAATTAAAATTATACAGAAGAAAAACAATTTTGTTCCTACCTTGTTAAATATATACATTTTCCTTTAAACAAAATGTAAGTTGTACAAGTTCGTTTTCATATGTAATCTTTTTTTTTTGTTCTTTATGTATTGAACTGAAATAAAACTTGTAGAAGAGAGAGGAGAGAGCATCCCAGGCATAGGAAAGAGCCAGCCTGGGTAAAGACAGAGAAAAAGGGATAGACTGACATAGAATGTGAATAGCAAGTGAGCCATTTTGACTGGGAAGGGAATAATGTACAATCAACCTGGAAAGATAAATTATAACCAGAATTTGAAGGGGTTTTAAAGTCATGAAAAACATGTTCTCTGCAGGATTTATTGGTTCAATACCTATAAGATATTAGGTGTTTTTCAACCTAGTGTGAACATTGTGACAAGGTTTCTGTTAAATTATCTTCAGACTTTCTTAATCTAGGATTTCTATCTGACAAATCCTTAATCTTTTTTTGGTGTCCTTTTCTCTTCTGGTTGTCAGGTAAAAAGCCAAGGGAACCCTTCTCAAAATAACATTTAAATGCATAAAATAAAATATGTAAGATCACAAAGAAAACTAATTATATTGAAAAACATTTAACCCCCTCCCCAGCTTCTCCAATTAAGAATCCCTTTTAGAGTATAGGAATGTTTCCTGTACTTTACTGGGGTTGAGATTTTCCTTAATAACTATTTGCCAGAGCTCTCGTTCCTCAAAATTACTTTCATTTTCTTTGTATACATCTTTCATTTACCTATCTGTATACATGTTCTATCACCATCCTAGCCCAACTTGTTGATTATTCCTTTTTTGTTCACAGTTTCTCAGGGAACAAAAAAATATTATGTCCTCGAGAGCAAGACATAGATTTTTGTTGTATTCCCAGCTGACTTGAATTTCACTATTGCTTTATTTGATATAATAATCAACTCTTTAGTCAACTCTCTATTTTCCATGTTAATCTAAAGGTACAGCAACAAACCAAATATAAAAATCTTTAATATTTGGCTTTGAAATTTTTGACATTTCACTTAAAACGTAATAGGAAGTTGATATAGTAATTCACAAACTTCCCATATTAAATATTAATAAATTCTCCTTCCTCAAATAAACTAAAAAGCCTGGTTTCCCACCTTGATTTTTCACTGAACCTTTTGTTCATTCATTCATGTATTATTTCAACAAGTATTAATTGATTTCATACTTTGCTGAAAAGTATTTATTATCATGAGTCTCCATTTTCTAGGAGTTTACAAGATAGTCACCAAAACAAAACATATACAGGAAAACATTTAGTAAACACAAATCTGTTTATAATTAAATGTCAAATGAATGTAACAAACAATAATATGTTCTATAGCAAATTATCAGGGACATGATCAACAAAGAGATAATATTTTAAGCTGGCCCTAAAAAATTAGTAGAATTTGGATAGGCTGAGGGCATTTCATGTGTTTTGTTGTTTGTTGTTCAGTCATTTCAGTTGTCCCTGTGTTTTTACAATGCTATTTGGGATTTTCTAGAGAAAGATACTGGAGGGATTTGCCATTTTTTCCTCCAGTTCATTTTACAAATGAGGAAAGTGAGATACACAGAAGTAAGTGACTTGTCTAGGGTCTCACAGCTAGTAAATGTCTGATTTGAACTCATAAAAATGAGTCTTCCTGATTCCAATCTCTGTGCTCTATCCATTTCACTACCCAAATCCCCTTTCATGGATTAGAACAGGCATAAACAAGAACTTGAAGTCAAGGATGAAAGCAGTGTGTTTCGGAGACAGTTGGAAGAGAAAATTAATGGAATGATCTGGTCATGTCAGAGAATAATGAGGAAGCAAGGTTGGATAAATAAGAGTGTCAAGGACCATGAATTCTAGGCTGAGGAAGTTAGACTATCTTGTTTTCCTTATTCTCTAAGTTCATTTTGATGATGAATGATACTTTTATTTTATTTTATTTTTTTTACTGATGTCACAAACTGCCTTATTCAGAACTTTTCTTTCTGAAATTTCCCTGTCCCCACTTTGAATGGCATAGGTAGGAAAAAGACAAATAAGGATATTTCTTAAAGGGTCATTCCTGTTCACTACTGATAGGGTCACCCTCATATTATCTTCCTTTCAGTTTCAAATGAACTGAGAACAATGTTAATTCCAGCAAATGCTGGTTAATGACCAGCAAAGCACACCCGATAAGTAAGCAGAGTCATGGAGGAAGCTTATAGAAAATAAGGGTTTTGCTTAATTCCTCAAAAGACTCTGTTCAGTCCTATGACAGAGAACTCAAATATTACCTAATGATAATGATGTGAGAGTATACTAATAGAAAACATCAAACAGGGGCCTCTATTAAATTTGAAGCATTCAAAAGAGATACAACAAAATGCTCATTAAATAACAGAGGATTTAAACATCTAGCTAGAATAATTTAAAGTCAGAGCACTTCTTTCATCTCAACAAGGATGATTCAGTTTTGTAGACCAAATGAAACACTTGATATGAAGCTGGGAAAGCACGTCTAACAGTAAAAATGTGCACTTTTAGCTCCCCTCCAAAGGTCATCCATTTAGGATAATAATTGGATCATTGTTTTTATCAAATAAAACAATGTTTAGAGTTTGTATAAAAAATTACCTTCTGTTTGTCTTTTGAATTGCTCTTCTAGTTTCAGTTGATTGAGGTGTTTTTACTTCCTCCTGAAAGATGAACAGCATTGTTTTTGCATGCTTTTTAAAAGCTGACATGTTCTATCCCAAAGGCATTGCCTTTTCAAGAGTAGGTGACATGATAGAAACAGTTGTGCAATTATAAAGTCTTTTTGTGTGTGAAAAAATAATGGTCCTTTTAAGTCCCCAGAAAAGAATGTGGGGAGGAGCTTCAGCCCTACAATATGTTTTATTGTCAATTATTCTTTTTCAAAACAAGTGGAAATATGTGATATTATCCATATGAACATTATCCTTCTCCAGTGATGTAGGCTGCAAATTATGCATGCTTGCCCATATTATACAGCTCTTTACCCTGTCCTCTCAAAGATGCACCACAGCAGGGCCATTTAACATACCTGAGATCTTTCATACATCTTTTGAAATTGCTTAGATGCTATTGGATCAGGAAGACTATTGATTGGGTATATATTGGTATCACATTCAAATGACCATTTTCTTATCTAGTCATATAAATCTGTGATGACATCTTTACATTGATTCTAGTCCTTTTTTTTTTTTTTTCCTTGGTCAGGGCGAGGGGGAGATATGTTTCAGCTAATTTATGGCTGCATTTGCCTCTTCATTGACTTTTAGATAATCTTCAACTGTGACTCTTCAGAGGCCAAAGCTTTAAATGACTCATAGCCATCTAAAATTCCTGGAAGAAAATTTTTATTTAAAAGGCAGGTCTTTATTTTAGGGAGGAACTTGAGATCTTAAAAAGCACAGCATTTCAAAAGGCTTTCTGTTCTAATTTAAGGTACCTCAGATTGCATGTGTCAAAATTATACAAAGTTCCTTAAAAGCTATATTGCTTACCAATTCTTTGATTATTAACATCAAGTGAGATATAAAACAGGGAGATGTATATATATACTTATCAATGATATTTTTCACCATCAGGGAGGATTCCAATGCAGAATCCAAATAGATTAAGTTTTACTAACACTTCTGTTTTTGGAAGACATTGTGTTCATTAAATGAAGTCCTGGAAGTTTACAAAGTCGTTTAAATAACATCCACACTAAAGGAATATTTATTGTTCAGACCATAACATAAAAAGTTATAGAGCTGGTCTATCTATCTATACACACATACACACACACACACACACACATATACGTACACACACACATATAAATATATATATATTTCTTGAATAGACATTGAAAAGGAAGAGCAGAATGGACTGGATTGCCTTTTGGAAATGTTGCATATTGCTCTACTGAATCAAGTGCTTAAAAATCAATAGATAATAATAAGCTTAATAGGCTCTTAAGTTTCTGCACCTTTCATTGATGCAAAATATGTGGTCTGTTGTAGAATGTTGTCTAGATCTTTTCTTTTTATATCTTTAGTAAAGATACCATCATTGTATATAAAAATTGCTTTGAAAATTTTGTATAAGTGGGAAAGTAGGCATGCATCTCTATAATTATTACAATTCTTTTAGTCATTTTTGGGGTGATAGAGTGAATTTGTCATGTTTCTAGTATTCTATTCTCAAATAACTTGAGACTCAATTATTTAACACTATTGAAATTGCTTCTTTCCCACCCATTTCCATCTTTTTGTGTATACTTGATCTAATCTATTTTTACTTGCGTCCCATCTTTATTTTTTTCCAGTTGCATTTTTTTATTCCTCAGGTAGCACAGTGGAATGATAAAATTAGTGTCAAAATGTAGTGGTTCTATTGTCAATGATGATGCCGAGTGTTTGTTATAAAATTCTTTGCAAATATTTCCATTGTTATCTCTGTTGCCTTCCTTTCACCTTCATCTTTAATTACCTTTGGGATTCATTTTAAAATAGGTCTTTGTATTTCATTTACATTTCTTTCTTTTCTTCTTTGCTTCTCTGTTATTTGGTGATACTTCCCATAATTTTTCATAACCTTCTACAAAAGATTTTTTTCTATAGGTCAGAGTTGTTTTTGGTTTTTGTAGGACTATACAAACATAGATTGGGAAGAATTCTGGGTGGAGTAGGTCAAAAAATTCCAAACTCTATATTTCTCCCACAAACAAACAAACAAAAAAATATGCCACAGGGTGAATCAGTGAAAAGCAAGTAAAACTTGGGGCAGAATAGGTGTCTTTTGGGGATTGGAAGAAAGATCCCAGGACTGGGGTTTTAACTGGTGGGAAGTGTAAATATCCCCAGGCTACCTTCTCAGAAATAGTAAGCAGGGAACCCTGGGGGCAGCTAGGTTTCCTAGCCTCAGGAACTTTCACCTCCTGGATAGATTGAAGAGTCAGAGGTCTGAGTCTGCAAAGACTGAAGGAAATTTGACTGATTAGAAACAGCAGGCTCAGCTCTGCTGCTGAGATGCTTTCCTGGGCAAGAAGAAACAAGCACACCATGTAAGTGCAGAAGCAGTAAGCAGGGATGCTGCTGCCTGCTGGCCCTTGCAGGAAGGAGAGTTATTGGTTTGGGGTTCCAGGCCAGAAGTGAAACCAGAAGCACCATTCCCCTACCCCATGACTAGACATTCTTAAGCTAATAGTTATGATTTTTTTAAATGAATAGGCAAAGAAGAAACTTACCATAGAAACTTACTATGTGAATAGAGAAAACTGGTATTCATCTTCAGAGGAGGGTAATTTTCTTGTAAAAAATGCACCCCCTGCCTTTATCAAGTTATAGAAAATCACAATATAGATCTAGAATTGGAAGGACTTTCAGAGGTCATAGAGTGCAAGTATCTAATTTCACAAATGAGGAAACTGAATCCCAGAGAAATTAAAACTGACTCAAGGTTATACATAGCTATCATTAGATATGAAAGTTTTCTTCATTTTCATGCCTATCTTCTGACTTCACATCTACCTTCTGACTTCTCATCTTCCTTCAAGACGCATATGTGGGGCAGTTAGATGGTGCAGTAAATAGAGCACCATCCCTGAAGTCAGAAGGACCTGAGTTCAAATGTGACCTCAGACACTTAACTCTTCCTGACTGGATGACCCTGGACAAATCACTTAACCCCAATTGTCCGGGGGAGGTAAGGGAGCGGGAAGACTCAGATCCTACCTTCTTCAAAAAGTCTTTTTCAGTGCCTCCCTTATTAATGCCTTCTTTTTGAGATGATCTTCTATTCTATTATAATATCTATCTATATATGTATATATCTTGTAAGTTCATGATTGCTTATGTGTTGCCTCCTCCATTAGACTATGAGTCCCTTGACTGCACTCATTATTTTTGCTTTTTTTGTATCTCCAGAGCTTAGTATAATGTCTGGAATACAGAGAATGTTTAATAAGTGCTTGATGGCTGAGGGACTTTGAATGCAGAACCACTGTACTATGCTGCTTTGTTTATATAGGTGTGGAAATATAGGTGTAATATATTCCAAATACTGTCAGATGTGGTTGATGGGTGAGTTGGTTTTGCTGAACTTCTCTCCATCCCTTTTCTATTCTTTTTTATAAGGGATAGATAACTAGATAAGGATTGGCAAGGGATGGATTAAAGAACACAGGTTAATTAAAATGAAATTTATTGAGAAAATATTATGAAAAGATATTGTATGTAAAGTTCTTTCCAAAATGTAAATAAATATATAAATGGCATCTGTTATTATGATAGGGCTAAATCTAAGCCCCTAGTCCATTGAGTGATAAACATTTCATTCCACTCATATAATCTTATCATTTGTTCATTTGGCTTCAATTTGTGTGATGAGTGTTTTGATAATTGCATATAAATGATATACTGGGTTAAGACTCAGCACTGTTCTAGAAAAGCCAGAATGTGTGGGAGCTTAAAATGAAAAGACAGGAGGTATTGTTTGAACTGATTATGTGCTCAAATACAATAGACTTATTATGATGCACTAAATTTATTTTTAATGTGCCTGAATGCAGGCAAAAAGCATTTCTTTACCTTAACAAATTTATCAGAATGACCTTGGAAAATCATGTTAATTCTGATGATATAGCATATTTACAACCCTCATGGATACTTTTGACTGAGATGTTCAACTTGTTTTATATCCATTTTTTTACCTGTCAGTCTTTGTGCCTCAACTTACTCTTTTGTTTCTGTTTGACAGTTTCTTGAGCATAGGAACTGTTTTTTCCCTTTCTGCTTCCATTTTCCTCTAGTGCTTAGTATATTTCCTTTAACATGATAAGCACCTCTTGACAGACAGTTTAGAGATGAAGACTAGCTTAGCTAAATTTGGAGACTCCTTTCAATAGAAAGCTGTCCACTTGATGATGATAAAGTATTTTGACCCTATAAACTCAGGAAATAAAGAAAAAAATTTAAATGGCTTTCAGTTCTTGATTGTCTACTACCTCCCTGTTTTTGCCTTTAGCAGAGTGTTAGGAAACCTCTTAGCTACACCATTTTTAGACAGTCAATGAATTCTGAATTGATTAAACTCGAATATTGGTATTTTTGCAGAGGTGAAGTTTTCTACTCCAATCTTAATTTAGTCACAGAAAGGCCAAATATCTCAAATGAATTAATTAATCAAAACAAAATTAGTTGTGAGTCTTTAATTCATATGACAAGACAAAAAAAAAGTCATGGATCATTTGATTAAAATAGATAACATTACAGTACATATGTTGTTATCAGCTGAAAGAATTAGACACATTTTTGGGCCTATATATAATAAAGTAAGCCATATCAGAAATGCATATTCTAGAAACAGTGAGTCAGGCTGTAGTTGAAAGCAGAAAATGACTGACATTAGAGAAAGAATTATTTTCAGAGGGGAAGAGAATTTTGTGTGTGTTTCTCTCTTTCCTCTTTCTCCATTGGTGAAGAAGAGCCATTGACTTAATGATGATCTTGTGAACTTTCAAAAATCAGAAAATCTCATGTCCCCAGTTCTCATCATTGAAATTAGCAATGTTTGCCAGAGCCAGTAGCAGTTTCCCAGAGTGGTCGATGACAGCATCTACATTGGGATCTGAGAAATAAATGAAATACATTGAGCAAAGGCAATTTCTAAACTCTACAAGGGCACCAAATCCAAGAATCCATCAAACAGCCCACAACTGTCCTTCCTATTCTTGCTTAGTAAATAATCTGTCTAAAAGTTAATTGAATCTGGTGATCATTGAAAAATATACTGGTTGGGGCTCATAAGTGGCAATTATAGAAATCTGTGACCATCAAGGTTATCTCTGGAACATGTGGGAGTAGGAGTCAGCTGGAAATCCAAGCCAGTGAGACTGGGAGTTGAGAAACTTTCCATTGGAAAGTGTGTTTCACTTTAAATATGAGATTCTCAAAGATTAACAAGTAGCTACATGGCTTAAGGAGACAATTTATATCAATTATTTTTACATTGTTGATATAAGTTAAACCAAAAGATGGAAGGTAGTTGAAGTTGAATGGATTCATGCTTTTGGGGACATGAAGAGAACAATTGGAGGGCTTTATCAGACATTAGACAAAGAAAAAGACAATATTTCATGGGAAATATAATTGTCATGGATGTTTCTTTCCCCCAAAAAACTATCATGAAAATAATATGCATCAATAATGGTTGCCGAGGATGAAATAATGAAATCTGCAATGAACTTTGTATTACTCTCCAAATTAAATCAATACTTAATCTGGTCTTTGGTGAGTTCACTATGAAGATACAAAAAAGGTGCAGATATGGAAAAACATATATGGGAAAGCATGACTTGGGAAGGAGGGATGAAAGATGCCAAAGACATAGACTATATAATCTTCAAGCCTTGGTTCATTTATGAGCAATTTATTTAAGATTAAAATTAGTATACTCTGGACATAGCAAAAAATGAAATTGATTATATTTAAGCACACAGGAAAAAATTTGTTATTGATGCAAGAATTATTCATGAATTCTCTGTACACAGATTAAACATCATCTGATCAGAGCTAGATCAGGCTTGGAGGGTAAGGAAGAGGAGGAGGAGGAAGAGGAGAAGGAGGAATAGAAGGAGAAGAAGAAAGAAAAAAATGAATAATAATAAGGAAAAAATGTGGCATGCAATTGAAATGTTTAACCTTGAAATATTTAATCTACTATTTGCTAATCAAAATAAGAAATGGAGGATAGAAATAATATTGATACAAACTATAATAATTTTATCTAGAAGTTTAACCAAAGTAAATAAATTGTTACAATTAGATGATAAAAAAGCCCTATGCATCCCAATCAAGAAATATCTTACTATACAGTGAGAGATGCCACCAAAGATAACATTGAACTCAATTCATTAGAATACAAAATTTTTTGTAAAATCATATGAAGAATGAGAAATGATTATAAACAATATCATTTTGTGTTTCAGAAAGAAGCAATAGAGAATAAAGCCATTTAAAAAATAACTGCAAAATACCAACTAAATAAAATTATCCAAGGATATTTAAGGGTGAAAATAAAAGTTATATCAAGAAGAAAAATTAGAAAGTTTTGCAAAAACATTTCAACAAACTGTTTATCCCCAAAAAGGATAGTGGAGCCACCATAGTTGGATCCTAACATTGCAAACATATATATGTGCTTATATAATGAAAATGAAATAATATTAAAAAGAACAAAGACTGGAAACAGCCTGATCAAAGTATAGATCCATTCTGGAACCAATACAATTTTGTAGTTATTGAGGGACCATTATACAAAGAATCTTAAGTAGGGGTGTAGAAGGGGTAGAAAAATAAAAGTTATATAGAAAAAAAACTCTTGAATCTTTTTAAAATTAAAAAAAATTACAGGAGAAATTGTAACAATAACTATACAATATATAAACCTTTTCTTCCCACTACACAAAATGTGCATGAATTTCATCTATACCTATTCTCTTTTAAAATTTTTAAAATTTATTTTCAATTTATGAAATGAAACAAACTTTCCCATAGAATAAAATAAAGATTATTGCACGTGAAATTGCTAGTCTATTCTGTACAACTTCCTATTCCTTTTAAATCTATAATAAAGTTATCTTGTTAATTTCTTTTTTTTTTTCCCTTCCCACTTTTGTCCTGTAGATATCTGGCTACCATGACAAATATATACATACTCTCTTAATGAGAGTATTAGAAAGGAGCAAATGGAGTTTTGCAAGTAGTATTCAACACTAGATCTTACCGATACCATTTCTTGATTAATGGTAAGATGTAGAGAATGTAGTATTTCACTATGATTATTGTATGTTAATCAAAAATAATAATAATTGGGTAGAGGAAAATACTTTTAAAAAAACAGATACTTGTATAACAAGTATCTGTATTCATCTTTAAAAAAAGTTACAATTAAAAATGTTTTTTTCAAAAATATAATTACAAAATATGATTAAACAAATCAGGAAGATGTTTGTTTATTAAAGGTGTTCAATAGAGTCCAGGTCAAAATGAATTCTCTGTGGATGGTGAAGCCCTCTTAATGCTCTTCTTAATCAATGGCATTGTTTTAATTTCATCAAGCCTCAGAATTCTACAGAACATTCTGAAAAAAATCTATAATTGCTCAAAGGGGTTTGCTCTGACCATTCATGTAAGAAAGACCAAGTGGATGATAAATATCTGTTGTCCAGATTACAACATGAATTTCTTTTTTTTTCTTTTTCTTTCTTTTTTTTTAATTAAATAACTTTTTATTGGCAGAACCAGGGTAATTTTTTACAACATTATCCCTTGCACTCACTTCTGTTCCGATTTTTCCCCTCCCTCCCTCCACCCCCTCCCCCAGATGGCAAGCAGTCCTATACATGTTAAATAGATTATGGTAGATCTTGGATACAATATATGTGTGCAGAACCGAACAGTTTTCTTGTTGCTCAGGGAGAATTGGATTTAGAAGGTATAAATAACCTGGGAAGAAGAACAAAAATGCAAGCAGTTTACATTCATTTCCTAGTGTTCTTTCTTTGGGTGTAGCTGCTTCTGTCCATTCTTGATCAATTGAAACTAAGTTAGATCTTGTCTTTGTTGAAGAAATCCACTTCCTTCAGAATACATCCTCATACAGTATCGTTGTTGAGGTATATAATGATTTCCTGGTTCTGCTCATTTTGCTCAGCATCAGTTCATGTAAGTCTCGCCAATCCTCTCTGTATTCGTCCTGCTGGTCATTTCTTACAGAACAATAATATTCCATAACATTCATATACCACAATTTACTCAACCATTCTCCAATTGATGGGCATCCATTCATTTTCCAGCTTCTGTCCACTACAAACAGGGCTGCCACAAACATTTTGGCACATACAGGTTCCTTTCCCTTTTTTAGTATCTCTTTGGGGTATAAGCCCAGTAGAGACACTGCTGGATCAAAGGGTATGCACAGTTTGATAACTTTTTGCGCATAGTTCCAACTTGCTCTCCAGAATGGCTGGATGTATTGACAATTCCACCAACAATGTATCAGTGTCCCTGTTTTCCCGCATCCCCTCCAACATTCCGTGTTATCGTTCCCTGTCATTCTAGCCAATCTGACAGGTTTGTAGTGGTATCTCAGAGTTGTCTTAATTTGCATTTCTCTGATCAATAGTGATTTGGAACACTCTTTCATATGAGTAGTAATAGTTTTAATTTCATCATCTGAAAATTTTTTGTTCATATCCTTTGACCATTTATCAATTGGAGAATGGCTTGATTTCTTATAAATTAGAGTCAGTTCTCTATATATTTTGGAAATGAGGCCTTTATCAGAATCTTTGACTGTAAAAATGTTTTCCCAGTTTATTGTTTCCTTTCTAATCTTGCCTGCATTAGTTTCGTTTGTACAAAAACTTTTCAATTTGATATAATCAAAATTTTCAATTTTGTAGTCAATAGTGATCTCTAGTTCTTCTTTGGTCATAAATTCCTTCCTCTTCCACAGATCTGAGAGGTAAACTATCCTATGCTCTTCCAATTTATTTATGATCTCATTCTTTATGCCTAGATCATGAACCCATTTTGACCTTATCTTGGTGTACGGTGTTAAGTGTGGGTCAATGCCTAGTTTCTGCCATACTAATTTCCAATTTTCCCAGCAATTTTTGTCAAATAATGCATTCTTATCCCCAAAACTGGGGCCTTTGGGTTTGACAAACACTAGATAACTAAAGTTATTGGCTGTTTTGTCCTTTGAACCTAACCTATTCCATTGATCAGCTAGTTTATTTCTTAGCCAATACCAGATAGTTTTAGTAACTGTTGCCTTATAATATAATTTTAGATCTGGTACAGCTAGGCCACCTTCATTTGATTTTTTTTCATTAATTCCCTTGAAATTCTTGACCTTTTATTTTTCCATATGAATTTTGTTGTTATTTTTCTAGGTCATCAAAATAGTTTTGGGGAAGTCTGATTGGTATAGCGCTAAATAAATAGATTAGTTTAGGTAGTATTGTCATCTTTATTATATTTGCTCGCCCAATCCAAGAGCATTTAATATTTTTCCAGTTAGTTAGATCAGACTTAATTTGTGTGGAAAGTGTTTTGTAGTTTTGCTCATAAAGTTTCTGATTTTCCCTTGGCAGATAGATTCCTAAATATTTTATACTATCAGTAGTTACTTTAAATGGAATTTCTCTTTGTAACTCTGACTGTTGGATTTTGTTAGTGATATATAAGAATGCTGATGACTTATGTGGGTTTATTTTATAACCAGCAACTTTGCTAAAGTTGTGGATTATTTCTAATAACTTTTTAGTAGAATCTCTGGGGTTCTCTAAGTATACCATCATATCATCAGCAAAGAGTGATAATTTGGTTTCCTCATTGCCTATTCTTATTCCTTTAATCTCTTTCTCAGCTCTTATTGCCAAAGCTAGCATTTCTAATACAATATTAAATAGTAACGGTGATAGTGGGCAACCTTGTTTCACTCCTGATCTTATTGGGAATGGTTGCAGTTTGTCCCCATTACATATGATGCTTACTGCTGGTTTTAAATAGATGCTACTGATTATTTTAAGGAAAAGTCCATTTATTCCTATACTCTCAAGTGTTTTTAATAGGAATGGATGTTGGATTTTATCAAATGCTTTTTCTGCATCTATTGAGATGATCATATGGTTTTTGTTAATTTGGTTATTAATATGGCCAATTATACTGATAGTTTTCCTAATATTGAACCAGCCCTGCATTCCTGGTATAAATCCTACTTGATCATGGTGAATTATCCTGGGGATGATTTTCTGTAGTCTTTTTGCTAATATTTTATTTAAGATTTTAGCATCAATATTCATTAGGGAGATTGGTCTATAATTTTCTTTCTCTGTTTTCAACCTACCTGGTTTAGGTATCAGTACCATGTCTGTGTCATAAAAGGAATTTGGTAGGACTCCTTCATTCCCTATTTTTTCAAATAGTTTATAAAGCATTGGGACTAATTGTTCTTTGAATGTTTGGTAGAATTCACATGTAAATCCATCTGGTCCTGGGGATTTTTTTTTAGGGAGTTGATTAATAGCTTGTTCTATTTCTTTTTCTGAAATGGGACTATTTAAGCAATTTACTTCCTCCTCTGATAATCTGGGAAGCCTATATTTTTGGAGGTAGTCATCCATTTCATTTAGGTTATCAAATTTATTGGCATAAAGTTGGGCAAAGTAACCCCTTATTATTTCTTTAATTTCCTCTTCATTGGTGGAAAGTTCTCCCTTTTCATTTTTAAGACTACTAATTTGATTTTCCTCTCTCCTTTTTCTAATCAGATTTACCAAAGGTTTATCAATTTTATTGGTTTTTTCATAAAACCAACTCTTACTTTTATTTATTAGTTCAATAGCTTTTTTTAGTTTCAATATTATTAATTTCTCCTTTTAATTTTAGAATTTCAAGTTTAGCAATTGATTGGTACAACATGAATTTCAAAGGAAAGTCATTTAAGAAGTTTGTCTTTAAGTATGTATGTCTGAAACAGTACACTTGAATAAGAGTATTGGTCCAGAGTAAAGTGGCTAAATTGTCTTTAGGAAATTTCAAAGCTCCTTCAGTGAACCAAGCTTTCCATGAAAACAAAGGAATTATGTGATAGAAAGAGAAAATAGACTCATCACATGGCAAAGTCAAGGGGTGAAAAGTGAACAACTGGAATGATCAACTCTGAGACTCATGTTTTCAGGAGATATATAGGAAGACCTCCAGAACTTTGGTGGCTAATTTATAGATAGGTATAGATGGTGTACAAAAGTGGTGTCAAACTGAAATAGAAATAGGTGCCAGTAAACATTATGTAAAGATTCTGTGAACTGCATATTGATTCTGAAAATCACATATTAACATTATCCTTGTTCTATTGTATTTTTATTTATTTTATTAAATATTTCCCAATCATATTTTAATCTGTTTCAGGCTTCACTCAAAAGTACTTCAGCCAGTGTCTTAGACACTTCTAGTATACAATATTTGTATAGAATGAGCAGACAAGGATGGATTATAAATTGCATCATTGTAGGGAGGTTTTGAATTAATGAGATCTCAGATCTATTTTAGATTGGAAGTATTCAGGTCTAGATAAAGTGAGTCATTTAAGAATTTTAGATCTTATGACATGGTTGAAGGCAGGGGAGATGTCAGGGACAGCTAGATGGTAGAGTGGATAGATTGCTGGGCCTGGAGTCAGGAAGAAGTGAATTTAAATCCAACTTCATATATTAACTAGCTGTGTGATCTTGGGCAAATTACTCAACCTCTGCCTGACTCAGTTTCCTTAACTGTAAAATAAATACAGTAATAACACCTATTTCAAAGGGTTGCTGTGAGGTTCAAATAAGATATTCAAATAAGATATTATTTGTAAAGTGTTTTGCACAGTTTTTAACACATAGTAAGTGCTTAAAAATACTTAATTCTTTTCTTTTTCCTTCCATTCCTGGACACTGTGTCATCCATGCTGGTCATCACCTTGAATCCATCCTCCATATTCTCGTCTATACATTAATCTATGTCTGCAAAGTACAGACACTGACTAACCAATCCGTATTTAGAAACTCATGGGAGATGTAACCAACAAAGACTGATTAAAACCCACTAAAAAGGGATATTTAAATTTGAAGCTGAGTATCTTACATTTGTTCACCAGAGTTGTTATACAAAAGGCTTGTAGCACTTATAATAAGCTTGGGAAAATATGTACCTTTCCAGGAAGTTCTAATCTTGGCAAGATGAAGGCTGCTATTTTATTCTTTAAGGACTTTCAAAGGCCTCCTCCATAGATTTAACTTAAATGGAAGCATCCCCCATCTCTTATCTGGCAGCAGATTTTAAGCCAGTGTAGATGTTCTATTCCTCCACATTCTAAAACAAAGGTAAGCCACAGATCAAATTAACTTCCTTTTTTTTTTCAACATCCCATCTTTCTTGGGATGTTCCTTGTAACTTTGTGTTGCCTAGTACTGATTTCCTGGGCATGTAGCCCAGTCGGAATTAATTTGTGTTTATTTTTCTTTGTGCAATGTCCCAGATTCTATTTTGATGTGGGCAGTGTACATATTATCATTACTCATTTCATTGACTGTAGTAGGAATCTTTAAGCCTTGGGCACAGGGTTGAGCCTGGATCTCCATTTTCGCTGTATCTCTGCCCAAAAGACATTGAATTATCTAGAGGAAAAGTGAAAAATATAATAATCATTCAGTTGACTCATAGAACTATAGATTGTTAGAATTGGAAGAGGCTTTAACATGGTGTTTGTGAATGCTTTAAAAAATGTTTCAAAATTATGTTTCATTATAATTGATTTACTATGTAATCCTATGTATTTTATTTTATGTATTTAAATTATTATTTTGAAAAGGAGCCCATAATTTTCATCAGACTGCCAAAGTTGTTCATGGTACCCAAAGAAGTGGATACCTCCCTGCTATTCCAACTTCTTCATTTTATAGATCAGGAAACAAGTGGTTTGCTCAAAGTCATACAGTGAGTTAGTGCAGAGCTGGAGAAATGAGAAAGTTGTTTCATTTTATATCTAAAATCCCCTTCTCTATGGGGGAGAGAAGTTGAATAGTATTTGGTAGAAGCACCTGGGTGATGCAGTGGTTAGAATGGTGAGCATTGTTCTAATGTGAGGGTCAGATGAAATAATATTTGTTAAAGCCCAGAGCCTGGTACATAGAAGATACTTAATAAATACTTGTTTCCTTCCCTTTTAGTTTTAGATTTATAAGTAAAGTGAATTTTAAAATATCCATATGCAAATATAATAATAATAATAATAAAATATAAATACATCAATATGCTTGATACACATAATACACTTTTCATTATGATGAATGTTTTTCATTGCGTGAGAGTGAAATCCAGAAGTAACCAGCATGTGGACTGACTGAAAGTTTGGAGACTAAGAGTTCTAATTAAAGTGTTAAGCATGTCCATCACTAAGATTGCATAATACAGCTAGAGTTGCATGCTTTAGACATCTTATGACTTTGTAATCTTGGCATAATGAACCTAATAAATCACAGACATGTCACATCTCTCCTTTTGAATGAATTAATGAATGAATCAGTCAATGAAAAGTATTCACTATGAAATAATCACCAAGCTGGGGAGGAGAGGAAGAAGAGAGAAGACAAACAGAAAAGCAGATAGCCTCTTCCTAAAAGGAGTTTATATTCTAATACAGGGAGAAAACACAAAGGAGAATATTGGCAAAGGAGACAATTTTGTTTTGAAAAGTTGCAAGAATGTGAGTGCAATCATAGGGAAGGAGATTGGTGTATCTTTTCCAGGAGCAATGGCAATGCTGGTTTATGATTTAAGAATTGTAAAGTGAATGGAAAAGCATATATTGAGGTGACTTTGGTTGAAGGAGTCTTCTCATACCATAATTCCCTATATCAATGAAATCATAGCTCTAGTCCTTCTTAAATCTTCATTCTTTAGCCAAAGAGTTTTGTAAAAGCAGAAGTTAGATCTTATGATTTATGATTCATCCAAAACCAAATCCAAACTCTACAAAAACAGGATTCCTTCTTCCTCTTCTTCCCTCCTTCCTTCCTTCCCTCCTTTCCTCCTTCCTACCTTCTTTCCTTCCTTCCTTCTTTCCCTCTATCCTTCCTTGCTTTCCTCCTTCCTTCCCTCTATCCTTCCTTCCTTCTTTCCTCCTTTCCTTCCCTCCCTGTTTTCTTTTTTTCCTCCTTCCCTCCCTCCCTTCCTCTCTCCCTTCTTTCCTTTTTCCCTCCCTCCCTTCCTCTCTTCCTCCCTCCCTTCCTCCTTTCCTTCCACCCTTCCTCCCTTCCTTCCATCCATAATTTGGGGGAATCAAGGTTAAGAGGAGAAATCAGTGGGTAGAAAATATTTTGTGAAACAAATACCTATTTCTATGCTATGTCATCCAAATAATAATACTTAAACAATCCATCAAAATGTTAAGAAGCTACAGCAATACAGTGCTGTAAAATGGATTCTAAAGCTGGCATAGGTCATTACTTTACTTTTCAAATAGCTAGCTTACAATGACCCAGACTGCTGTTGCCATGGCAGCTGATGGAGAAAGAGAGAGGAAGCAAACTTGGAACTTTTAGACAATCTGCAGGTTTAGAAATCTTGAATTGAAATCTATCAGAGATGAATGTTTGAAAGCTCAGAAGAGACGTCAGGATCAGAAAAATTTGGATTTGTAATTTGGAATCACCTACGTTGGGATGCCTCTTAAAATCACAGGATTGAATGAGATTGTTAAGGGAGAGAGTGTAAAAACATATGAGAAAGGATGCTTTTAGAAGTAAAATAATTCAGTAAATATGGTGTTTATACATCCAAAGAAAGAGACGATACCCAGCAGCAGGTATTGATAAACAGTTGAAAAGTTTCATGGGAAGAACAGCTGTTGGATTTAGCCTTGAGGAGGTTATTAATGACTGTCAATAAAACAGTTTCAGTAAAGTGCAGTGTGTGATAAAGAGATGAAGTATCAAATATGTCCATCTTTAAGATTTAGGAGACCTGGGTTTGAATTCCATCTTGGGAATTTACTAGCTTCAGTACTCTAGATAAATCACCTGAGAACCTCAGCTTTAATTTCAGTGAAAGAGGAATGATAACATCTATAATACTTGCTTTACAGAGTTATTTTGGGTAAATTGCTATTAAAATCTACAAGTAATACATAAATGTGAGTTTATTATTGTTACAAATATAATTAACATTGTCTTCGAATATATAGGTAACTCTTGTTTTCAAGTAAATGAATATTTACTAAGTGCCAAGTACTAGTCTAAGCAATTTACAAATTTTATTTCATTTAATCCTCATAATAACTCTGAGAAGTCTGTCAGTTCTCTTATTATTCCCATTTTAGTGTTAAGAAACACAGGAGTTAAATGATTTTCCCCAGGTCACACAATTTTTTCCCCCTGAGGTAATTAGGGTTAAGTGACTTAACCAGAGTCACATGACCAGAAAGTATTACGTTTCAGAGGCTGGATTTGAACTCGGGTCCTCCTGACTTCAGAGCCAATACTCTATCCACTACATCTTCTAGGTGCTCTTCATGACATGATTTTCAACCGAATTGGATTTAAGTGAGGAAAAGCTATGCAGAGCCACCAGCCTCCCTTTCTTTCTCCTCCAGATCAATCTGGGTGCAATGGCAAGATATGACTGGATGAATGGAGATGGCCCCAAATGCAGTAGGAGAGCTTGACCTAAGTCCTCATTTTTTCTCTTTTATTATTAAAGCTTTTTATTTTCAAAACATACGCATAGATAATTTTCAACATTTAACCCTACAAAACTTTGTGTTCCAAATTTTTCTCCCTTCCCTTTCTCCTAGAGAGCAAACAATATATGTTAAACATGTGCAATTCTTCTATACATATTTCCACAATTATCATGCTGCACAACAAAAATCAGATCAAAAAGGAAAAAAAAAAGCAAACAAACAAAAACAAAAAGAGTCCTCCCTCTGGGTTCAGATAGCTCTCTTTATCACAAGACCACTGAAACAGGCCTGAATCATCTCATTGTTGAGAAGAGCCCCATCCATCAGAATTGATCATCGCATAATTTTGCTGTTACAATAAAATTGCTGTACAATAGAACAGAACTTTTTCAAGAGAAGAAACACAAATTGTTAAAAATCACTTAAAATATTCAATGTCTCATTATAAAGGAGGCTTAAATTTAAACAATCTTGAGCCACTATCTCACATTCATCAAATTGGCAAAAGTAATATAAAGATTTAAATAATACCCAGTGACTTCATCTATAAAATGAGGGATTGGCCTCTATACCCATAGAATAATCTTTAAATACATTGTGGAAGAGATAATGTGGCATAAGATCATAGATCTAATAGGAATCTTAGAGGTTGCCAAGTCTAATCTTAGTTATATAGATGATGAAACTTGGGACAAAGGTGGGTAAAGGGGGAATTATAATTTGCCCCAGGCAGTAAGTATCAAAAGCAGAATTTGAATTCACCTGGATCATCTTATTCTACAATCAATATTCTTTCCATTATACCACCATTATACCACACTGCAAAGAACTGGTTTTAAAGTCAGGAACCCTGGGATCATTTCATCTCTGAATACTTCCTAGCTGTTATTCTGTGCAAATCAATTAACCACTTTGTATCTTAAGCTACAATTTCATATTTATTTACTAAGTCATTGATTATTCAGATATGTTAAAGGAGTTATACACTTATTCCTTCTCCTTATAATACAATTGATGTTCTGTACTGTTATAATTAAAATGTTCTGGGAGGAATATAAGATCTGTCAATAACTTTATGAAATAATTTAATGCCAAAAAAGCAGAATCAACTGAGGATATAGAAGAGGATATGGAGACAAACAGGACAACTTTGTTACTACTTCATTAAATGTAGTATATAAATTTTTAAAAAAACCTACTTGTAATAGAAGCTCAGTGTTTAATGAACATTCCCATATATAATCCTATTTCATTTTTTTTTCACATATTAGGATTTGGGTGATCCTGTTTGTTGATGACTTCTAAAATACCAAAATATTTTGAAAGGTCCAGTGGTCCTTTGGATATATAGTTAGCTCTATGTTGGAAAAACATGAATAAAGGGCTTATATATACTAAATATGCATTTTAAATGAATATTCTTTGAGTATATTTGAATGTTAATTATTATAATTTCTTTTAAAATAAAAAAAACACATAATTTCTCCAAAAAGTAGATTTCAATGCATGAGTTTTCAAAAACCCTGAGGTGATTGTCATGCCGTGGGATGTAAGACAGGGATTTGCTGATATTAAGCAGAAATATGCTATTCATTTCTCAGGTGCTATACAAAGAACAGTGAGCTGATAAATTATAAATTATGAATAATCAGTCCAAAAAAGTGAATAAAACTAAAGGACAGAACAAAAACACAATAAAGTAAATCCTCAGATATTGTCAAGGAAAAAGGACAGCTTTTTATTAAATATTGGTTGTTGTTGCTTGTCTTTCATTCTCAAAAAGGACCATGACATCAGGGAGGTGATGCTATTACATGCAATTGAATTGCAGATTTAAATAAGGGAAGGAGGCCTGTGCAAAGTCACCTACCTCATTTTCTCCTTTGGAGCCATCTGGGTCCAGTGGAAAGGAATAGATCAAGATGAGTGGAGATAAAGATAGTGGGAGAAAGGGATGATAAAATGTTGATTTGAAAAAAAAAGTAAATGGGTTCAATATCCTCAATATTTTTTTGCAAGGCAATTGTTGTTAAGTGCCCAGGGTCACACAGTTAAAAATGTTAAGCATCTGAGGCTGGATTTAAACTCAGGTCCTCCTGACTCTAGGATTGATGCTCTATCCACTGTGCCATTTAGCTACTCTAACAGCTTAATTTTCTTTCTTTTTTTTTTTAAGTAAATTATGAGGCAAAGTCATTAGGTAAGAGGATAAAGAAAAGGAATGCCATGAGAGAATTAAAGATAGAAAAGATTTGGAATAGATTCCATAGCAAATAGAATAAAGAAGTGGTTGGGAAGAAGGATAGCCTTGCTGCAAAGAAGCTCACTTGAGATTAGAAAATATCATGGTTTCATGACTTCCTCCAGTTTTATTGTTCAGGAGGCATCTGGTAGAAGTACTCCAGGATCAGGGTTGGATAATACTCTTGCAGTCTATAACTGTTAGCTAGGTTTGTTTTTTGCTTCTTTATCTGGCTGTGCATGAATAGTATTGCTATATGTACCTGTAATGTTTTCTGCAAGTAATTTTGGCATTTAGTCACCAAATCAGCCCCTTCAAATGATGCTTTGCATTTTGCTATGTTTACTGCATGCAAGTTAATGAGGCTGTAAATGGTACCACTGGATAATTACTTTCTATGTTTGGATAATTATCAGTCAGTCTATAAACAAGCATTTATTAAGCACTATACTCTAGACACTGTTAGGCAATAAACATTGGTTAAGCACTTGCTATGTGCCAGGCACTCTGCTAAGTTCTGGAGATATAAAGAAGGGTAAAAGTTAGTCCTTGCTCCCAAGCAACTCACAGTCTAATAGAGAAGACAGCAGGCCCACAAGTGTGTGTGTGTGTGTGTGTGTGTGTGTGTGTGTATACACGGATATAATATATATCCATATACATACACACATATATATGTATACATATGTGTGTGTACATAATATGTCTACCTAGATAGTGAGTGGGAGGTAGGGCAGAGAGAAATTAGGTAAATAACTAGGTATATATAGGTATATAACTCTATATATTATCTACAAATTATCTGCAAGGGGAAGGGATTAATTATTGGATTAGAACAGACTTCCTATAGAAGGTAGCATTTAAGTTGAGTCTTGAAGGAAGCCAGGAAGCAGAGACAAGTAGGACGTTGGGACCCTTTAGTGCACAGGCAGGAGGAAATGTATGATGGAGTACAAATAGGTTGATGTAACTGAATCGTAGAAAGAAGTACAATAAGCTATTTTTGGAAAGGTAGGAAAAGACCAGTGGAGAGGAAGGTTGAAATGGCAATATTTAATGGTTGGATGGGACATGGGGGAGTGCTTGAGAGTGTCATTCCAGAGTCCAAATCCAATTAATATAGTTTGTGTTCCACACCCATTGTCCCCCAGAGAGAAAATGAGGAGTCAAGAATGACATCTAAATTGAGAGCCTGGGTGATTAGATGGATGGTAGCATATATGCTGCAAGTATTTCTGTCTTAGTTTTCATTAGGTGTCAAGGGAATATAAGTAGGAATTGGAAAGATGGATACCAGGTTGGAGGATTATGACAGGTTACCAGTTCTGAGGAGGAGATGTTGTATATCTTTTTATGAGTTTCTTCTGGTGTTTAGTGTCCCCACAAACACATTGCCTATGTTTTATCTTCTGGGTTTTCCTGAGATCCAGGGACCTTTGGGCAACCTTTAAGTTACTCTGTAGAGAATTAGGAGTTTTCTAGAGATTTCAAGTTGCTAGCCGCTCAGGATTTATTTTTGTGTTTATTTTTTATTCCATTCAGTAAATGTATCCTAATATATAGGGTGAGTCTAAAATCTTTTGAATCACATGAAATTGAGAAGAAAATAAAAATCTTGATTGTGTGGAGGCTGAGTTGTTATGATAAATGATAAATCTTTTAATGTTCCAATCTAGATTAAATGAGATTGAACTGATTTCTAAAGCAGCAGGAGAATGGGAGCTGAGGGAACAAATGCTAGTCTGGGCAAAGCTCTAGACAGGGAATCCCTATCCATGTATTAGAAAAACTAATGGGAGACTTAAGAGTTAGAGCAGTGTAAGCTGTAGCATGTCTTGATGGCTAATGCAGAAATTTCACTCTAAGTAGCCATTCCTGCCCACTCACCTACATTTTCATCTTTTAGTACTTATTGAAGCCAGGCATTCCACAGAGAGAGAAAAATCCTGCACCTTGTATAAACTTCTCTATTTCTATTCTAAACTCCCCAAAGGAATTAAATGGTTTTTAAGTGAATCAAAATCCCAAATCAGTTCTCTGATAATGTCACACATCTGGAAAACCCAGAGTATAGTTTATAGTTAAGAAAAAAAAATAATGCAGATAATTATGTCAACAAAGGAAAAGTCTGTCCTTTACTTGACATTTTCCTTCTTGGTTGGTCATTTCTAAGGTTGTAAAAATAATGAAAGAAATTAACTCCTCCTCCCATTTTCCTCACCATCATGAAGGTGCAGGAAGAAGCCCAGAATGCTTGTTAAGCTCTTAGTTTACATGTGTAATGCTTTAAGATTCACAAAGTCCTTTAACAACTGAATGAAGTAAGTAGTTCAAGTATTATTTTTTCCATTTTTGCAAATAAGGGAATCAATTCTCATATACATAAATATACATATAATTTATAAAATTACATGAATATAATACATTTATACATATGTACACACACATATAGAAATCAATAAATAAGCACTTATTAAGTACTCATTGCATGCCAGGCACTGTGTCTAAACTTTGTGGTTGTTCAGTTGGTTTTTTTCAGTCATGTCTGACTTTAATAATTCCATTTTGGGCTTTTCTTGGCAAAGGTACTAGAGTGGTTTGCCATTTCCTTACAGATGAAGAACTGAGGTAAACAGAGTTAGGTTTAACTTGCCCAGGGCCACAACTCATAAATGTCTGTGGCTACATTTGAACTAAAAAAGATGAACTTTCCTCATTCCAGATCCTATATTTTATTCATTGAATACTTAGCTGTACTGAGCTTTTGGGGATGGGGTGAAAAAAGGCAAAAAAGAGTCCCTGTTCTCAAGGAACTTACTCTCTAATGAAGGAGACAACATGCAAATAACTATACACAAACAGGATAAATTGGAGATAATCAACAGAGGGAAGACACTAGCATTAATAGAGATTGGAAAAGGCTTTATGCAGAAGGTAGGATTTTAGTTGAGACTTGAAGAAAGTCAGTAAAAACAAGAACATTGCTCTGAGTGATAAAAATAATTGAGGTTACGTTGCTTGGTACTAGAGCATGGTTCTGAAGGCAGGCACTGATTGAGACAATTGAGGACTGGTCAAGAGTCAGTCTCTCTCACTGCTCCCAGGCTGCAATCTTACCACTTTTCTATGTACTGAGAAATAATAGGCAAAGTGATTTGCTTGACTAAAAAGGCAGTCACAATAGAACTATGAATTTGGGAAACTCTTTTTTTGCTAGTTTAGATGGTAATATTTTGACTTCCCACAGGTGACATTTAGAAGAATCATCATGTAGATCCCCTGTTGTATTACTCATTGTGGGTTACTATATTACCAGTATATTTCTTGATTTTGCTTCACCTTTCTGGACAAGTTTCTGATGGTAATTTTTCTGAATTAGCAGCCTGTCATCAATCCTGCTAGTAAACTTAGCATCTGCAATAAGAAAGGATATTAAAATGTTAAACTGAATTATGGAATATTAGCACATTTTACAAAGAAATTAGCATGTTAATCAGATGCTCACCGTTCATTTTTTTCACTGAAGCATATACATGGTCCTTGGTTAGCTTCAGGCCCTACTTAAAATGAGTTTGATACAGGCAGTGATTTTTTAATAGAGATAATTTTTTTAAGATCAATTATTATGTGCCATCTGGCAAAAGGGCCTTCAAGTTTACTTCCACTGGGTTCCCAACACAGTTCATTTTATGAAAAAGTTGTTGTGAGAGGTCCCTTCCCTATTAGTTCTATTTTATTCTGTGGCTTTTGCTGGACTTGTGCCACGTTGTAAACTGTAGCCTTAACTGATAAAGAAATTCTCCTGCTTGCCCATTAAATTTGATGATCAGAATGACACTTTGTATTTATGTCACATTTTCCAACAAGAAAATTCAATTCATTTATAGATACCAATCAATCATTAAACTTTATTTAGCACCTAATTGCCAGGTATTAGGGTGGGTGCCAAGGATACACAGACCAAATTAAAACAGAGCTTGCCCTGAAGGAGCTTCCAGTAGAAACAAAATGTATACATGTAAGTATATGCAAAAATATATATTGGGTAAATGCAAAGCAATTGTGGAGGGCACAAAAATGTGGTGAAGAGTCACAATAGCATCTTGTTCATTCTCACCACAGATGAGGGAATGTGGGAAAAGAATTTTATTCTTATTTTGATGTGACCATTTATTGTTTCCTCACTGTAGTGTTCTTTAAAATACAAAAAAATTTAGGTTTCCTCTGAATTCACCTCTGACAGAATGTGAACCAGCTTCATAATATAAATTTCTTTAAATTAGCTACTACATTTTTTTCCTTTAATGCTAGGGCATAAGTCAGTTTCCTTAAGGCGTGAATGGGAGAAAAGAATGATAATTGAAATTCTTGAGAAAAAAATTCTATAATTTGGACTTTTCACTAGTTTTGATGTCTTTTTTATCATTTGATCTGAGATCTTGCTATGTCTATGAAGATTTTTTCCTCTTTTCAGAACCTTGTACAAATTGACCCCCTTCCTATTTTTTTCTATTCTTTTTATATCTTATTCTCTCAGAATGCTTGAAGCCAGTGACATTCATCATCTTCTTATTCTTTGAATATGATACTCCATCTCTTATGCTTGTTACTGGCTGTTCTCATGCCTGGAATTCTCTTTTTCCTTATATCTGCCTCCTGAGTTACCTTAGCTTCCTTCAAGACTTAGCTCAGATTCTATTTTCAAGAGAACTCTCCTGGCATTCTTTTCTATTCCCCAAAGTTTGTGCCTTTTTTCTGAGAAGACACATGTCTTGTACATACAATGTTTTGTATTCTTTCTCACCTGTCTAAAAGTGAATTTCCTGAGGATAGAGATGATTTCCCTCCTTTTTTTCCCTCTAATTTTAACAGTGTCTGATATATATTAAAGACTAAATAAATGATTGTTGATTGACTATCAACAGTACAAAAAAGTTGTGTAGGCAGTTTACAAGAAAAACATTGCATGGGCAAATTGTATTACAGGATATCACTCAGCTATTCTCAGTCTGGTGAAAGAAAAAAGAGTAGTTTTTGATTTTGGTTGTTCACTGTACTGATATTTATAAGACTGTCATAATTATTTGACAAATCTGCAAAGTGGATTGCATCCGCTTGGTTTTGAAACCGTACAGCTGGAGTTCCTGAGCTTCTGTACTAAATGTCTTATATGTGTATGATTTTCAGCTGCCTATTCTGTCTGCATTTATGCAAATTAGAATGTTATTTATAAGTAAGTAAGAAATCATTTCTAAGACAACTTTTTTACTCTGGTTATTAGGCACCTGCAAAGCCATCTTACTTTTAGTTGTTGGCCATATAGTGCTTAAATCGATTTTGTTGCTTGAAATAGAGTTCAACTCTTGGAGTACTTATTGATCTCTATTTTATTTTTTATACATTTACCTTATTAGTGATTAGATTCAATTATTGCCCTCATTTGAAAACATTTAAAACTTATAAATAAGTAAAATATTTAGGTTAGATGCTAGTTGAATAAAGAGCTATTATACTGAAGTCTTGATTGATTAGTGTCTTGTGCTCAAAGACCAAATGAGATCATATTAGATCACGTTACAGTGTGTCTGACTGTGATTGATCAGAACAATATGAGTTTAAAATATTCTATCACAGGTCGGGCACAAGTAGTTCATCTGAATAATTGGGGTGGATTCTCTAAATTTGCTCATCTTGTGTTTCTTTTGAGCTACTTCTGTTTTGTTTGCAGAACCCAGCACCTTTTCTGATTTGGACATGTTATGCTGGGTGGTCCTATGCCAGTGTCTCCAATATCACACAATCAGTTCCATAGTTTTTTTTGTTTGTTTATTTGTTTTGTTTTGTTTTTAGGATTCTGATTTTTAATCTACTCTGCTATTTGCTTCCATTTTATGGGAGAGTTCATCCTATTCACATTCACAGTTATAATTACCATTTTCCTCCATCCTATTTTCTCCCCTGTACTTTTGTTCTCTCTTTTCATCCTGTTCTTAGTAGTGTTTTGTTTTTTTTTTTTTATCCATCCCATCCACTACCTTAGCTCCTATTATTTCTCCCTCTTTTCTTACTAGTGTTTTTTTACTCACCTCACCCACCACCTTATCTTCTATCACTTCATTCCCCCCTTCTCTTACCTTTTCCCCTCCTGTTTCTTTTCTTCCTTCTATCTTGTCCCTCCCTTTTCTTTTCCTCTTCCTCCTCCTACTTCTTTATAAGATTAGATAAATTTCTATACCCTATTAAATGATTAAGTTATTCCCTCTTAGAGTTAAAACTGATGAGATCAATTTTTAGACAATGCTCATCCCCTTCCCTTTTTTCCTCAATTTTAATAGGTCTTTTGTACCTTTTCATGTGAACTAATTATTCCATTATACCTCCCCTTTCCTTTTTTCCAGTACAGACCTTTTTCTACCCCTTAATGTCTTTTTCCTTGATGTCATCATATCAGAGTCCATTCACAACCACATCCTCAAGTTCATGTGATGCTCCCTTCTCTCTGTCCCAATGACAGATGCAGTTCTCAAAAGTTACCAGTTATCATTTTCTCATCAGGAATATAAACAGTTTAACCTTTAAGTAATATATATGTAAATATTGTTGTGCCACAGTTCTCTTTAATGTCCTGACCCAGTTTCCCTAATTGTCCTATTCAGTTACTCTGCCTCAGGTTATAACCATTCCCTCTTAATGTTAGGATAAAGGTTTTATATCTTAGACCTTAGGCTATAATTATTCCCTCTTAATGTTTGATCCATTTTAGGTTTTTATCCATTTAGACATCATTAGAATATCAAGAGCCTATCCCTTCTTTCCATTATGTCATCCTAGGTGCCTCCCCCATTAGGTCATGCCCATCCAGGTATCTTCCCCATTATGTCATTGTTCTTGTTACCCTATAAAAGAATCTTGTATCTGACATTCATGGCTGGATTCTTTGAGATGATAGTCTCATTCAGCCCTGGGACCAAAGCATGGATCCATTTGGTCCCAGTAAATCTCTCCCATTAAATAAATTATTAAATTGTTCTCTAATCTCTATCTTGCTCAGTTTCTCTGGCATTACAACATATCAATATATGTTATATTAATATTAATTTATTAATATAAATATAATTAATATATATTTCTGCTGTTGACCTTTTTATGCTTCTCTTAAGTTCTGTGTTTGTAGATTAAAATTTCTGTTTAGTTTAGTTTTTTTTTTCAATAGAAATGATTAAAAATCTCTTACTTCATTGAACTCCATTGCTTCCCCTGAAACATGTTGTTGATTCTCGCTAGGTAGTTAATTCTTGGTTGCAACCCATGTGCTTTGCCTTCCAAACTTTAGTATCCCAGGCCCTCCAATCCTTTATTGTAGAAGCTGCCAGATCCTGGATCATCCTTACTGTTGCTCCTTGATATTGAATTGTTTTTGTCTGGCAGCTTGCAGTATTTTTTCCTTGAGATTGTAATTTTGGAGTTTTACAACAATGTTCCTTGGGGTTTTCATTGTGGGATCTCTTTCCAACAGCTATTTGATAGATTCTTTCAATGAGTATTTCCCTTCTCCATTTCTAGAATATTGGGTAAGTTTTCTTAATGATCTCTTGTAAAATGCTATTCAGGCTCTTTTTTTTGGTCTTGACCTTCAGATAGGCCAATAATTTTTAAATTGTCTCTTCTGGATCTATTTCCCATGTTGGCTGTTTTTCCAATAAGATATTTTACATTTTCTTTCATTTTTTTTTTAGTTTATTTGACTGATTTTTGCTGCGTCACAAAGTCATTAGCTTCCATTTGCTCTGTTCTAATTTTTAATGTGTGATTTTCTTCAGTTAGCTATTGTATCTCTTTTTCTGTTTGGCTAATTCAACTGTTGGCGTTTTCTTCAGACAATTTTTTTCCTTTCTTTTCCAAGCTGTTTACTCTCTCATACATACTTGTCATTTTCTTTCTCGTTTTTTCCTATCTTTCTTATTTGCTTTTTAAAGTCTTTTATGAGTACTTTCAAGAAGCCTCTTTGGACTTGAGACCAATTTATATCACTCTTTGAGATTTCTTTGGTGGACATTCTGTCCTTGTCTGAGTTTGTGTTTTGGTCTGCTCTGTCACCATAATAGCTTTCTGTAGTCAAATTTCTTTTCTTTTTCTTTCCCTTTCTTTTAGTATTTCCTCTTTTTTTTACTTTTATGGTTGAATTCTGCTCCTGGGGCTAAAAAAGGACACTGTCTCAAGCTTCCTTTGCAGCTGTAAGCCTTGACTTTGAGAACAAGAGCCCCTTGTGTTTTCATGGGGTAGCTTTGCCTACTCTTTTCAGAAAACAGCCTGGTTTCCCAGAGTTTGCCTTCTGAGCTGGGAGTGGAAGCTACCTCTTTGATTTGGACTGAGGTCTTGGTTGCTGCTTTGCTGTGATTAAGACCCTCTTACCAGCTTTCCCAGAATCTATCTGAGTTAAGCTGAACACCCTTTTTACTTCACTGAGAGTGACCTTTCTTGCAGTTTTTTCTGTCTATCTTGAGCTGGAGAGGGGTTTCATTCCATCAAACTCTGTTCAGAGGCTTGGTTCCCTTTTTAAGGGAAACTTAGTTCCATAGTTCTTAAGAGGGTCTTTGAGAGTGTCTTTGTATTGCTTTTTCTGACCATCTTGTGAGCTCTAATCATGCTACTTGTGATCTTTGTGACCTTAAGGCAGGTTACTGAGCCTCTCTAGATATTATTTTCTTCATCTGCAAAATGAAAGAGCTGGTTTCATATTATTCAGAATAAAGGAGATAACATTTCCTCAATATTTGATCTTGGACAGACCACAGGTGAAGTAAAATGCTAAGTTCTAAGTACCACATTATAGAAAGGATTTTGATTAACTGATCCAGAGAAAGTCTGCCTCAAGTCTTTGTGTTTCATATTTTCATTTGCATAGACTAAAGAACTCTAAAATTAATACAGGACAAAGTCTGATTCAATGTTACATGTTTTAGTTGCTTATTTCCAATTGAAAAACTAGAAAACTTTGGAGTTATTAAGTGGAAGACTGAACCCCAGAACTATTTCATAATTGTACAAAAGTATTTTGATTTATTATGATTCAGCTAGCAGAGCTGAAATTTTGGTTAATGATTATAAGTTAGAGTGATGTTTCTAAAAGTAAAGATCTATTTCTGAACCAGGCAGAATTTGAAGACTAGAGGAGAAACCTTAGTGTTGTATGAAAGTGAGGCTATGGATATATGTCCTGTCTCCTGTTGCTGGGAAGAACAGATTGGTGAAAGAGGAGCCATACTTCTCACTCCTGTATACTTACTTGTAATGTTCTTCTCTAAAATATAATGTTCTCTGAGAGCAGGTTTCTTGGGGGGCTTCTGCGAGCAGCCTTCGTTTCAGTTCAGTGTAATAATCACCTCAAATGCAATCAGGAGTTAAAGTCCTAATCCTTTATTGTCTCCATCCAAGTCTTGTCCTTCTTTGGTCCTGGTTAGCTTTCTTAAAGGCCTCTCTCTTTCCTTGGTTCTGAGAGCTCCTGCCGCTAGTCCTTTGCCTCTGCCAGCTTCAGTCTTCAGCCAGCACAAAGGTGGAAGATGGAATGAATCTCTCTCCGCCTCTGAGAGTGGGCTTATGTATCTGGCCCCGAGAGCTTCTTGCTTACCTGCTAAACACTGAGTATACACCAATCATTATATCACTGGGAAACCATTATTGGTTGTAGGATTAAATCAATTCTAAACTAGATTTAACCATTGTCTCCTTAATTCCACTTAGTACCTTGTTTCAAGTTGTGGCCCATAACATCTCCTTGTAGGATCAGATCAATCATACTGAACCGTGCTAAATTAGATAATTATTGTCGCTATCAATTCCACTGTCTTAGTACCCTATAAGAATCTTAACACAATAGACATCTTAATACTGTAAAAGAGATGGAGAAGATAAAGAGTCCTCTGAACTGCTGTTGAAAAAGTAGAGAAGCGCAGAGCCTAGGTAACAGAACAAAGCTGGAGAGGCGTCTGTGAATTCTAAGCCAAGAATTTCTACCCTTTCTAAGACAGTATAATAATAATACCTTAGCTGAAAGAATCAGCTGAAGCAGAAGTGGGAAGTACTTAAGCCTACAGTTGGTATTTGTGAAGTAGAGTAAGCCCAGCTGTATGAAGAGAGAAACCATCAGCAATAGAGCAGACCATCAGATCCATCCAACTGAGATGCCATGACCTGTCTTGAACTAATCCCGACCAGCTGTGGAGCAGCCCTGTTTAGCAGTGGAGCCTCTCATCCAACACAGGTGCTATATTTATCACTTTGAAAAGTCAGTTCTTAAGAAAGAGTAGAAGTATCAGTATTTGAAATTTCTGAATTGTGAGTTGCTTTAGATATGTGTTACCCTATGTCTGATTACCCTGGTAATTTAAGTTGGTACCCAGTTACCTCCATAAACACCTGGTGCATTGGTAGGAAAGTATACTCCATATTTATAGGCTGAATGTTATGAACGTTCTTTTTAGTAAATGTTTGAGCTACATCATTAATAGGAATAAATTAACAGGGTCAACTCTAGAGTAGTAATTATAACAACAACCTGGTTGAGAAATCCAACTTCCTAGAATAACTATAGAATAAGGATAAACAAGGGCACAGAGAGTGAAAATCCAAGGAGGGAAGTGGACCAAACCTATATTATACTTATATAGATGTATAGAAAGTAAACTCCTTGAGGCAAAGCAATGAATATTTATTAGACATTATGTATTAGGCAATATGTTAAGCACTGGAGAAATAAAAACAAATTAAAAAGAAAAACAGCTCCTCAAGGAGCTCACATTCTAATGTGCCAGAGACTGTAACATTTCTATTCTTATATCAACTGTACCCAGCACTGTGACTGGCACATACTCAGGACTTAATAAATATATCCCCCTCACACTTTATTTATTTTTTATTTTGATCTTGCATTTCTTTTTTTAAAAAATTATTAAAAAGTAAATTCAAAATAAGAAAGAACAAAATAGAAAAAGACAAAAAGAAAACAAAAACAAAAAAATCCCAAAATATTGTCATGCCCAGCAGAACATCAGGGAGGATTTAAAATATGTAACAGTAAATTTCCACTTCAAGAAAGCATATATAACAATAAAAGACATTATGCTCACGATGGTCCATTTTTTTCTTTGCTTCCTTGTAAGTCATTCCTTTGCTCTCTGCAGTGCACTTTTTACTTTATTCTTTTTTTTCCTCTTTCATCCTCCTTCCCTCCCCCAAGCAGGCTACGGTTAAGCACAGATGTATTAATGTATGTCTGTGTATACATCCACCTACACATCTATATCTATATCTATATCTATATATACATGCATACATTACACAGTATACACACATATACATATGCATTTATACAATATTAACATAGCTGACATATAATGTACATTGATCTCTTGATGTAATCTTTAAATATGACTTTATCTGACATCAATGATTATTAGCCCTACTTTTTTCTAATGAATTTTACTCCTAATCTTCATTATGTTTTTGTATATTTCTTATTTCCTATCCTTATTTACTTTTCAAGTTTAATTCTACTTCTTAACTTGCCTTGCTATTGCTTAATCTCTCCCCACCTATATATCCCTCCTTTATCTTCTCTCCCCACATTTTTCCTCCCTCTTTATCCTATTCCTATTACTCTGCACATATTGTCCCACTGTTACAAATCTACATATTTTTCTATACCCCACCTTATCCTTTTCCTTCTCCCCTTATTTCTTTATTAATTTTGGAAGATAGTATGTATATTCTTCATGGTATAGATACATATACATACGCACACATATGTGTGTGTGTTGTTTAATTTTAATATATTACTGATGTGAGTAGGTTTTCAGAACTACTAGTCCTCCTGTCCCCTCTAATGTCTCCGTGTCAGTTCTTCCTCTGCACCTCATTCATAGTGTAATTACCATTTTTGCCTTTTCTTAGACAGCTTTGCTTTTTTGAGTTAGATCATACTCATTTTTGCCCCAGTCTTTCTTTTGGATTACCCAATTATTAATGTCAATCTTAGAGATATGGTTTACATTTCTACATATATAATCTAAACAATTTGTCCATGTTGAGTTTCTTGAAATTAATCTATGATGTTGACTTTTATATGTCATATTTTCTATTCAGTTCAGGTTTAGTTGAGACAAAAGCTTGAACATCTTACAATTCATTGAATGTCCATTTTTGTCCATTCAATATTGTGCTTCATATTGCTGGATATAATATTTTTGGGTGCAGGCTTATTTCTTTTGATTGTCTTTATATAATATTTCATGGCCTGAGATCTTTTATTATAGCTGCTGATAAATCCTGTATAATTCTAATTGTAGCTCCAGAATATTTGAATTGTTATTATTTTTTGTTTGTTTCTTATAAAATCTTCTCTTTGATCTGGGGGTTTTACAATTTAGCAATAATGTTCCTGTGTGGTTTTCTTGTGGGATCTCTTTGAGGTGATGATCAGTGGATTTTTTCTATTACTACTTTTCCCTTTTGTTTTATCACTTTAGGACATTTTTCTTTGATCATTTCTTATATTGTCTCAAGAATATTTTTCTTTTTCCTTTTTTTCTTTTTGTTTTTGGTCATAGCTTTCATGTAGTTCAATTATTCTTATAAATTCTCTTTTTGACCTTTTCTCCAGACCTGTTGTTTTACTTCTAAGATGTTTCATATTTCTTCTATATTTTTCATTCTTTATATTTTGTTCTGTTATTTCTTGATCTCTTATAGCTTCACTGACTTCCCCTTGCCCAATTCAAATTTTAAAAGAATTATTTTATTCTTTAAGGTTCTGGATCTTTTTTCTAATTGGTTGACTTTCTTTTCAAAATCTTATTTTTCTTGGTTGGTTCTTATTTTTATTTTAGTTTTTAGTTTTTTCTCAACCTCTCTTATTTGATTTTTAAAGTCTTTTTTGAATCCTTCTATAAATTTTGTCAGGACAGGTAGCTATTTAACATTACTCCTTGGGGTAGGAGAATCTGTTTACTTAAATGTCCTCCTTTGAAGATGAACTCCCATCTTCATTTTCTGTGGTTTGGTTCTTTATTCTTTTCTTGCTCATTTTTTTCTTTTAATGAGAACTTATTAATATAATCATCTCTGGTCCTGGTATGGGAAGGATGGTGCCTCTGGCTTCACTTCAGTTCTCCTCTCTGGCCTGGAACCAAAAACCAAGAACTCTACCCTCCTGAAAGTGCCAGCAGCCAGTAGCTTCCCTGCCCAGCTGCTTCTACACCCATTGAGCATGCTGGTTCTTTCTTGCCCAGTGCCACATCTCAGAAGAACCTAATTAGCTGAGGTTCCCTCAATTTTCAGAGGCTTCAGACGCTAGACTCCCCATGCTGTCAAAGAGTTGAAAGTTCTTGTGGTTTGATCTGAGTCTACCTCTGTATCTGGCTAATCCCAGAGCGCTCTACTAGATTTTTCAGCAAAACTAGCCTGAAGTAGTTTATACTTCATACCAGTTAAACCTCCATCCTAGGACCTTTTTTCTGGTCTTCTCAGTTTATTCCAGTTTTATTTGTTTTGCACTGTTCTATGTTTTCCTTGAGGTACCAGTTTGTTTTGTTTATGGTAGAAATCTGGAGAGCTTGGAATTTTCTGGTCTACTATACCCTCTTCTCAGAATCTCCCTTTTAATAAATATTTCTTGATTAGTTAGCCCCACTGAAAAAAATGATCTAGGTTTGGAAATAATAATTCACTCTATATCCCACCAATTATGACATTGTATCAAAAGGAAAAGGACAGCATAATAAGAAAATAAAAATGTAAATTACATCTTACTATGCAATAGTTACTTTTAACTCTATGTTCTTTATACCTACTAATTCAGGGGTCCTCAAACTTTTTAAATAGGGGACCATTTCACTGTCCCTCAGACTGTTGGAGGGCTGCACTATAGTAAAAACAAAAACTTTGTTTTGTGGGCATTTAAATAAAGAAACTTCCATAGCCCTGGGTGAGGGCGATAAATGTCCTTAACTGCTGCATCTGGCCCATGGGTCGTAGTTTGAGGACCCTTGTACTAATTCATAAACAGGTTAGTTTATTAGGAAGCTTCTTGTTCTTACTTTACTCTCCTATTTGACCTGCTTGTTATTAGATACCATAGAAGAAGCTGAGAATATAGAACTTGATAGCAAGTAGTTCATTATTAAGTCATGTTTCAGTAAAGCTTGGGAAGATTTTCATGAACTGATGCTGAGTGAAATGAGCAGAACCAAGAAAACACTATACATAGTATAGATTGTATGATGATCAACTAGTACAGACTTAACTCTACTCAGCAATACAGTGATCCAAGAAAATTCCAATAGATTTGTCATGGAAAATGCCATCTGCACAAAGAACTATGGAGACCAAATGCACATCAAAGCACTACATTCACTTTTTTGGGTTTTTTTCTTTCTTTTTCCCTTTTGATTTTTCTTTCACAACATGATTAATATGAAAATATATTTTAAATTGTACATATCTAAGCTATAAAAGATTGCTGATATAGCTTGGGGAGGGAAAAATTGAAACTTAAATGAAAATCCTGGAAAATAAATTGTTGAAAACTATCTTTACATGTAATTTGAAAAAAATACTATTAAGTGGGGAAAAAGAATTGCATAGGAAGAAATTGGAGCAAATGATTAAAACAACTTTGGAATTTCTGCAGAAGCCATATTACTACTCAGATTTCATATCAGCATAAATGACTATTCACAATAAGGTCAAATATATTAAAATGGATACAAGAATATCATAGTTTCATGCTATTTTTTTAAAAAATATTCTTTAGTTCTAGATTTAGCAGCTTCTCTATCCCAAAACACCTCATTTAAATTAAAATCCACTAAATTTGCTCATCACTGACTACATGTTACAAAGAGAAATCTTTGATAAAATGAAGAGCAAGAGATTAGTTCCAGTTCATTCCCAGAGTCTTGGAAAGACCACTAAGACACCAAACTTCATGTTGTATTTCTATATTTTGTAGCTTGTCCCTGACATTTATAAGGTTCTTCAGAGCAAAGACTGTTTTTCCTTCTGTTTTTTTTTCTTCAGGAAATTCAGCTGTACATTTAATTTTACACGCCTTCATATGTCTTCACCCACTCTAACATTTATGAATAGAGTGAGTACAAGGGACAATGCTTTCCACCTCTAGGGAACTCTCTGGAAATTACTTGTCAGAAGAGGCAATGAAAGGGAGAAGGTCATTATCTTGTAAAATAAATCCGTGTCCTTTTTTAATGCTGGCAATATTGTAGTCATTTTTCTAGCTGAATCAATTCCAAAAATTTAAAACCCCTAACATGTAAAGTATTTAGTCATTGTGGGGGCTGAAAAGATGAATAATATTACAGAAGTTACAGTCTGAACACAATATGGTACCTTCGATTACATAAAAAAGGATTCTCTTTAAGGGATCCAGAGTTTCTTGACTATAAATAGAAACAGCAGGTAGCCTGGAAATTCATATCCATGACTACATCTCTTATGACTATCTTCCACATTCCTATTATTCTTTCCTTAAAATGTCCTTAACTAGTTGTGATAATAGTCAAAGAAGTGCTATCCAAGAATGATAGCTGATAAGAAAATGATCTTAGACCATATGTATACACATGCAAAGTGAAATGATTATTTGAAATAACTTTCCAGATAATTTAGTCCAAAAAAATTTGTCTAGAGTTACCTCAGTTCTAGATCTCATTTTTCTTTGAATCCACAATGTCAATAAACAATTGTTTTAGAATAAGGAAGAGGTGACAAGTAATGGAATGAAATGAACTCAATTTAGTAGGATATTTTTGAAAAAAAAAATGAGGACCCAAAGAAAACAAGCTATTCTGAGTTCTTGTTATGCATTCCATAATTTACAGCTACTGTAAATAAAACACTTTTGAATTTACTCAAGGCAAATCTGGTTTTTGTAGTCTTATGAGCACCTGATGGATAATTCATCAGTAATTATTCTAAAGAACTTACCAATTCATGAATTCAAAATGAATTCATTTCTCTAATTGACACACTGTAGAAATGGGTATTTTCTACTGCCATTGTAGATTCTTGTATGTGCATAAAAGGAGACTGATGAAAATTACATGACTTATGCTGATGTCTTAACAATACTGAATGCTGGTAATTGGGCTCTCTCTTATCAGCCTGTATTTGTTCAATGAAGTCTTTCCTTTTCATATGAAAGAGGGAAAAAATCAGTTGTCAAATTTAGGAAGCATACTGCCACACTCAACTTTAAGGATCTTCCCTAAACAACAGAGGATCAATTTTGTAAAAGTGTAAAAAAAATTATAAAAGAGTAGTGTTTTGGGGTGCTACCTGAATACAATGTAAATATGCATACATTTATGTATACAAGAATGAATACATATGGATTTATACTGTAAATTATAGACTTCTATTGGGTCATCTCTTTCACATCTGCAAATATCTTAGCCATGTCTCATTTATGATCCACATGCCACATGCACCTACCCAGTAGGCATGGATTTTTTCTCCACATCTGAAATACCAATACCAATAGTAATAATGGAAATCACTTCTTCAGTTTGGAACTCTTTGCTCAATTTCTCCTGGTTGCCAGAGAATTGAGAGAAGTCACAGAATAGTACATCTTAAATTGAAATGTAACGGGAAGATCATCTAGACCAACCCTTTCACTTTAGAGAAGAGTAATGTGAGGCCCAGAGAAGTTAAAAGGTTTATCCATCACCAAATAGCAGAGAATTAAGTTTAGAATTCAGTTCTTCTGCATCCAAATAAGTTCAACACTCTTTCAGTTAGATTGAATTGGTAAACAAAGATGTGAAATCCAAGAGCTGAAGGTAAATGGAAAAAGAAAAATACTTCTTCAGAGGAAGATTGCAGAACTAGTGCTGGCTAGCTGTGCTAGCAGGTAAAGTGAAAATTTAGGGGTCAAGGATACTTTAGAGTATCTGGCATGCCATAAACTTTGTATTTTGTAGTGATGAGTATGGTTCACCTTATCTACAACAAATTTCTAACTGAAAATACTCAAATACTCAAATTTTAACTTCTATTAATTGTTTAGACTCATGTATGGCATGTTACTTTTATGACAGTGATGTGGGCTATGTGTTAACAGATCTTTTGTTAAAAGAGTTCCCATCCATTATTATGGATGCTGAAATAGCGGTGAAGCCCACATCTGGATCGTGTCCCTGCTTTCTGTAAACCTCCAGATACAGGTTAATTAGTTAATTGACAACCACCAAGAGAATGTAATATATGATTTACCTGCCATGAACACCACACACAAACTAGTGTGTCTACATGGACCTTGTATCTTCAGTATTTCTACTTCTCAGAGAAGTAAGGAAACAAAAAATGAAAGAAGGAAGAGAGGGACAAAAAAAAAAAAAAAAAAGGAAGGTAGGGTGGGCCAGCAGACCACTAGTAGAAACAAGGGATCCTGCTTCAGCATCCAGAATATCAGTTTTAGGGAAGCACCTGGCCATACTCTCTGTGTAGCCTGACTGATAGTGTTCTGTATCTGTATCTGGCTAATCCCAGAGCGCTCTACTAGATTTTTCAGCAAAACTAGCCTGAAGTAGTTTATACTTCATACCAGTTAAACCTCCATCCTAGGACCTTTTTTCTGGTCTTCTCAGTTTATTCCAGTTTTATTTGTTTTGCACTGTTCTATGTTTTCCTTGAGGTGCCAGTTTGTTTTGTTTATGGTAGAAATCTGGAGAGCTTGGAATTTTCTGGTCTACTATACCCTCTTCTCAGAATCTCCCTTTTAATAAATATTTCTTGATTAGTTAGCCCCACTGAAAAAAATGATCTAGGTTTGGAAATAATAGTTAGTTTTACCTAGTGTACTAAACCGAATCTTCTTTCTTTTCCTTCCTTTTTTTTCGTTTTCCTAGAATCTTGAAGTTAGGTGTTTCTTCTAGGGCAAAGGAATAGAACTATTTTAATATCTCTGCTAAGAAAATCCCATGGCCAAAATGGCTAAGATTATAGGAAAAGGCAGTTATGAATGTTGGAAAGGATTTGGGAAAACTGGGACACTGATACATTGCTGGTGGAACTGTGAACAGATCCAACCATTCTGGCGAGCAATGTGGAATTATACTCAAAAAGTTATCAAACTGTGCATACCCTTTGATCCAGCCGTGTTTCTACTGGGATTATATCCCAAAGAAATCTTAAAGGAGGGAAAGGGACCCACATGTGCCAAAAAATGTTTGTGGCAGCCCTTTTTGTGGTGGCAAGAAACTGGAAACTGAGTGGATGCCCATCAACTGGAGAATGGCTCAATAAATTATAGTATATGAATGTTATGGAATATTATTGTTCTATAAGAAATTTTAGAGAGGTCTGGAGAGACTTACATAAACTGATGCTGAGTGAAATGAGCAGAACCAGGAGATCATTATACATGGCAACAACAAGACTATACGATGATCAATTCTGATGGACATGGCTCTTTCCAACAATGAGATGATCCGGACCAGTTCCAGTGATATTGTGATGAAGAGAGCCATCTAGTCCCAGAGTGAGGACTGTGGGAACTGAGCAGGGAACACAACATAGCATTTTCACTCTGTGGTTTGCCTGCACATTATTTTTTTTTCTCATTTTTTCTTTTGATTTGATTTTTCTTGTGCAGCAAGATAATTGTATAAACAGTAGGCATATATTGGATTTAAAATATATTTTTACCATGTTTAATATTTATTGAATTCCTTACTATCTAGAGGAAAGGGTGGGGGAAGGGAGAAATTGGAACATAACATTTTGCAAGGGTTAATGTTGAAAAATTATCCATGCATATCTTTTGAAAATTAAAAAGCTTTAATTAAAAAAAAAAGAAAAAAAGAGAAAAAATTCTCAGTGGCATCACAGAGAGTCAGACAAGACTGAAAAATTACTTAAAATACATTGAAAATGTTAAAATAAAACTTTTAAAAATGAAGGACAGTTTCCCTATTATATATCAACTTCTTTTCTATCTTTTTACAGATTTGATTAAATTCATATAGGAATTCTTTCCATTAACAGAGATCACAGCTGTGCTATGACTTGGTAATTTTCATTACTTCCTGTGGTCACAAAAAAATCACTTAGAGGTCAACCATTTGGTAATGAGCCTCTTTTAACTTAGGTTAATCCTCACACTATAGGTAACCAGTCTTGCTACCCAGCCCTTATGCAATACTCTCTTAGCTGCCTAGAATTGAACAGGACTTAACAACCTGGGCATTTAGAAGCCAAGGTTACCTCCATCTCATGATAACACATTTAAGTAATACTTTCATGGAGAATTCTTAAAAATAAGGATTAATTTTGGGGGTGATTATATTTCTCCAGGCAAGAAATTCCATTTTTTACACCCATCTTATAGAAAAATCACAGTAGAAATGAAATATGTTTATATTTAACATTGAGCCTCCAAAAATATGTTTGTGTGTGTTTTATTTACCTTTTTTTTTGGTACTTGTATCTCCAGTGCAGTAGATGCTTAATAAAGGGTTGTTGGTTGATTACTAATTTTTTAAAAAGCATTTATAGATGTAAATAAATGACTTTTTATATCCTTCACTACAAAGCAAGATGATTAGTACAAGAAGATTGAAATTAGGATCTAGTTTTAAAAATATAAAAAGCACAAACATGACATTTTTTGAGAGTGACGTGTTCAGACAATTCTAAATAAATCTCATATTTCTACATAGGAATTAAAATATCTTGATCTCTTAAAACTAATGATTCCTCTGAATTTTTATCCATTCAATTTTCTATCTTGAAGCTTTCTCTAATGGTGGAAATATAATTTGCCAAAGTATTACTAATCAATTTACTTTAACAAGTATTTGTCAAGCACTGGCATAAGGATTAGAGAGCTGCCCTAGCAATCTGAGAGTCCTGTCATCTAGCTATGTCGCTACATAACAATTCTCAGGTCCCTGGGCAACTCTCTAAGTTCGTAACTTGTAAAACTTTGTTTATCTGAATTGACAGGAAGAATTTCCTCCCTTGGAATTCTATTTACCAATAAAATCCAGATTTATCTGCTGTCCTCTTTGCCACCCCCTTCCCAAAGTGCCAGACTCTGGTGAGAATTTAAACACCAAATGAAAACGTCTCTGTTCTTAAGGAACTAATGTTCTAATGATGATGTAATAAAGGATCTAAAAAAGAGGAAAGAAAATAGAGGAAAGAAACAAAATTGATAATAATAGCTAACATAGAGTGCTTACTATGTACCAGATACTGTTAGGTGCTTTACAATTTTTATTTCACTTGATTTTCTCAAGAGATAGATGTTATTATTATCTTTATTGTACAGATAAGGAAACTGAGGCAAACAGAAGTTAAGTGACTTGCCAAGGCTCATATATCTGTCTGAGGCTAGATTTGAACTCTATACTAATTAGCTGCCTCTAAATAAAAAGAAACAAAATTTTCCCTTCATTCCCAAATATTGATGTATGTACCAGTGACTTTCTCTGCAATATCTTCTCTATCCAGTCTTATTGCTAAAATGTACTTATTTTGATCAGAGCCTTAACTCTATTTCTTCTTGTTAGGGAATGATTTGATGTCATCCTATAAGTAATAATAAAGAAATATGTCTCTGGATAGCAGATTATCTCTTAGGGTTTTTTCCCTATAATAAATTGAGGTCTTCCTTTGTCAGACTCTTTAACAAAGATTTGGGATCTATCAAAAGAATAAAAATTTCTCATCTTTTGATTTTTTCTCTTTATATGAAGAGTTGAGCTGCTATGTCAATGTTGTTAAAATGTTAAATTCCCAATGTTGTTAGTTAAGCTGGATCTGTTTGTTAATTGACTAGAGGATTTAATTCAAGGGATGAAGGCAGATTGTATCATTCATTCTGCTTGTAGAACTTACTAAGAAGAAGAAACTGAATATGGGAAATTTGCTAGAGAAAATAATTAACTTTATTTAGAATATTCATTTTAATGTATCAAAGCAGGTGAGAATTGCATGACTTTAGCCAAAAGGCCTTTGCAAGAATAACAGAGCAAAGAGTAGATATAATGAAATCTCTAAATAGATGACAAAGATTCAAACAGAGAAAAATTAAAATGAGTTTCTGAGTATAAGAATAAGATTTTATGTTTATTTCATAAAATATGTTACTGAGCCAATGCATCACTCACTGTTAATTTTACCTAGAATCATAGCTACATTAAAACGAAAACTATTCCCTTTCCTTAAGGAATTTATATTATAGAACATTTTGAAACTTTATAGATATGCTAGAATAGGAGTCAACAAACTGGGAATGGGTTCTTTTTAGACATTTAAGAATAGTTTTTACATTTTTAAATAAAGTTTTATTCAATTACATTATAAAATATAAAAATCATTTTTAGCAAGAGAGCCAAACAAAAACAGGACCTTTGGCCATAGTTTGCCCACCTCTGAGCTAGAAGGGAAGTGGAGATATATGAGTGTCCTCATATTATGGATAAGGAACAGCTCCAGAGCCTTTGCATTATAAACAAATAGACAGACAGACAGACAGACTAGATAGATAGATAGATAGATAGGTAGGCAGATGAATGAATAGAGAAGAAGAAAATGAAGCAATGGAAAAAAATTATGTAGCATCACATGTTGAGATTGACAAGATATTCCATATCTAGAATCTTTTCTCTTTTGCAAAGGAATGACAAGGTCTTCTTTACTAATCTCTTTCTTTGGTCCAATTTTAATGACTAAAATTACAAAAGAATTCAATTCCATGTAATTGGGTTTTTGGGTGTGTTTGTTTTGTTTTTGCTATTGTTCTTTCCATTTATATTGTTGCTCATCATTGGGTCTATTGTTTTTCTGATTAGGTTACTTTTATTCTGCCTTGGTTCCTAGAAGTCTTTCCATGTGTTTCTAATTTCTTCATCTTCATTATTTCTTCAGGCACAGATTAATATTCCATTCATTTTCTTTGCCACAAAAGTTATTTAGTCAGTCACCAACTAAAGGGCTTCTACTTTGTTTCAAGTTCTTTGCTACCACAAAAAGTATGCTCATCATCAAAAGTCTTCTTGACTTTTCTACCTGCACGGTGATCTGTTCTAATTGTTTGCATTTTCTTTATTCATGTCCTTCACTTAGATTGAAGGAATTGGGCATATTTAGTCTGATGTAAAGAAAACTCAGAAGGGCAATAACAGCTATTTTTAAGGATATGAAATGCTGTTATATGGAAGAGGGTTTAGAATGAAACCCTTGTGGGATCTGTAGGGATATGCACGTAACTTGTATACTTGACTATCAAATGTTTTCTAAACATTTTCTCTTTTACCCATTTTTCCCTGAAGATGAAAACAAATCTCTAGCAATTTTACATACACTTCTCTGAAAGCAGTACTTTTTCCAGAAGCAAATGGGAGGCATATTCATACACTAGGATAGTGCACACTTCAAGCTTCTCTTATTGCAAGTAGTCACAGGGGGAGGAAACAAAAATCACCACCCAGGGAGACAGATTTCAGCTTCAGATTTTGTTTTTGAATTTGGGAAAGATGTACAAAGTAGGTCATATGTATTACAAATCCAGATCTAGTCAAGGGAAACTGTTAGGTTTCATGTAACTATATGAAATCCAACCGGCAGTCCTGCTACACAATCAAAAAGATGTGATGCTGGAGATGTAAAAATCAAATGATTTATGAGACTTTGTGCTTGAAACTAAGGATCCTTCAGGCAATGGTCAGCTAGGGAGGTGGTTAATATCAAAGCCTGGGTTTATTTTCTGTTTTCTGTTTATTTTCATTAGTGTGGGTTTATAATATTTCTAAAGGATTGGGAATCAGAAAGTAGACCCTTGGATTTTTACAAGGGTCCTCATACTTTTTAAATAGGGGGCCAGTTCACTGTCCCTCAGACTATTGGAGGGCCGGACTATAGTAAAAACAAAAATTTTGTTTTGTGGGCCTTTAAATAAAGAAACTTCATAGCCCTGGGTGAGGGGGATAAATGTCCTCAGCTGCCGCATCTGGCCCGCGGGCCATAGTTTGAGGACCCCTAGCCAGTATTAAAGATAATTTGTATATGATTCCAGGACTTTTGAAGAGGAAAATACACAAGGCACAAAATAAATAGACAGCCAAATGGCACATAGAATGCTAGACTTGGAGTCATGAAGACCTTCCTGAGTTCAAATCTGGCCTCAGACATGTCCTAGCTGTGAGAGTTTGGACAAGTCACTGAGTCCTATTTGCCTTAGTTTCCTTATCCATAAAATAAGTTGGAGAAGGAAATGGAAAACCACTTCCTTAACCAAGAAAACTTTGTATGGGGTCACAAAAGTGAAAGCAACTGAACAACAAAAATGGAAAGAAACTGGTAAGAAGAGAGAGAGAGAGGCAGAAAAGCAATTAGGTAGCATAGTAGATAGGGAACTGAACCTGGAGTCAAGAAGATGTTAGTTCAAATCCTGCCTCACAATACTCACTGGAATGTGATCTTGGGCAAATCATTTAACATTTCTCAATCTCAATTTCTTCACACGTAAAGACAGGATAAGAAAAATACTAACTCATAGGGGTATTGGGAAGATCAAATGAGATCATGTATTGAAAGTGCTTTAACAATGTAGAAAATTCTGGTGTGATTATTAAAAATTTTATCAAAGCAATCATAAATTTGTTTAATCAAATACACAGTGAGTATTTAATATGTTCAAGATAGGATTTGCTGCCATGTTCAGCTTTAAAACATTCTAGGAAAAGAGTTCCAAAATCAAAGAGATCAAAGGGAGATGCAATAGAAGAAACATTCAATTTAAAAGCAGGAAAACTGTGTTCTCCTTCTCTTGTCACTATTTAGCTATATGACTACAAGGAAGTGATTTGATATTTCTAGACCCAACTTTCCTTATTTTTTAAAATGAAGGAGAGGGAGAAAATTATCTAAAAAGCACTTTCCAGATGCCAAAGTTTTTTTTGGAAAAAAATAGAAAAGTTTGATGTTTTCATCCATGGTAGAGTGACTTGTTGAGAGATGAATGAGATCTTAGTGACATACTCATCTAACTCAAATCTAAATGGAATCTCTCCTCTACTACACTTAATAGATTTTCTTCCAGATTATGCTTGAAGATCTCCATAGATGAAGGTCATTATATATTGAGGCAACATGGTATAGTGAATAGAGCACTGTATTTAGAATCAGAAAGCTCTAAATTTGAATCTTGCCTCAGGCTCTTAACTGTTCATAGACAAACCAGTTGACCTCTCTCACTTATTACTGCATCTATAAAATGGTGATAACAATAACCACAACAAATACCTTGTTATTAGAATCAAAGGATATAATATATATAAGTGTTTTACAAAACTTAAAGCACTATATAGAAGTTAGCCATTGTTATTAAGAAAACACATACATTGTACATGTAGTATATTACTCACATTACAAATAGTACATGTTTCATTGCTAATATTTCATATATTACAGAACATATTATATAGCATATTAACTACATTTTAAATTCATATTTAAATACATTTCATTCCCTAAATTGCATGTTTGAATTTGTCATATATATTGCATATGATATATGTTTTATTACAATGCCACTAATAATAAGTGCAATATTAGACTTATAGCACTACAAATACAACATATGAAATAATTCTTAAGGTTTTACAGGTTGCATGTTTTATGCTACATATTCCATCATATGTTACCATGTGCCATGTAATATTATACATTTTACATATATTATAAATATTAATATTAAACTGATCATATATTTACATGAGTACAAAACAGAACATATATTTACCAGTTACATTACATGTATCAAATATATTACATAAAAGGGTTTTCTCTTTGGGACTTGTTATTCCATTATTATGGGGAACTTCCAGTTCGAAAACCTCTTCCATCAATGAAAGTCATCAATTATTTTATAACTGATATCAGAGATAATAGAAAAGGCAGTACTTAAACCCATTTCTGCCTAATTTCAACCTTAATATTCTATTTCCTATGTCACATACGTGGTCCTATAAGACATTACTTTTTTTTCCCTCTGAGGCATTTGGGGTTAAGTGACTTTCCCAGGGTCACACAGCTAGGAAGTGTTAAGTGTCTGAGCTCAAATTTGAATTCAGGTCCTCCTGACTTCAGGGCTGGTGCTTTATCCACTGCACCACCCAGCTGCCCCTAAGGCATTACTCTTGGTAGTCTCAAAACCTTTTATTAGATGCCTTTTATGTCATGGGTACTGTGTTAAGTGCTGGGAATACAAAGAAAGAAGAAAGAGTCCCTTCCTACAAGAGCTTGCACTCTAATGAGAGAGACAATATGCAGATAATTATGTGCAAACAAGCTGTATACAAGAAAAATAGTAAAAAAAAATCATTGGAAAAGATTGACATTAAGGAGAGGGTTTCTTTAGAGTATGATTTTAGCTGGGATTTAAGGTAAAAGTGGGAAATAAGGATGAAGAGGGAGAAAGTGAAAATACATATAGGTGAGAGATGCCGTGTCCTCTGCATGGAATAGGAAGTAGTCCAGTGTTAGCTGGCTTTCAGAGTACATGATAGAGTATAAAATATAAGAAGATGGGAAATAGGGGGCAGCTAGGTGGCACAGTGGATAGATTACCAGCCCTGAAGTCAGGAGGACCTGAGTTCAAATTTGACCTCAGACACTTAACAATTCCTAGATGTGTGACCCTGGGCAAGTCACTTATCTCCAATTGCCTCAGCAAAAAAAAAAAATAAAAACAGCTTGATGAATTGGCAATATATATATATATATATATATAAAATATAAGGGTAGGAGTATAAAGGACTTTGAACACCAAATACAAGATTTTGTATTTGGTCCCAGATGTGATAGGGTGCCACTAGAATTTATTGATAAGGGGGTTAGGATGGGGTGGACACAATGGGACCTTGAGAAAAATTAATTTTATTGCTTCATTGAAATTGGACTGGAATGTTATTGTTCTATAAAAAAATGATCAGCAGGATGATTTCAAAGAAGCCTGGAGAGACTTACAAGAACTTATACTAAGTGATGTGAGCAGAACCCGATCATTATACACAGCAACAGCAAGATTATACTATCATCAATTCTATTGGACATGGCTCTTATCAACAATGAAATGGTTGAGACCAATTCCATTGGTCTTTTGATGAAGAATGCCATCTGCACCCAGAGAGAGGACAGTGGGGATTAAATGTGGATCACAAACATAGCATTTTCAATCTTTTTGTTCTTGTTTGCTTGCATTTTGTTCGATTTCTCTTTTTTTCCCCCTTTTTGAATTGATTTTTCTTGTGCAGCAAGATAATTGTGGAAATATGTGTGGAAGAATTGCACATGTTTAACATATATTGGATCACTTGCTGTCTAGGGGAGGGGGTGGGGGGAAGGGAGGGGAAAAATTAGAACCCAAGGGTTCTATGTAAGGGTAAATGTTGAAAATTATCCATGTATATATTTTGAAAATAAAAACTTTTAATTAAAAATAAATAAACTAAAAATAATTTAAAAGAAGTTGGACTGGAGTTGGAAGAAACTTGAGGTAGATAGAATAGCCAACAGCAATTGCAATTGTCCAACCATGAGGAGATAAGGGCACATGCCAGGTGTCAGAGGAAAGAAGGGGACTTGTAGGAAAGATTTTTATAAAAGTAAAATCAATAGATCTTGGCAACAGATTGGAGTTGAGCTATTATAAAAAATAAAGGGTTAAGAATGACACCTGGGGTTTCAGCTTAGAGGATTGGAAAGACAGTATGGCACTTTATAGGAAAGGGGAAATTTAGAAGGGGAGAGTATGAAGGGAAATTATGACTTCAGTTTTGGATTTTTCATATATCCACAGAACAACCAGTTCAAGATGTCTAATATTTGGAGATGCAAGACTAAAGTTCAGCAGAGTGATCAAGACTGGATAAGTATATATATTTTTTTCTTTTCTTTTTTTTGCATCTTATTTTTTTTAAATAGCTTTTTATTTGCCAAATAGGTGCAAAAATAGTTTTCAACATTCATCCTTGCAAAATCTTGTGCGCCAGATTTTTCTCCCTTCTTTCCCTCCACCCTCTCCTCTAGATGGCAAGTAATACAATATATGTTAAGCATGCAATTCTTCTATACATATTTCCACATTTATCATGTTGCATAAAAAAAATCAGATCAAAAAGGAATAAAAATGTGAAAGAAAAAAATAGCAAGCAAACAACAATAAACAAGTGAAAATACTATTGGATCAGTATATTTGAGAATCATAAGAATAGAAATGATAATTGAATCTATGATTAAGTGAAATAATATAGAAGGAGAAGAGAAGATGGCCAAAGGCAAAGCCATTGTAACAGCCACGGTTACCTGGCATGACTTGAATAAACATAAAACAAAGGAGACTCAGAAGGTTGGAGAAAATCCAGGGGAGAACAGTGTTTTGAAGTCCTCTGAACAAGTTGATCAATAGGGTCGAAGGCTGCAAAGAAATCAAGGATTAGACTTGAGACAAAAATCCTTGGATTTGTCGTTAAAAGATCATTTAGGGCAATTAGATGGCACAGTGAAAAGAACACAGGACTTAGGTTGAAGCTTGACCTTAGATTTTGTAACTGTGTTACCCTGGACAAGTCACTTAACCCCTATTGCAGAAAGGGTGGGGGGAAAAAGAAAGGGGAAAGAGGGAAGGAAGGTGAGAAAGACAGTGAAGGAGAAAGAGATTTTATTAATAACTTTGGAGAAAGCAGTTTGATTGAATGATGAGCTCAGAACCCAGGTCATAAAGAATTAAGAAGTAAGTGAATTATGTCACAAATCATCAATTTGATAACGGGACATGTGACTCAAGAAAAGTACAGCAAAATTTATCTGGTTCACCATGTGGTCAAGATGGGGAAAGGAGGAAAGGGTAGTAGCTAGTACTAGGCTGATAGCCTAGGAGAAAGCTTAGGGGGTACAGAAATGTTCTGTACTTAGATTCAAAGATAGAAATAGGTGCTGTATGCCTGAACATTCCTTTTTCAGTATTAACAATAAAGACTTTTAAGTTGATACAGAAATTCACCGAAATAAAAGAACATAGGTAAGCCTTGCTTCAATAAAATGCACCAGCTGAAATTCTTGATTTAGAAACAGATAAATAAGGAGCAGATCATACAAATGATAAGAAGATTCTTTACATCACACCTTCTATTTTCTTTTCAATTCAATATAACAGCCTTTTATTGAGGTTGGAGCACTGTGCTAGGTCCTAGGGGAGATTCAAATCTTAAATACAAGAAATAGTGGCAGCCTTCTAACAGCTTGTTAATGAGGGCTAAGACATTTGCACAAAAAACAAAAATATAGTACTTGACAAAAGCACTATGGTCCAGTAAATAAAGGGTTGTTCTTGGAGTCCATCAATCACTCAATCATTTGACATGTACATATTAAGTGCCACTATGTGCTAAGTACTGTGCTAAGTACTAGGGGTACAAAGACCACAATGAAACAGACTCTGATCTCATGAAGTTTGCATTCTAAGAGGGGATAGACATACACACAAATATAAATAAAATATGTATGAGATAACTTGTGAGGGGAGGGTTTATAGTAGCTGAAAAGATTGGGAAAGGTCTGACTGTGAGGAAAGTGGGAAGCATTTCAGAGAGGGCAGAGTAGTTCCATTTGGCTCTAGCATAAATGGTATAGAAGAAATTGGTAGGTACTAGATTAGGTAAGACTTTGAATACTCTACAAAGGAGTATTACTTAATAGACAATAGAGAGCCCTTTAAGATTTATAAGCAAAGGAATGACAAAACCGAACATATTTAAGAAAGAATATTCTTTCTTCAAGTGAAAGGATGAAGGAGAGGAGCAATTGTGAGGGGGATAAAGAAGAACTTTGAAGAGATTATTGTAATAGTCCAGCTGGAAAGTAGTAAGGAATTATACTAATGGGTGGTAGTGTTAATAAGGAAGGATGGACTCAAGGCTTGTTATGGTAATAAGATCAATGGACTTGGAGCCTTGATTGGATATGAGAGGAAAGGGAGAGGGATAATCCTAGTTTCCATAGTAGAAAATTAGGTCAGTGGTTATGTCACAGAGGGGAAAATAGTGAAATAGAATGAAAGAACATATTTAAAGGGCAAATAATAACTAATATCTAAGAATTATGTAGTGCTTTAAATATGAATTGAGATAACTAAATGGCACAGTGGATAAAGTACTAGTTCTGAAGTGAAGAAGTCTCATTTTTCTGAGTTCAAATCCAGCCTCATACACTTAGTTGTGACTCTGAGCAAGTGACTTAATCCTTTTTGTCTCAGTTTCCTGTTCTGTAAGATGAGCTGAAGAAGGAAATAGTATCATCTTTGCCAAGAAAGAAGAGTTGGATGTGACTGAAAAGTGACTAAACAACAAATAACACATTATGAATTATATAGTGCTTAAAATTACAAAATACTTTCCTCACAACACTATCAATCAGATAATGCAAACATTGTTATCCACATTTTGCAGGTGAGGAAACTGAAGCACAAAGATGTTAGATGACTTATTCATGGTTAAATAATAAATTATATGTGACAACCTGGAGATGGAACTATATTTAGGTTTCTTAATACAGGATTGAAATATGGATGTGTGATCCTGATGGAAAGATTCTATGAGCTTTTGGAGATGCAAGTCTAAAGCTTAGGAGTAAAAGTAGGTCTTAGAAGTGATAGTGAAAGTATTTGTTATTTATATCTATAAGTATAGATATCCATTTATGTATTTTACATCCTTGCATAATATATACCTATATATAGTCCAGAACATATACACATAGCCATATCTATAAAACATATTTATGTGTTTATATACAAGCACAATACAAATGTTTATAATAAACATTTATATATATGTATATCTATATATCTGTATATTTATGTAAATTTAAAAAACTACCAAAAGAAAGAATCTAGAAAAAAGTGGAAGCCAAGATCCTTGATTTCACTTCAATTAGCTAAATTTCCTTGTTCGTAGTTTAAATAATTTTCAATAAATATATATAATTAATAGCTAAACTATTACACTTTATCACCAAAGATCACCTATATTTTTTTAAAAAATGTCTATGTTGAAATACATGAAGCAGATGTAGAAATATGTCCATATAGTATATATATAAATGTATATATATAACGAAATAAAAGTAAAAGGCTGGAGCAGAATATATTATGCTTCAACTGAAGTTAAAATAAAAGCAGAGGTAGCAATTCTGATCTCAGACAACGCAAAAGCAAAAATGGATCTAATTAAAAGAGGTAAAGAAGAAAACTACATCTTGATAAAAGGTACCATAGACAATGAATAATACTAACACTAAACATATATGTACGAAATGATATAGCATTCAAATTCTTTGAGGAGAAGTTAACTAAGTAACAGAACAAAATAGATAGATAAACTATACTAGTAGGGAACCTCAATCTCTTTCTCAGAATTAGATAAATCTAACCACAAAATAAGGTAGTGAATAGAATTTTGGTAGTTACATATGATAGTCTTTGGAAAAAATTGAATGGGGATAGAAAGAAATATACCTTTTTCTCAGTGGTACATAGCATTTACACAAAAATTGACCATATATTAGGTCATAAAAACTCATAATCAAATGGAGAAAAACAAATATTAAATGCATCCTTTTTCAGATCATGATGCAATAAAAATTATGTGTAATAAAACATCTTCTATGTTTTCCCATTATTCCAGAAGGTTTTACGGAGTCATGTTCAAACAGTACAAAATGACTGGGAACCTTGGAGGTTTTCTAGTTCATTTGACCTATGTAGCTAGCCAAACTGGGTCACTCAGGCCTCAAAGGAGCACAATTTTATCCCATCTCATTGAAATTTTGGTTTAATTGGAACTTTCATTCAGCTTCAATGCACCAAAATGATTCCTGCAAAGTCAGAAAATAGGTCACTCAAATTAGACAAATTCGGAATTCAAGGATTAGGATTTGGGAACAAATTTTGTCTCCTAATCAGAGGAAGAAGAGATTGCTGCCTCAACCAGCTTAGTCCTCTCATGATATTCACTAAAACAAACATATTCTTTTTTTTTTCCAAGTCATGTCTTTTTTATTTTTTTTGTTATAGCTTTTTATTTACAAGATATATGCATGGGTAACTTTTCAGCATAGACAACTGCAAAACCTTTTGTTCCAACTTTTCCCATCCTTCCCCCCACCCCTTCCTCCAGATGGCAGGTTGACCAATATATGTTAAATATGTTAAAGTATAAGTGAAATACAATATATGTATACATGTCCATACAGTTATTTTGCTGTAAAAAAAAAAAGAATCAGCTTTAAAATAGTGTACTATTAGCCTGTGAAGGAAATAAAAAATGCAGGCAGACAAAAATAGAGGGATTGGGAATTCTATGTAATGGTTCTTAGTCATCTCCCAGAGTTCTTTTGCTGGGTGTATCTGGTTCAATTCATTACTGCTCTATTGGAACTGATTTGCTTCATCTCGTTGTTGAAGAGAGCCATGTCCGTCAGAATTGATCATCTTATAGTATTGTTGTTGAAGTATATAATGATCTCCTGGTCCTGCTCATTTCACTCAACATCAGTTCATGTAGATTTCTACAAGCCTCTCTGAAATCATCCTGTTGATCGTTTCTTACAGAACAATAATATTCCATAATATTCATCTACCACAATTTATTCAGCCATTCTCCAATTGATGGGCATCCACTCAGTTTCTAGTTTCTGGCCACTACAAAGAGGGCTGCCACAAACATTCTTGCAAAAACGAACATATTTTAAAGGCTTCTGAGGATTGTGTTGAAAGGGAGAAGGTGGGATAGATGTCTTTCTTAAATCTTCTTTTTTCTTGAAATGATTTTTATTTTTTTATTTTTTTGTTTTAATATTTTTATTTTCGCCAATTACATGTAAAATAATTTTTTACATTTGTTTTTAAAACGTTGATTTCCATATTCTCTTCCTTCTTCCCCATACCCCATTCCACCATTCAGAAGGCACATGTGAAGTTATACAAAATATTTTCATAAAAGTTCTATTGCAAAAGAAAATGTAGATTCCCCTCCCCCAAAAAAAACTTGAAGAAAAAAGAGTATCAAGAAAAATATGCTTCAGATAGATACAATAATTTTTTTCTCTGTGTATTGATAGCCTTTTTCATTATAAGTCCTTCAGAGTAGTCTTAGATCATTGTATTGCTTAGAATAACAAAGTCATTCATAGCTGATCATCCCACAACTTTGCTACACAGTACATTTCATTTTGCTTGAGCTCATGGAGTTCATATACTAAACATATATGCACCAAGTAGTATAACATCCAAATTCTTTGAGGAGAAGTTAACTGAGTTACAGGAAGAACTAGATAATTAAATTATGCTACTGAGGGACTACTTTTATAAAAGAACAAACCAAAGTCTAGAAAATTGATGTAACTTCATCCAAAATGCTTTGAAGATTACAATAAGAGACAGGATAGGGAATAGATCTATAATTCCATTGGCTTAGGGAACTCTCAGATGAGGAAACTCCTTTTCTGATGCAAATTGGCAGATCTCTTCAATTTAGAGAATTGCCTAGGACACAGAGAAGACAAGTTACCTGCCCAGGATTACACAGCCAAAATTTATCAGAAGTGAGAGTTAAACACGTTTTTTTTTTTTTGTTTTTTGTTTTTTTTTTTGGTTTCAAGGTCAGCTCCCTAACTACTAAGCCAACGTACTTTTTTTTTTTATAGTGAAAACTACAGAGCTATAAAATGTAAGTTATTTATTCTCTGTCTATAATTATATGTAATGTTATGGTTAGTTTTCTGGAGGTCTTTGGACCAGCCTTCATTTCAGTTGAGTAATCACCATGAAAATAGCCAGAGATAAAATCCAAAAGTCTTTATTGTCTCCTTCACAGTCTGTCTCCTTGTCTGGGGCTCAGGCTAGCTTTCTGGAAGCTTTTCAGTCAGCCTTGATCTCAGTGGAGAAATGAGGGAGAACAGGCCAGCCACCACAGTGGTGGGAGATGAAGTGAATATCTCTCCTCCAGTCCTTGTTGGCTCTTATATACTCTATTATATTTACATCATCATAGGTATGAATCTTGTAGAATAGTTGTCAATCTTGTAGAACTATATTAAGTACTAAGTACATATACTGAACTAGAGAACTATTAATCACCATGCTAAACTAGATAACCATTGTCTTATCAATTCCTTTGAGTTAACACCTTGTTTCAAGTATGCTTCTCCAGAGTTTTGGCTCTCTACAATTTCTCCACTAAAATTTTTCTTGGAAAAATGACTCTTAATGGCACAGAGGCAGTCCTGGTGCCTCTAAGGCTCTATCAGTGGAAAATAAGCTCTTTGAGGTCCTACCTATCCAGGCTAAGTAAAATCTGGTGATGCACTGGATGTATGTTGTCCAAGGACCAGCCATTTATATTAGGGAAAGCTCATTATCACACTGGCTGCCAAGGAATAAATTTGTCTGCAATAACATTTCTCAAAGGCTGTCTATTAAGCTCTAGAGAAATTTCCATCTGCACTAGAAGTATACACATCAGTTAAATTATAAACACTTCTAAGAATGAGGCATAAGAACTCACTGCCTGGGCACCACTACTAATGATATTCCCCATTTCTACCTGGATGACTGAATAGAATGCTGGATCTGGAATCAAAAAGTCTCCAGTATCCTAGTGTCTCTTAAGGCTACTGCTTTCCTTCTAAGATTATACACAATTTATCCTGTATATATGGATTTTGTATGTCATTTTTTTTGCATGTTGCAACCTCAGATCTAGCTGTGGGATCCCACTAGCTGTGGAAACTTAGTCAAGTCACTTAACTTCTAAACTTGACTCAGTTTCCTAATGTAAAATAGAGGCAATGGAAACACCTATATTTCAGGGTTGTTGTGACAATCAAATTAAATAATATTTATAAAACATTTAGCATGGTGCTATGCAATTTCTAATTCCCTTCCTTCTTTACTTCTTCCCCCAACAATGTACCTGCTATCTCTGTTCTCCATTTATATTCATGAAGTTGAACCAATACCAATAGGATTAGAAGAAAAATATAAGAAGAGAGGACTAATAATCCATGTTTTATGTGCTATCTTGCAATTTGGTTCACAGCATCTCTTCCAGGTAGATTATGGTCTCAGATTCACTGGACCTTACTTCTAACGTTTCTTTACTCTCCCTGTTCAGCAGCTGTATTTGTAGAATATAACTTGCAGTGTACTTACTCTTTTGCACTTATTGAAATAATTTTAATTTTCTCAAATTTTATATTATCACTAGTCATCTCAAACTGGTCTTTGACTTTGTTCTGGCTTTTCAAGCCCTTCGTAATTTGCCTTTCCCTGCTACTTTCCAATCTTCTTATACCTTACTTACCTCTAAACACTCCCACATTCCATTGACACTGTAACCTTCCTTCCAAGATTACGGGATTATCTACAATTTATCCTGTGTATATGTTGATGTATGTATTATACATTTTTTGCATGTTTTTTCATCCATTCAATTGTGAGATGCTTGAGGACAAGGACTACTTTTTTGTATTCCTAGAATTTGGTACAATGCCTAGTATATTGTAGGTCCTTCCTAAATGCTTTAGTGAAGGATTCATAATCTATATGTTTATATACCAGTTGTACAGTGATTCTGCTGCCAATGCCCTGATAAATGAGAAGTCTGAATTATAAACCTGAATCATTTCATGAATCATGAATCATTTTATATTGAAGATATAATTTATACCTTTCTCTCCTTTTGTACAGTGGGAAAGTAACTATTATTAATTTATCGATATTTGCAGAACATTTATCTTCCCCAAATGTCTTCATTTACATCCTCTTACCTACTTCAAATAGTTGTGATAGAAATGTATTGTGTAATATTGATCCAATTCATTGACATTCTTAGCTATGCAAATACACTGAAAGGTAATAACATAGCTGAAGTTAATGAAGGAAGGCTTAATCATAGAGTACACACTTTTCTGTCCCTGAACTTTCCCAGGTCAGGGAGCTATAATCCATTAAAGAGCTGATCAAGAACTAAGCCGATGCTTCAGAGCTTTTTTTCAGAGCTTTTCTTTCCAAAATGGGATCATAACAAGAATTGAAAGCTTTGAGACTATGATACATGGGGTAACTTTTTCTTTTTTTTCTTTTTTGCCTCTCCCTACATTTTATAGACAATCACAAATATGGCCTTTTGAGAGGCTTATTTCAAAACTCAGGGTCTATCTGTTAATGTATAGGATCTAGGGATTAGCACACAATTCTTGCCCTTATATGAGACAACCATTGGACTATTTCCTAGGCTGACTGCAGTCATGGTAACAAGCATTAGATGTCCTAATTCCAATACTTTGTGTAGCTGACCTGTAACTTTTTTTTTTGATGGGTAGCTACTTCATAGCTCCATATCCATTATCTAAACTATAGACAGAGAAGAAAATAAGAGAGGGGTAAAAATTAAATGATGAGAATAAAAGGTTAGGAAAATACATTTAAGGATCATATCCCTTAGAACATTAGAGGAAAAATCCAAATAGTTCTTTTTCTTTGATAAAGCTAGTAGCACTAATGAAAAGTGTCATCACAGTTATGGGAAACTGATGATAACAAGCAAAATAATCATGGTAATTAGAATAACTATGCATGAAAATTATTTCTATAGTATCTTTACAGAGTAGAATCATAGACAAATAGAGTAGGAAGGGACCTAATTATGACTCAGATTTTTGCCTATGGGTGGGTGAGTATGTTAATAGCTAGGTAGTTTTTCTTTTTTAATTACTGAAGAGATGCAAGGATAGGCATTGTATACTTTGTCCAAATAATCTAGTACTTTCAAGTTACTTAGTAAAAATATATTAATTGAATATCTGTCCACTGGGTTTGGGCAGCTAAGTGGCACAATAGATAGAATCCCAGGCATGGAATTAGGAAGATCTGAGTTCAAATCTGGCCTGAAATACTTATTAGCTGAGTAAGTCATTTAATCCTATTTGCTTCAGTTTTCTCATGTGTAAAAAAAAAAAAAAAAAGCAGAAGGAAATAGCAAACTACTCCAGTGTTGGCCAAGAAAACCCCAATTGGAATCACCAAGAATCAGACATGATTTAAATAACTGAACTATAATAAATAACTCAGTATTTCTGGTGCTATGGAGAATGAAAAACTATCCATATCAGATGAGAGTTGGCAAAATAAAGTGAAAATGACAATGGATTTAGAGTTAGAGGTCTTGTTTGAATTCTTTCTCTGCCACTTAATACTTGTGTGATCTTGAATGAAGTTACTTCAATTTTCTGGACTTTGGCTTATTCTTTTATAAATATGGGGATTAGACTAAGATGTTCTCTGAGACCTTGTCTAGGTCTGTGATTTCTTGATGTTATGATTCATGGTTTCTGACTTCAACCAACATGTATGTCTTTCTCAAATGAAATAGCATGTTGTAGTTTTTGGCAAATTTTAGAGTAATAAATTCTACCTATTATTTTTTTTATTATTGTGTTATTGAGCACATACTATGTGTTTTGTCCTATGTAAGATATAAGAGAAACTTTCAGCATCTGATTGTTGCCCTCAAGGAATTTGCAATATGTTTAAGGAATAAGCATATCCATAAAGAGATCTATGATGCTATATCTCATTTTTCTCTCTTCAGTTCTGGAACTGGATCAAATCACCTCTGCCACTGTACTTGGAAGAGATGTGTCAGTCTATGCCTCTAAAGTATCATTCACCATCTCTGTATCTTTGCAGACTAAAGTGTCCCTTCCTGAGCCCCATTTTTCTATATGTGTCCTTCCCCTTATTTGAAGGGAATTCTTGAGTTCAGGAATTACATTTGCATTTTTATTTGTATCCCTAGCACTTAGCACAATGCTTGGCACATAGGAGATAATAAGTGTCTTTTAATATATTCATTCATTAATATTCACAAGATAGTAATTATATGATGAATAATTATATTGCTTTTATCAGCTGAAGATTTAAAAAGCTCTTCCTTATGTCCTGTTGAAATTTTTCCTCTTTAAATTCTTAGACTATAGTTGTTTTTTCATGTGAATGGATAATTAATAATAGATTTTTTTTACTTCCTTGGCAATAATATGACCTATGGGTGACTGGTGGGGCAGAGAGAGCTTAGAAATTCTCTTAATCACATAAAACTGTGTGTCCTTCACCAAAAGAATATATGTCCTTCATGAAATTTTGCTATAATAAATGCTTCATTCTGACTTTGAAGTTTAATGAAATTTAAAAATAAAATTAAGTTGTAATTAAGTGGGAGAATGACTTGCAGATTCCCCTTGGAAAGAGAGAGAGAAATTTTATTGCGTTTCCAAAGGCAACATGGAGCATTATTTTATGAAAACTTTGGTCATCTATGCTCATAATAAGCATTTATAAAACAAACACAATGAAAAAAAGCCAATTTACCCACAATCATTTATACCCACAGAGGATCATAATATAGAGAAATTCTACAAAGAATCAAATCCTTTAAAGTAAACAAAAATATATTATTTTTGATTTCAATGCAAAATTGAAGAGAGGTGAAATTGGTAATTAAAAATGTGTTGGAGAATTTATTTGCAGACTAAGGAATGAGTATATTAAACAAAATCTTTATATCTCAATGTTATTAATACTTTCTTTGAGAAACATAACATAGGACAACATACAAATAATATTATAAAAAGATGCTTTTTATTCATCAAGAAAATACATATTACTAATATGGAAACCATTTTTCAAGTCAGCTGTCAGGAGACATTTAGATGACTACCTAGTTAAAGATAAAAATTAAAAACTAAAATAATTTAAATGAGAAAAATGGATAACATGTAGAACAAAAGTCCTTAAATATGAACTACTTACATGATATGTTGATGAAAAATGAAAAAAAGCAGAAGGCCAAACCATAGATGTCAATCCCTAAAGTTATTTTTCTCCTATAAAAGAACCTACAGATAAAAGAACCTATGAAAGAAACATGAGATTGAAAAATTAGAGAACTTACCCCAAATTGTCATAGGGACTATTTGTGTCTAACCTGTGGTACAGCATTCTGAGCTCATATCGGTCTGATCAGCCATAGTCGGACACACTGTAAATTGACTCTAACATAATAATGTCATTTTAGTCCTCTTTGACTACAAAGAACTACACGGATTCAACCAACCAAGCTCATCAGAACCCACCCTTTCTGGAAACAGCTCATTCTATTTTGGTACAATTCTGTCTTGGTACAATTTCTGTGAAAGTTTTTCTTACATCAAAACTAAATCTGCCATCTTCCACTTATACTCATTGCATCTCATTCTGCTGTCTGATACTAAAAACAAAACAAAACTAAAACAAAAAACAAAGCAAAAAACCCCACATCACATCCTTTCATATAGTTTTCAAGTTCTCTTTAAATTTTCTAATCTTCAGACTGAATATCCCCTTTTTTTTCAATTGCTATTTAATATAATCTACAAAAGCTTTAGAATAGGTTCCAGGAGAATACAGTTTGTTTATATGAATATATATATGAAAAGTCCTTAAAGTCTTGTTTTAGGCAGTTAAGTGGTTTGTAAAGTACTTAGCAGCATATCCCTTGGCAAATTGTAGGCACTTAAATGCTTATTCCTTTCTCTTCTCCCATTTAATCCTTTATTATGCAATGGAAGTGAGATTATTTTACTTTTCCTCTTTTCCGTCTTGCTTTTCTCCTTTCTTTTCTATTTTTTTTTCTTCTTGATCAAGTATTGAGGAGTGAGGTATAAGAAGAGGAAAGGTAGGAGAGAACTAGATTATGAAGAGCTTTAAATGCCAAACAAGATTTTGCATTTGATCCTGAAGGTAATAGGGAGTCACTGAAGTTTACTGAGAGAGTGATTCAGTAGAATTAAAAAAAAAAGTACTCATTTGCAAGACAGCTACCTAATTTAGGTGTGAATGATCACTGCTACCTGCACAGTGGCCCTAGGATTGAATGCACAACTAAAGTCTCACTACCAAAGTGAGTCAACATGAATGCAAAGTATGAATTCTTAAAATTCAGAACCCTATAAAAGTAAATTCTTGCCTTTCCTTTATTAGTTAGTCATAAAATTACTGACAATAAAAATCTTTCATGGTATTTCCCCTTATCTCCTTAACTTATCTATGAAACATCTTTCTTTTTTCTCTGTCATATGAAATGAATATACTACCACTTAAATATTACAGAAGTTCACTTTTAATATTCATTTAGAAAATTTTGGCTTAATTTAAATAGCCAACTTTAGCTTTTCTCTAGGATGTTGAAGTCAGAAATCCACTAACATTTTGATGGCATAAAGATTTTTAAAATGATGAAATGATGGAAATTTTAATAACTAGTTTGTCAAACTATGACAAGTAATTTTATATAATTTAATTTAATAGAGAAATAGAACCTTGATTCCTTTGCTATACCTTTACTTATCTCTCTTCAGATTGAGCAGAATATAAAATAGTTTCTTCAAAATGGAGAGCAAGTTTACAGACAGGGTGTCTATATAAGAGCTTCATTTTTTTTTTTTTTTTTAACCATAATAGCTAAAAGAGCACACTCATTTTCCATTATTCGCTCTGTCTCTGTCTTTGTCTTTCTTTGTCTCTCTGTCTCTCTCTAATTTCTTGCTGACCTGTTATCAATAATAAGGGCTTTCCCAAAACAAAGTGAAGGTTTGGTTGGTTGCCCAGATTAACTTTATTATAGTGTCACCTCAGTCATTTAATATATATACTTTCCCCTCTTTTCTCTCTCTCTCTCTCTCTCTCTCTCTCTCTCTCTCTCTCTCTCTCTCTCTCATCTAGCTTTACCCATCTGTCCATATATGTTTATATGAATACGAATTCATGCAATATTTATATACACACACATATTTATATCTTTACATATGTGTGTATATAGTCTCCCCATTAACTTGTGAGCTCCTTTAGGACAAAAAATAGATAGATAGATGAGTGGAATGAATTTTGTCTCCCTCATTAGACTCTGAATTCCTTGAGGACAAGGACTATTCCTATATCTCTATATATTTGTAGCACTTAATATAGCCTCTAACACATAGGACTTCAAAAGGCTTGTTGACTCATTAATTGACTGAAAAAACTAATATAGAGTTTTTTAGATAGAATTAGATGCTCTTTTGTATTAGCGAAATGGGCAAAGAAAAAGGATTTAACATAGCAATATTTTACTGACATGTAGTGCTTTAATTTGGATTCAAATCCCATTTTATACTGGCTATATAAATCTTGATATATCACTTAACCATTCTAGGACAAATTTATTTGTCTGTAAAAAATAATTTAAAAAAACAGGAAAAAAGCTATTTTTTTCTTTTAGAAAACTTTTACTTTTCATTTAAATAAACATTTATTTTCTCCTCCTCTCATGCCCCTATCACCAATTTAAAAGGGAAAAAATACATTGTAACAAATATACAAATTCCACATTGGTCATGGCAAAAAAATGCATATTCATTCTACTCTTAAAACCATTACCTTTATGTTAAGTGTTGAAAAGTGTTTTTTATTATCATCCCTCTGGAAGCATGATTAGGTTTTGCATTAATCAGAGTTCTTAAGTCTCTCAATGTTTTCTTTACAATATTGTTGATTTCTATAAATTAGTTTCTTCTTTCTGCTTTATTAAACTCTTGCAACACATCATACGAGTCCTTCCATGCTTCTCTGAAACCATCTCTTTTATTATTTCTTACACATAATAGCATTCATATAGCATAATTTGTTCATCCATTCTTCAACTTATGGGTACTCCTTTATCTTTGTTTTTTTGTTACTACAAAAAAAAGCTGTTGGAAATTTTTGTGGATATAGGGCTTTTATTTCTTTCTTGGATATATCTGGCATAGAGGCCTAATAGGGATCTCACAGAGTCAAAGTTTACACATAATTTCTAAGAATATATCTTACTGTAATAATACCTTAGCAGGTTACCTAGATCACTGAGAGGTTAATTGAGTTGTTGAGGATTGCACAGCCAACATAGGTCAGAAAATAGACTCAGAACCAATCTGAATAGAAGAACTTGAATCTAGACCTTCATAATTCCCAAAGCAGAAATCCATTCACTATACAAGGTGGTCCAAGATTCTAGAAGCATTTTATATATGTGTGTGTGTGTGTGTGTGTGTATGTATATATATATATGTGTGTGTGTGTGTGTGTGTGTGTATGAATTCTTGATACTGATGAAATTACATCTGGTCCTACAATAATAACTTGCACTAATAAAGTGATTTAAGGCTTCCAAAATACTTTCTGTACATTATGTCCTTTGATCCCTACAAAAGTGATAGAAAGTAAATTGTTTGTATTTGGCTATTTCTATTTTGCATATGAGGACACTGCGGTCTTCAAGAGGACCAAAAATGATATCCTTATTTAGAGTTAAGTTACAGTGTGTCTGACTGTGGCTGATCAGACCAATATGAGCTCAAAAGGCTCTGCTATAGGTAAAAACAAATAGTTCCTATAAACTTTTGGGCTGGACTTTCTAATTTAGTGACAGTGTCTAACTTCTAAGTTGAACTCAGCTCTTCTGTCTTCTGTCTCCAAGTCTCATACTTTATTTATTGCCTCATATATAAAAAAAAGAATGAAATGGCAAACCACATCAGAATCTTTGCCAAGAAAACTCTAAATGAGGCACTCATGCATAGGAGATCTTTTGCCCTACCATGCTCCTATTACACACACATAACAAATGGCTACAAAAAAAGATGAAATAAATAGTAGATAGGTTTTTACTGAAGTATAGTAATGATGATGGTGATAGCTAGCATTTACATAAAACTACTGTTTGGGAAGCACTTTACATATGTTAACTCATATGATTAATAACAATTACATAGTTCAGAATAACAACAGTAAATGGTATTAATTTTAAGAATCACAGTGACTATATCTTAGTTTTGCTATTTTACTATCTGTGTTACATTTGTGTTGTCATTTACCTTATTGGGTTTCATTTTTCTCATTTGTAAGATGAAGAATTAGGGTTACATGATCTAGGTTTTCTTTCATATTCCTTGCAAGTATAGGTATATGAATCTATATGACAAGGGATTGGGGGGGGGGCGGTGTTTTTGATCCAGAGCAGGAGAATCAGGAGAATATGAGTGCACTTATTTGGGCAAAAATGTATTCTTATATATTTCAGAAATTGAGCAAAAAGTAATCATTTAAAGTATAGTTGTTTTATAAATTATCCAAGACTTCCTGCAGTTAGTGGTACTCAGCTGATATGAAAAAAAATTAAGACAAATCAAGTAACAATGAGCACTTTTATTTATGCTTATTAGAAGGAACCATATGGATTATAACTCTTAAAAAACTTTAGTGTCATAAAGAACATTTTCCAAAATTTAAAATTAAATTTAGTACAAATTAAAATCATTAACAATGGCTGAATTTGTCTTGGCTCTGTTCTAGTTTGCTAGTAACAATTTTTATTTGGGTTTTAAACTCCAGGATATTCATTCTCTCACTGATTATAGCTGTAGCACCAGTAACTCTTATTCTATGGCCCAGGATATCAACAATGCTCCAATTTTGTACATCTTCCTCGCCTAGTTATATCTACTCAGGAATATCCTAAGATTCTTCTTTCTAACCCTTCAATATCCTGATACTCTTCTTTCCAATCCTAAAGTTAACCTGCTCTCCTTCTGAAGCCTCTTGACATAATGCTAGAGTCACAGATTTCAGATATCTTAGCTTCTTTGCCTCATCCATTATGAACACCCACACACAGGAAACCTTTTGCATTTACATGACTACAAAAACTGATGAAATAAATGGTAGGTGGATTTCTACTGAAGTAACTTGATGATTGAGGATGATGATGGTAATAGCTAGCATTTACATAACACTAACATTTACAAAGTACTTTACCCATATTAACTAATTTGATTTGATTAATAATCCCTCCAGCTACTAGGGCACCATTGGCTATATTAGCTACATGAAGAGATAACATAACATTGTAGAGATTTTCCTCTTTTGTTTTCTGGATTTCATCTACTTCTCTTGGGATGCATATAGTATTCATTTATGCATGAGTAAAATGGGCATTGTACTCGCTAGAAACTTTGTAGCAGAGGTGTTACTTTGTTAATGGCTTTAGAGCTGGTCTGGCATCATGAGTTAATGGTGTTGTCTTTCCTAAATTCCAGGGAGTAATCAAATTCCATAATCCTCTTGGAAATTGCTTCTGTCGCTCTCTCCCATACTTGAGAGGATACTGTTACTACTACAAGGACTCTGGTTAGCCAAAATTTATCTGTACAAGGCTCTATGTTAAGCACTTTACAGATATCTCTTTTGAGCCAAGAAACCTGGGAGGTAGGTGCTATTGTAACAGCGGAGGAGATTGAAGCAAAAAGGAGCTAAATGACTTTACCCATTTTCACAGGTCGTAAGAGTATGAACCTGTACACTTAACGCTAGCTAAGCATAAAAGGGGAAAAAGTTTTTCTCTTGTGGTAGTGTGTAGCTTAGAGTCCTGTAGCCTCTATGTGACTGCATAGAATTACTAGATCATTTTCTTGTTTTGTTCAGTCATTTAAATTATGTTGGATTCATTGTGACCCCATTTTTCATTTTCTTGGCAAAGATACTAGAATGGTTTTCTATTTCCTTCTCCATCTCTTTTTTACATATGAGAAAACTGAGGGAAACAGGATTAAATTACTTGTCTGGCTTCACACAGCAAGTTAAATATCTGGGATCACATTTGAACCCAGGTAGGTCTTCCTTCCTGAAGGTCTGGCTCTATCCACTCTGCCATTGACTCATTTTCTTAGGAGATGTAATTCTGTATTTAAAAGTCTTACATTGATTAATTCCTAATACAATTCCTCTTGCTTTGCATATTCAGATTACAAAATAATTAGTACTTTAAATATATTTTAATATATTCATATTCAAGACAGCATGTAAATGGTGTTTGTTAATACAATTAGGAAACACAATGATATTTCTAGATTACTTACCCAGGTTTACAAACATCTCTTCTAGTAAAGAGATAATCACATTCTTTATGTGTAATTAACCTTGAAAGATAGAATTGGCCCATATTGTTCCCAAAGTGACAGGAAAATTGCCTTAACATTTAAATATTTAATAGCTCCTTGTATTGCAAAACTAATTCAGAAAAATATTGTTTGTGACAATAATTGACTACAGAAAAGAGACAGCATGATGCAATGTGAAATACTACATTTCAAGGCAGGAAGACCTGGGATTCAAATCTCACCCCAAATATTTTACAACAGCTAGCATTTACATAGAAAGCACTTTAAAAATGTCATCTTATTTCATCCTGACAACAACCCATGAAGGCAGGTGCTATTATCTCCATTTCACAGATGAGGAAACCGAGGCAAACAAAGCAAGTTATTTCACTTACCCAGAGGCAGAGAGCTAGTAAGTATATCAGATCAGATTGGAATTCAGATCTTCTGACTCAAAGTCCAGTGCTCTAACTGTGTGCCATTTTACTGTCTCATATTTACACACCTAGTTGAGTGACCCTGGATCATTCAGTTTTCTCGTCTATGTAATGAAAGGGTTAGACTCAAAGACATCTAAGGTCTCATACCTTCAAATCTATGATTCTATGATTTTAAAAAATGGCTCTGTATTAGATGAAGAGAGGAAATAAGTACACAGGATATCCAAAGGATATCTAAAACCATATAATCTTTGTCTTATCTCCACACTTCAATACTGAAAAAAGTCAGGGTCTCCCACTGCATTCAGGCCCTTCTCCACTTCTTAACCTGTGTTTTGTCACTGGACTTTGATGATTCAGGAGGAAAAAAGGAGGCTGATGACTTCGCACAGCCCTTCCTTACTTAAATCCAATTCACTTGCAAGAAATTATTTTTTAAATCCTTTTAGAATCTTGTCCCTTCTAACCTTTACAGTTTTCTTACACTGGGCCAGATTGAGGGAATTCTCACAATTAAGAAGAATATGGACTCAGGTAAGAGGTCAAAAGTCTAGGATAGAGGAAGAGGGCTTTTTTAATTTAAGACTTTAAACATTTAAACATTTGTTTTCAGTCATTTTTTATGTCATTGGTAATCTTCAAAAATGAAAGAGGAATAAAATTTCCATATTCCAAGGGATCTAGGACCTTACTGAAATAGGTGTGGATTATGAACTTCCACAATTTCTTTTTTTTTTCTGTGTGGCAAAAGAGGATTTATTTACACTTAAGAAGACAGCTTGCTAAAAAAGACAGCTTTCTTTTCTTTATTTCTTTTTTTTTATAATAACTTTTTATTGCTAGAACCCATGCTAGGGTAATTTTTTTACAACATTATCGCTTGCACTCACTTCTGTTCCAACTTCCACAATTTCTAATGCCAGACCATTTCTGTGAATGTTCTGTTGTAAAGCTTCTCCACAGAAATTCTATACAACCTGCTAGGGATTTTAAATTGTGGGGATGCTAATAGAGCATATGATATAAACTGTTCCTGTGTTATCCCTGTCACTTAATGTCTGAACTATTTCTTGAATCATATATTTCTCACATTTAATTGTGTGCTTATCAAAAATTGTAACTGGTAAGATGGGTAATTAAGTTGGACAACTTGGAAACTGTTGAAAAGCCATTAGCTATTTCCAATAATAAAGACTTAAAAAAAAAGGAGGAAAGAGGATTATAAAAAAATCAAATACATCAAATTACATGTATAGTCTCCCACCTCTGCAAAAAAAGTAGGGGAGCAATATTTTCTCCCTTTTTTTCTTTTTTTTAAATGTACATATATTTATATTTATGCATATATTTGTGTGTATGTTACATATATTTATATACATACATATACATATGTATATAGAGATAATATAGATATATACGTGCATGTATACACATATATTTGTGTTTATATATGAATATATTGTGTGTTTATATATACATTTATATGTGTACATACATGTAATATTTAATCATTAGTTGTAGTCTATATATGTTGTTCTGGTTTTCTGCTTTTTCCTTTTTTCCTTTTTATTATCCATAATTTATTAAAAAGTAGAAATTTCCCTTTCATTAGTAATCTTCAAACAGTGACTTCTAAGATCTCAGATTCTATGATTAGTTGTATTCTTCATATTTATCATTTCCTAAAAGACAATAGTAGTTCATTGTAAGTTTTACCAGTGTTTGTTCAACCATTCCCCAGACAACAGAAATATGGTTTGTTTCCCTTTTTTTCTTATTAAAATAACTAACCTGAGATTTGAACTTAATCTTCTATGTTCAAGTGCCTTTGTCTTTATACTATACCCTAATTACTGAATTTAGAAAATGGATAAAGTAATGGGTTACTTACAAAGAGGCCAGTGTCATTAGACTGTAGAATATGTATAAAAGAGTAAAGTGGATTATAAAAATTGGAAGGGGCCAGATTCCAAAAGACTTTTAAAGCCCAAGAGATAATTTTCTATTTGTTTTTGGATTAGGAAATTTTAGGTTTCTGGACTTCACTGAATAGTAGGTCGGGGGATAAGTTTAAACTTATGCTTTAGGAAGATGCTCAAGCTCTCCTAGTTTCCCTCAAAAACCACATAAAACCAAGCCTCTGAACAGTCTGATGGAATGAAACCACTTTCCAGCTCAAGATAGATTGGAAGGACTTCAAGAAAGGTCAGTCTCACTGGGCTGAAAGGGTATTCAGACCAATTCAGATGGAGTCTAGGAAAGTCAGCAAGAAGCTCTTAATCACAGCAAATCAAAAGAAATGTGAAATGTATAAAGTTAGAGAATTCACCTCTAATGTTCACATAGGCTATTTGTTGCCCACCTTCTTGTAGAGCATTCTGAGCTCATTTGCTCTCATCAACTCATAGCCACAGAATACATTTATCCTAACTTAGTGATGTAATATTAGTCCTCTCTAAGAATGAAGGACAACAACCAACCAGCTAACCAACCAACTGAATCCCCTTACCATATAATCGATTTCTTATGTCAGAAGAAACTCCCTGGCCACCATTCCTTTACACATTTTTTTTTTTTTGCTAGAATGTCTAAGTTCTTTGAGGGAAAGACTATCTCTTTTGCATTTGTATTCCCAGTTTTTAGCATAGTGCTTGGAACATAGTAAGTACTTCATTATTGCTTCAAATTAATTAATTCATTGAATAAGCATTTTAACAGAAATTTTCCTTTCAATCAATTTGCCACCCTTCTTCCAAAAGGAAGCATGTTTAAGTGAGACAATTTCTTCTGGGTCTTGGCCTTTCACACTTATAAAGACAGATAGTATTTGATCAGTTTTTACCAAAGTTACTCTCAGAAATCTGTAATCATTTATTGATAATGAATGGAGAGGTAGTCAGTCAAATTATGTACTAATTCTGACTCTTTGTTAAAGGTGTAACCTTTCTAAGCCTCAGTTTCCTTCTCTGTAGAATTAAAGAATTAACTATTAGGCATATACAAGCAAAGAAATCACACATAGGTAAAAATATCCAATATGTATTATTATATTCATTGAAGTATTCCTTGTGATAGCAAAGAACTGGAAAGAAAAATAGTAACTATTAATTGAGTAATAGCTGAAACAGAATATTATGTAGAAATAAAATAGAATATTATTATACAATAGAAAATGATGCATATGAGGAATTTAGAGAACCATGAAAAGATTTTATTGATTGACACATGAGGAAATGGGTTAACAGAAGAAAAAATTATGTTGATAAAGGCTACAAATAATAACTACGACAATAGAAATGACAAGATCATAAAAAATAAGGCTGAAACAAAGGTAAAAGGAAAGAAATCGTGAGAAACAAATAATCAAACTCATGAAAGAGAGGTGTGGAATTACTAGGATAGAATGTAGCCTACATTGTAAGATGTGGTCACTGTACTGTATTGGGTTTTTTGTTTGTTTTTCTTTCTTATCAGGAATAGTTTTTAATCTTAAAGGAGGTGGAGTTCCAGAAATGATGGCATTATAAAGAAAGTCAAAAGACATCAATTAAATTTGTCAAAAAATTAAACAAATGAATTAAATTAGATGATATTTAAGTTTTAAATCTAATGAGAATCCCATCTGTGACATAACAAAAGAATAATAAAATTTAGTGAAGGAAGGACCCAGGTTCCTGAGTCTCAAGCAAATGATACTTTTGATAAACATCATAGAGTCAATACAAACAAAGGATACTTATGAAAAAAAGGAAGCGATTAATTGCTTTGCAAATAATACTGCCATAGGATTCAAACTAATTTAGTTGCTTTGGAAAAAAAAAAACAATAAAATTCAGGAAGGCCAAATGCAAGGTAGAAATTTGTGATATAAAACTAAATGCTCTCTTTGAAAAAAAAAAGGACATATATATTGAAAATCTTGGAGAAGACTGATTGAAAAGAGACAATGATGATTACAAAAGTAGAAAATGTATTTGAAGAAAGAAGAAAGAAATAGTAACTACTCCACTTTACTAAATTCCACGTAGAAGATCAGGACTATTTTCAAAAGCTTATCATCCATCAGCTCTCTTCTATCTTCACTGGCAGGAGGACAAGGACTGAGGCAAAATGAACCAAGAGGGATTTAGGCTTAGTTTAGGGAAGAAATTGTGGATAGTGATAACTATCAAAATAAAAACTAAAGAATATTTGTAAAATTTCTTTTGAACATCTTTCAAAATAGGACTGATTCTTATATATTAGTGGTGATTTAAGTGTAGTCCTATAAGAAAAGAGGAGGTGGATTAGATGACATCTTAAGTATTCCTTTCTTCCCTAAGACTTGTAGATGCTTCCAATATGAATTCTGAAAATAGAAATGACTGACAACATTCAAATAAAATTGCTTACTTCAATTCTTTGGAATTGCTAATTAAAAAAAAAACCTTATGAGCAAGTTCTATAACTTTAGGTATGGGTCCTAAATTCAAATAAAGTAAATTGAACTCCTACTAAAGATGTTTCACCAGCTTGCGATCACCATCACTTGATCTTCCCACATTTAACTAATGATGCATTGTATGATGCAGTTAGGCATCTGTAGTTCAAAGAAATACAGTGTGGGTGTCTTGAGATCATAATTTCCATTTCTGCAATATACATTCTTACTTCCTGAGAGATGGTTCATTTTGAGCCTGACTGATTTTTTTTAAGACCATGTGTTTTTTGGACCTGTGGTAATTTGCATTACAATTCAACTTTTTCAAACTAAAAGTACATGTTATTTCTAAGATATTTCACCTTCTTTAAAAATAGGTCCTATATAGAAAAACAAAAACAAGGAGAAAACCAAAACCAAACTGAAAACAAAAAGAGTGTCCTTCACTTGGAGAAAATGTATAAATTGTGATATATTCTTCTTAAAAATCATACTTGTAATTTCATTCCAATACAGAGCTTCTAATTAAAAGATCAACCCTTTATTAAGGTCGATTGGTACTTTTCCTTAAATGTTATCATCTTTATGATAAAATATATCATCTTTATTAAATTTTATCCTGCCCAGGAGCAGGGAGAGGTTAAGTCAATTGCCTAGAATAACATAGTCAGCATGTGTTAAGTCTTCAAGGTTTCAAGGCTACTTCTATGTAAGTGTAAGGGAATATTATTGTACCATAAGGGATGATGAACACACAACATTCTGAGAAGCCTAAGAACACTTGTTTGAACTTATTTAGAGCAGAGAACAATATACATCATGACTACTGTAATGTAAATAAATCAGCATTTAAACATAAATGATCTCAGATTAAATTTTAGGACTAATCTTTGTCTCCAAGGATAGATGATGCAGCAACCCCATCCTTCCTTCATAAAATAAAAAACAAACTATGCAACTACTTATGGAGAATGATTTATATTATGTCTTAGTCTGCTTTTCTCCACTTTCTTACTTTGTTACAAGGAAGATTTCTTTGGATCATATAATATATTTGGAAAGAATTATAGTGTCAAATAAACAAACAAAAAACTTTAGCTTAATTTATTTTAAATAGTCTATTAATAAGGGCAGTTAGGTTGTTTATTAAATAGTGTGCTGGATGTGGAGTCAGAAAGATTTATTTTCATGAGTTCAAGTCTGGCTTCAGATATTTACTATTTGTGTGATCCTGGACAAGTCACTTAACCCTCTTTGCCTTACTTTCCTCATCTGCAAAGTGAGCTAGAGAAGAAAATGGCAAACCATTCTGGTATCTTTGCCAAGAAAACCCCAAATGAGTTCTCAAAGAGTTGGACATGACTGAAAGCAACCGAACAACAATTAATAAAGGAAGGAGAGGGTCTGTTAAAATATCATTCAGCTCCATGTATATGGCCTCTTTGCTGCTCCTCAAATGAGACACTCCCAACTCTTGACTCTTGTAGATTGCTGTTCCCCATGCCGAGAATGATCTTCCTTCTCTCATTTACCTCCTGAATTCCCTGACTTTCTTCTAAGCTCAGCTAAAATTCTACATTGTAAAAAATTCTTCTCTAGTTCCCCTCAATGCTAGTATCTTTTCCTCTGAGATTACCTTCAAATGACCTTGCATATGTTATGTTTATATGTAGTCCTTTGCATATTGTCACTCCCATTAAACTGTAAGCTCCATGAAGGAAAGGACAAATTTGTGGGCTATTTTTTTTTTTTTTGGTGGTTATTGTTATTTTGTTTGTTTGGTTTTTGGCTTTTCTTTGGATCTTCAATACTTAGCACAAGATCTGACTCGCAGTAGGTATTTATTATTTGTTTCTTGTTTTGTTTTTCAAAAAAGGGCCAAAGATATCAGAAAGGTGATGTTTTGACTTAAAAAATTAATTGAATTTAAGTGAGACAGTACAGTGTAAAGTCATCAGCCTCACTTAGTTCTCCAGAGTCATCCATCCAAATGGCAAGACATGGGCCCTGATGCAATGGAAACTTCTGGCCTTCTTAAGGTAAGGCCTCTTCCAGGACTCAGTTTGATGTTTGTTGACTGACTGTAATGATAATGATATGGCTACCCATTCCGTATTACATACCTCTTGAAGTACAAAAACTATTCAAATACTTGGAATATGTTAATTAATCATTAAAGAGATTTCCCAAATGAATGAGATCATAGATTTACTTGAGTATTTGAGTACTCTTTCCTTCCTTTTCAACTTAGATTTATATTACTTAAAATTTACATTCAAATCGATTAAATTTTACTCTAAAAATAGTTATACTATATAATAAATGCATGTTTTAATTCACTGGTTTACATACCTAAGTGATGAAAATATGAGCCAAAATAACTCTTTAGAAATCTATGTGAGATAACCACAAATATTGATATAATAGAAAGAGTATTGAATGTGAAATTGAGAAATCTGAAATTGAGAAATCTGCATTCAAATTATACCTCACTATCTGTATGACACTTAATCACTTAAGTGGCCAAGTCACTTAATCTCTCCAAGTTTCATTTTTCTTATGTATAAAATGAATATAACAATATTTGTGAGGATGAATTGAGATAATACATATATAGCATTTTACAAATCTTAAAACGGCACATGCATATTATTATTAGCTATTATAAGTTTTGGAGTGTTACTCTTCACTGAGCTGAAATGCCTTCAACAAAGAGATTTCTGTGTAGGTTAGAAACTATTGACCCATTCTATAATGATCACACAATAAAATCTTTTACTTAAGATCAGTCAAGTCCAAGGCTAGTCCATTCCTTTCCTGAAATAGTTGGGAGAATTCTGTAAAAACATTGACCATTTATTCTGACAAAAATACTGTAGCAGCTGGCAGTGGGGGCAAGAATGAAACTATGTGACTTAATATATTCACCAAGAGGTGAATTCTAAACATCCAGGATAAAAATGGCAAAACTACCTGTCATTAGAATAGAAGGGAAGAAGAAAAAAAGGGAGAAGAAAATTCTGAAAGATTCCTATCCACTTTTAAGATGAGAATAGACAAAAAAGCTTATGGGAGAGAGAGACAGAGCCCAAGAGGGAAATCTGAATAAATTTCTTAGTCATTTGAGACAAGATAAGATGATGAAAAGGAGACCAGTAAAATGAGAAAGTAATTGGTTATATTGTTAAATCGTGTAAATTTTAAAATTAAAAGGGGCCTTAGAAATCATGTAGTCTAACCTTTTCGTTTTTCAAATGAGGAAATTAAAGCTTGAAAAGATAAAATGTCTTGTCTATAGTTACACTAATTATTGGCAGAGAAGAGACTAGAACTCAGGTTTCCTTACCTCCTCATTCAATGGGATTCAGGTACAACAAACTCATGAATTTCAAGCACCTTTAAGCTACTAGAAAATTACTAAGACACTGAGAGCTGTTGCTACCTTCAATTTCTTATTTGAAACTATTCATTGCCATGGTTATCAATTCATGAGTCTGACTCATCTTCATGATTTCAGATTTGATCTGAGCCATTTTATTAGCTGTGTGATCCTTAGCAAGTCACTTAATCCTGTTTGCCTCAGTTTCCTCATTTGGAAAATAAGCTGGAGAAGGAAATGACAGATGAATCCATTATTTTTAACCAAGAAAATCCCAAATGGGGTCATGAAGAGTTGGGCAAGATTGAAAAATGAATGAACAAATGATTGAAGGTAGGATCATGGGATTAATGAAAGTTTGGGGCTTGGAAAGCATGATTAGTGATACCATAAAAGATCTCATGATCTTTATTGGTGAAAATAAATGTGCCACAGGCTAATTTCTCCCTGCTTCAGTCTCCTTATCTTCTCTTCTAAACAGGTACATTGTTCCTTTATTTGACTGTCAAGGCAGAACCCATCTAGGACAACATATTAAATGTGGTCTATTCTCCACAGGTTGTCCCTGGAACATTTGGGAAGATGGAGGGGGAGAGGGAGAGGAAGAAAAGGAGGGGGTGAAGGAGGGAGGAAAGAAGGAGGAGGGGAGTGGAGGGGAGGGAAGGGGAGAAGAGAAGTGGGAGAAAAGAGGTCAGGGAGAGACAAAGACAGACACACAGAGAGATAGAGAGACAAAAAAAAAAGATTTTATGTTGAAAATATTAAACATGGAGAAGTTATCTCCATAAAAGAGATAATGGATCAGGATGATTCCTGTTGTCATTAAATCTTCAGTGGCTAGCTTGTGCCTGTCACAATGTAAACATTTAAATACTTATTGAAAAATTGAGTTTAAATACAGAGGCCAATGTTTGTATTATATGATTCAAGCTAAAGACACATTTTTCATTTTTATTAATTAGTAAAGTGTAAAAATGTACAAAAGCAACATGCGTCATTAGTCAACTCTATGAGGAATTTTTTTTTCTCAATTTTTGTGGCCTGTGGTTGTAGAAGCTTTTGGGTATTCATTGAGAAGTATCTTTGTTTCAAGACATGATTTTTAAAGGATCAAAAATAAAAATTGATTGATTGATTAATGATTAATTAATCATTCCTATTCTGGTTTGTAACATTGCATTAAAGAAAGACTTTTTCCTTTTACCTAGCAAAAAGAAAGTTTTTCTGCCAGGGAATCCTTTCACAGCAATTGCCATTAATCTCATTAATGTTAGCATGGTAACTAGAACCTGCTAGAGTTATGGAATGTAGGGGGAAAGCTAAAATATGTCAAACATAATTACAACTGCCATTCCTGCAGGGAAGGAAAATTCTTAAGTGAGGTATCTAAGGAAGGAAGGGTAATTACTTAACTTCCCTAAACCTCAGTTTTCTTATGTTGGACTCACTGACCTCAAAAGTTACTTTCATCTCTAAATTTGTAATCTTACTATAGTAATTATTTGGAGCTATTGTCCCAACCCAATTTACATTGGCAATCCTAATCAACTCAAATTGGCAAGACTTTACCATGTACCTTATACTAATCCTGCCCTGAAGATACTGCCAAGGTCAACTTGGACCTTGGAGGATTAAAGAATCTTTTTCTATTTTTCACAACAGAGAGGATTATCATTAACATAAGAGCCCAGTTATCATAACTAAACATATAAATGGAGAAGGACTTTGTTCTCTGAGTCTCAAATAATAAATAGATGATAATTAGGCAATGTGATTCAGCGAAAAGAATCCTGGACTCAGAAAAGACCTTGCTTCCAATCTCACCTTGGACACTTATCAGCTGTATTAACCTCTATGGGTGTCCTGTAAAACTGTAAAACAAGGGGATTAGACCCAATGGTCACTAAGTTTCTTCCACTTTTAAATTTATGATGCTGGGTAAAATTGGTTTCTTCAATGTTGCCTTTGAAAAATATTGAATTAGTCTTGGAGAGAGGTTAGCAAATCTTCTGAGTGGTACATAAATTGGGGCCACAAGCCCTAGGAAGGCAGTTGCAGGGTAATAGTAGGATGTCTGCATTTTGTAAAGGCAGTTTCTGTCCTTATTAACTGTCCCAGGGTAGTTGATCAGTTTAGGATGAAAGAAAAGTCTGTGATAACACAATTTAGATATATATAGTCTAGGCTTCTTACAGTGACAGCAATAGAAAGCTCTGCCTTTTCTCTTTAGAGAATAAATTGCATAATCTCAGATGCTATTATCCAACCTCCTGATTATACATCTGAAATCTTTGGTATTTCTTCAAGAGAGATGTATTTGCTCCTTCATGTGTCCTATGGAGAAAATATCATTTGTTTTTTTAGAGTAATAATGAGAACCCTGCAATTGATCCTAATTCCAATAGAAGTATAACTATGAAGATGTTGGGTCAACAAGATCTATTTTCTCAGTTGAAGTCCTGATTTAACCAATTAAATCATGGTTAATTAGCACAATTGACTAGAGGGTGGTACAAGCACAGGTAATTTTATAGATTTGCTCCCAGAAACTAGATTTTTAGAAGGGATATAGACAAGTTGGAATACATTGGGATAGTAAGCAGACTATAAACCTTGCTATATGTATATTGTTTGAAGGAAATGGAAATTTTTAGTCTAAAAACATAAACTTAGGGAAAAATAATACTAGTCCTCAATTAATTATAGGATTATCATGTGGGAAAAGTATAATAAATATGTTCTTGTTTAACCCTAAAGGAGAGCACTAGAAGTTGTAAGTAGAAATTACTGGCAATCAGATTTCAGTTCAACATAAAGGAAAGCTTTCTCATTATTAGAACTATCCCTGATGTATGCTTGGCACATTTTTAAGTTTCATCTTCATTGTTCAGATTTTTTCCATCACTTTTTTCAATCTAGGCAATAAGCAAAACAACAACCAAGCCCCAATTTGTAATATTTTCTGATTTCTGAGGTGTAACTGCTCATATTGAAAATTGAATTGTTGGCTCTTGGAGGCCAATTTATGCTGGCTCTAGAACATTGCTGGGCCTCAGAGGCTATGTGGTCCCTCCTTTCCTTATTTTACAGAAGAGAAAGCTGAGGCCTAGAGAGGTTAGGTGCTATGTTCAAAGCCACAGAGGTCACACAATGTCACAACAAAGTCATTGTTCTTTCTACAAAACCATGAATATCTCCTTCCAGAGAAAGTATATTTGGTGGTTGCATTTATGTTTTTAGATTAATTTCTACTTCATTTCATTGAAATATAAATCTGGTCAGATGAAGAAAGAGTTTCCAAGGCCACAGGAAATCATATCTTCCCTGGACAGTTTGATCACTGTTCAGTTTCCTCATTAAAATGAGATTAGATCATAAAGCTTTGGATTTTCTAGTAATGGAGACCTGCAGGAAGAGCTTAGTTTTCAATGTGATTTGGTGATATAGCTGATTACCTTTGAATATGGCGGGAGTACAAATATACTTTTTAGAATAATAATCCCAAAGAAAACTGAATGCTTTATAATTACAGTGGTTAATGTGACTCTAAGGAAGAGATAAATATGCTTCCTTTCTTTGCAAAAATGGGGGACAATCAGTGTGGGATATTCCAAGTATTTTTCAGGGCCAATTGTTATTTGTTTTGCTCTGAATTTTCTATTTTATTCTTTATTACAAGAGCTAGTTCTCAGTGGGAAAGAACATATTTGGAAATGAAGGTGATATAAAAATGAAAGATACCCTCAATACTGAAATAGACTTAAGATTTCATTGACTAAGAAGTTCCCTCTTATGATACAGTTGTCAACCTAAACCATCCATGTCTGTCCATCCTATGAAGATCCCATGTTTGCACAGGACATTCAACTTCTTCATTTTCTTCTGACACCATGAGAGTAGCAGTGGAATACTCATGTTACCTATCTGTCATTCTTAACTCTCATTGCTTGATCAGTTCATCTTTTCTTCCTATCATACCATTTCTTGATGATCTTTTGTCCTCCTTTGGAATTTCTTGTTGATGATAAATAGTAACCTGCTCATAAAACCAGGAAAATTTTCATTGCTCTCTGTATGATATTAATTTTTAATTCTTCAGAATTCTCTCTATTCCCTGTCTTGTGGCCATACAGAAAGACTGAGAAGTTAGTGATATTAAAAAGATGAGATTTTGCTTCCATAAGAAGCAATTTTCCAAAACAATATAACCCTCTCTTCCTGTTCAAATTGAGGTCTGGCTAATTATTTAGATCAGGGTTTCTTAAACGGCTTCCATTCATGACTATTTTTCACCCAAGAAATTTTTATGTGACCCAGATATAAAGGTATATGAAATAGGTATACAAATCAAATATTTACTGGTAACAAACCATAAAGAAATTTATTTTAAAATAATTCTCTGGTATGCATATAATTTTACCCTTTATGAAAGATGAAAGTAAATTTGCGTACTAATGATATGGATATACTTGTTTATTTTTACATAAAGAATTAAATGTTGGCAAAATATGATACCTTTCGCTGTTGCAAAATTTTTTGCAACCACCACATTCAGTTACATGATCCATATGAGATCATGGTGATCTAGATGTTCTGTCTACCCATACTGATGGACAACCTCTATAGTTTATCCATCCAAATGCATATTGTAATCTGGGCACAAAAATTCTTCATTCATTTGGTTTTTCTTCAAAGAATGGTCAAATTTCTGCAGTGTTCCAGAACTTGATACAATAAGAACAATGTCATTTATGAACAGGAACATCTGCAAGATGTTCATTTCCAGGATTCCCTAGACTCTCAACCTGGACTCTCTACTGATTTTCCTTTACCACTATAGCAAAAATCTTTGGCAAACATATACTTTTTTTTATGCTCCATGTGTTATTTAAGATTAGAGGAGCATTGCACAGTGTCATTTACAGGGTTTCATTTTTCAAGGAATACTGAATGATGTTGGTGAATAGATAGGGAGTACCTTATTGAAAAGGAACTTGGTAAGAAATTTTTAAAAAATCAGATCAAATTTTTTTTGTCATTGTCAAATAATATGCACAGTGGATTTTATATTTTCTGCTTCTTTTAGTTGTGAAATGTTGAAGATGAAGTAAATTTATTATGCAATAAATTGAAAAAGTCTGCTTGTTTCCTCTTAATACTCCCTTTCAGGATACCCTTGATTCATGTACAGATGAGTTTCAAAAAGATTTTATATATGTAGGAAGATACATAGTAATTATTAATGACCTTTCAATTTTGTTTTTGCTATCAGTATCTTAGTACTCTCACATCTGTTTCCTCAGGCATTTATTATCTCTGTATATTTGGTCCAAACAGGATTCAATACCCATCTTAATTTTCTTTAGTGCCATTTTGGTCACCCCTGTAAGCACATTTAGGAGTGTGATATTAGAGTCCAAGTGGGGCGGTTCCATTATTTTTTATGGAGAAAATACTTCATTATAATATTTTTTCTTAATCTTTTCCATTCTCTCTCTTTAAAAATTTTTCATTCTTAAATGCCTTTGTTATGACTTTGATTAGTTGGCTTTCTCCCCATGATTCTTGAAAGTAGTTCTACCCTGGACAGCTACTCTTTTCTTTATTAGGCAGTACTGCTTATAATTGTTCTCAATTTTTTTCATAAGATTTATTTTTCTAAATTCTAATCCAGTATTATGTCAAGCAGTTGTTTCCCTTCATGTTACAAGTAAGTCAGATGTTTACTGACTATGGTATTTTGGGGGCTCTTTTGGTATCTTTGCTGTGACAATTAACTTACATTGGTAAAGCTCCTGGATAAAATTGCTATTTTTGACATTGATGGCATTTCTATTATCCACAAATATGCAACAAAAATGAATTATGTCAATAAATGATGAAAAGAGAATATATAAATAAACATCTCTATTTATCTATATCTATATCTATACCCATATTTTTTAGGTCTTTTTAATTTAGCCCTACAGTTTAATGATTGTTTCCAAGTTATAGAACACATCTCTTTTAACCTAGATTTTCTACCTTCACAAATGTAACTAAGACATAGTGTGCTCTGGAAGGGAATTTGGAGATCATCTTGTCCAGCCTTTTATTTTCTACATGAGAAAACTGAATAAAATAAAGTTATTTGTAAAAGAATCATAAAGATAGTACATGGCAGAAATGGAATTTGGATCCCTACCCCAAATACTCTTTTCATTCTACCATTTGGTCATAATAGAAGGCTTTTAAATTCCTTTCAAATTTTTGACTCATAATCAGATGATCATCTGACTAGGCATCAGAAGACTTTAGTTCTATTTCTTGGTTTGCCTTATAAAATTGGATGAATTGCTTGAATTTTTAGATTCTTATTAAATACCTACCAAATGAAAAGCCCTGTCCTTGATTCTGAGATGCATGTGAAACTGAATGATAGAATCTCTATTCACTGAGTCTACAATTCATTCGTAGAGGGCAGGATACTAACATTTCACACAATGCCTGACACAATAAGCAATTAATACTGGTTGACTAATAAGTTGTCATCACAAAATGGAGTACAAATCACAAAAAGAAGAGGAACACAATGGTGCTGTGGTTGGGGAAGAGAGAGATCATTTCTGTTTGGAATCAGAAAGAAGTAGCATTGTGCATTGAAGTTTGATCTAAATATTCCAGCATCTACTCAGACTTGTTTGGGGCTTTTCCCCCATAGCTATATTAACTGAAACAAGATGTGCAAAATCATTGTTGGCACAAAAGCGTTAGTAAATAAATGTTGTGAATGTACAGTGTGTCCCAAAAGTCCTTGTGCAGTTTTAAATTTTAATATTTTAAAACTACATTAAAAAATAAATGTTGTGAATGTACAGTGTGTCCCAAAACTACATTTTGGGACAATCTCTGTCTGAAAAGAAACAATGGATTGAACTAGATTGAAGTCAAGAATCCTTTCTCCGATCCCCCATATCTCTGAATCTCCCTCTTCCAATATTTTCTTACTCTCCTTAGTCATGTCTTAATCCCCACTGAGCCCTCTTGACACTAAGATAACTCATTGTAGCAAACTGCAGAATGCTTTGTCCTCAAAGGGAAGATGGGTTTGAGGACTGGGATGACTATTAAAGTTCATTTACAATTTCATTCTTGTTCAGGATTTGATTCTTATAGTTGGGAAAAAGTATACATTTTATCCCTATTCATACTGAAGGAACTAAATAATTATTAATAATTTTGATGATCTAATTAAGAAGAGGTCTTTACTAATCCTTTAAAGCAAATGAACTACAACTCTGAAATGACTCAGCAGATGGAATCATACAAGGGATTAAAATCTGATTTCCATAGCTTATCAGAATCAAGATAAGGATCCATATTTTCTTATTAAAATCTCTTTAGCAGAATTAAAGAATGAAATGTTGCCTCCTTCATCAGATTGTTGTTTGACAGTCCAGGGAACAGACCTACTTCTGACTCTTACCAAAGCTCCAAGCAGTGATTAATATGAATTTATCTTTATTCTACTCCCATGCAGCATGGGAAAAGACTGAGAACAAGCCATTACAAACAAATGTGTTTCTACCATCAGACTTTTCTCTCTGCATGTTAGAAGCTAATGATAGCCTTTTATCATTTTACAAAGGAAATATTACTGAAAATCCCTGTTAATGCGCGCGTTAGTACAATGAAAGGTATGTGACACAATGGGATCTAGTTGGAAAAAAATTAAAGGGCTGGATTGGGAGTCAAGAAATGAAGTTCTAGTCTTGATTTTGCCTCTAATTAATCAGACAAATCACTTGACCACTCTGGGCTTCTGAATATCCTCCCTATGCATAATTGAAGGGCCTGGGTTAGGTGATCTCTCTCAAGTACTCTCTGGCTTTCAAAGCTGTTTTGTTGCTCTGGAATTGCACTGGAAATCCAATTCAATATAATCTTGTTAGACTGTAAGCTTCTCAAGGACAGGGAATATTTCCTTATTGTTTTTTTTTTAATACTATGACAATTATAATGACTGAAAAATAGTTGGAATTTAATGAATATTTGTTGAACTGACCTGAATTAATAAATATTTATTGAGATCCTGGACCAAGAGTTGCAAATATTTTCAAGATGAAGCCAAAAAAGGCAATGAGAAAAACAGATGAAATACAAGAGATGAATGAAAATTGCTTAAATACTTCTCACATGGCTTCTCCTATTAGTAATGTAATACTCAGTAAAGCAAATTCATAAATAAAGTTTTAATCCACAAATCCTATCCCTCCTCACCCCCAAGAAAGGAAAAAAAAATCCAACAAAACCTCAAATACTATTCTAATTCCCTGGATGCCATTTTCTTTTGTCTTCTCAGACAAAGTGTCTTGCCTAATGGGAGGGAATTTTAGATCCAGTGCTGAATTCTAGACCAAAATTCTTTTTACCATTCCTTGAATCCTCTTGACAAATTAAGGTACTAACTAATGAGAGAAGCAACATAGTACAAGGGGAAGAAGATCAACTATGAGAGAGGAAGATCTAGATTAAAAATTTAACTCAGTTACTCATTACCAAAATGATGTGGGCAAATTTTCTTATCAGCAAAATAAGCTCTCTGAACAAATGGATCTTTTGTATACCTGTTGTGCATGCTTTGCAACATAGTAGGTGTTTATAAATGTATCCCAGAGTTGAATTTTTGAACTAAATCTCTAAAATCTTTTACAGTTCTAAAGTTCTATGGTCTCTTGCCTTTTGCTAAAGACTTGTGGATGAAAATTTTAAAATACAAAGGATTAAAGCTGTGATGGTAATATGAGATTAGAATTGGTTAGAATTGGTTTTGGAGTCAGTGGCTTCTGTCAAATATTCCTTCAAACTACTACATAAAACTTCATTTGGTAATGAAGGTAGTTTCAGGGTGAGAAGATAGCTGAGTAATGTTGGCAAAGTTCAGAGTCAAGAGCACAGTTTTATATGAAGTATTATATAAATTTGGCTAGAAGTAGTAGTATTAGTAGTAGCAAAAGCAGCAGCAGCAGCAGTAGTAATAGTAGTATTTTGCCTTGATCAAAAAAAAAAAAAAGAAATGGAGTATTATTTTGGGGATTGGCTATTACATTTTAGGAAGGACATCATTGTAAGTTCTCAGATAGCAGTATTGTTTCACTTATGTCTTTGAATCTCTAGCACTAGTAGTGTGCCTAGCATGTAGAAGGTGCACAATAAATGTTTGTTGAAATAAATAAGCTAAAGAGCTATCAGGATGGAAAAAAATATTCAGTTCCTGCAATATGAATATTGGTTGGAATGTAGGGTGTTTATGCTAAACATAGACTTATTCTTATCCTTAGACTTAGGGATAGGAAAGGGAGAAAAAGACATGAAAGTTATCATCGTATATATACTGGACTGTCACATGGAAGAAGGATAAGATCATTTTTATTAGTCCTAAAAGACAGAACTAGAAAAAATGAGTAGAAATTTTGAGAAGGCAAATTTAGGCTTTAGGAAAGGAACAATTAGAACTGTTTCAAAATAGAATGGGTTGGTTGGAAAAAGGAGTGAAGAGGCATTTATGTAGTACCTATGATGTGCTACATACTTTACAAATATAATCTCATTTGATTATATATTTATGCATATAATCATATATTATGTTCATATATTATGCTCATATATAACATATTTGGATTTCTTCACAATAACCCTGTGAGATGCTGCTGCTACTATGCCCATTTTATAGATAAGGGAATTGAGGCAATATAATTTGGTTAGGGTTATACACTTAGTAGGTACCTGAAGTAGAATTTGAACTCAGGCCTTTCTGATTCTAGATCTAGTGCTCTAGCTACTGAATCACTTTACTAGTTCTTCTTTCCTGGAGGTATCCTACTAAAGGGTAGATGCCTACTTTTGGAGGATTCTGTAGAGAGATTACTTTCTTCAATTATGGTTTATGTAAGAATGCTATTCCTTCCAGTTCTGAGATTCTCTGATTCAGGGATACTTGTGATAGAACTGTTGGAAAGTTATGAAGAATCCTTTATAGCTTATTCCTGTCTTTTTTTAATTCCCATTATATATAATTTAAAGTAAGACAGAGGGTGGCAATGGGGTTTAGTAGAAAGTGGAGTCAGGAGAACTGATTGCAGTCTAGAGATAAATTTGATCATACACAACTCAGCCTTTGATCTGTTTCCTCATTGGTAAAATTAACAATACTTATTATGGGAAAAGTATAACAGAAAGCCGAGTTGTTTTTAAGAAATGATATGGTAATTAGAACACTGGACTAGGAGTTATGAAGACTCTAGTTTAAATCACCCTCTAGACATTTACCAAATGGATGATTTTGGGCAAGTTACATAACTTCTCTGAAATGGACATGATAATAGGACCTGACAGGGTTATGGTAATATAGTATGACAGAATGTACATAAAACATTTTGCAATTCTTGAAGTACTATGTAAATGCCAGCTATTAAAATTTTATTTAGGAAATAAAGATTCAGGCTAATAAATGTTAGTTTGAAATACAATCTCATAATATTATAGGATGATGCTAATCTCTCAAAGAACAATCAAATTAAGACAAACTGTTTTTGAATATCAGAGGAATTTTCAGGCCTCAGTTAATAAATAGATAGACTCCACTAAAATTCCAGTCTTTTCTTCTTTCTTTTTATATTATTTGTTTTTATTTATGATCCTAACAATTACAAATAAATACAAACATTTCATTCTACAAAGAAGTACAAAAATCTTTTCTTCTTCAATGAGGAAAAAAAAAATAACACTTTTCTCAAAAACAAACTTTGGGAAAATTAAGAGCTATATATCCCAGAGCACAAAGGATTATTCTAAAATACTAGTTAGCTCATTAGAATTTCAAAGGGAAGTGGTAAAAATTGATCATTTACTTGGAAAAAAAATAATTGTTTAAACTAGGTTAAGGCAGGCTAGGTGGCTCAGTGAGTAAGTGCTGGGTCTGGAGTCAGGAATATTCATCTTCCTGAGTTCGAATGTGTCATCTGACACTTCCTAGCTGTGGGATTCTGGATAAGTCACTTAGTCCTGTTTGCCTCCATTTCTTCTTTTGAAAAATGAGCTGGAAGGGGGAAAATGGCAAACCACTGCAGTATCTTTAGCAAGAAAACTCTTAATTGAGTCACAAAGAATCAGACACAGCTGAAATGACTAAACAAGGAAACTTGATTATTGCATGCCCCTTCAGAGCCTCCCTAATTAAAGTCTATTTCTCTCTCCACTCTTTCTTTTTTATTTTCCTGCCTTCTTTATTCTCCTCTTTCTCACTGTCTTATTTGCTCTTCTTTCCAATACTACCTTATTCTTCCTCTCCATCCTCCCTTCAAACTGCAATGTTATAGAATTATTATTTTTCCTTTTTAATTGAATGTCCTACTCACATTGATTCTGAAATATTATCTTTTGAAAGGGCTGCCTATCATAAAGAATGAAGAGAGGAATAAATATAAACCATTCCAAAATGACAAGAGACTAAATTCCACCATTACTTTAGCTTTATTTCATAGGATATTGAGATTTCAAAGTTAAAAAGGACCTCAAAGGGCAGATAGTCCAATCTATGTGTTTTCTAATCAGTAAGACATTAACTGAGAGAGGAACCTGCTATCTACAAGGGCAGTTCATTCCACTTCTACTTTTGAGTAATCATAATAATTATGAAGTTTTTTCTTATCTCATACCTATATTTGTCTTGCTGATACTTTCATCTGTTGTTCCAAGTTTTGCCCTTTGGAGTCAAGTTGAACAAATATAATCCTTTTCCCAAGGTGCAGCCCTCCAGATCCTTGTGGATAGCTATACTTTTTTAATATTTTTTCCTCTGACTTCTCTTTCCCCAACTTTAAGAGTTTTTAACCAGTTCTCCTATGACATAAACTTGAGCCCCTTCTCCATGGAAATCTGGACATATTCTATTTTATTTATGCTCAAAGTGATCTGTGATCTCATTGATTCTGAAGTTCTCTCCAGTGATGCAAATTGCAACCCTCTATAGGGCTCATTCCAGTATCTCATTGTGGTGGATGCTTTGGAAGTGACTCTGGATTCTTAATGGCTATGGCATTTTCGATCATGCTGTAAAGGTTTCAGGTATTACCTGAAGCTAGACTTAGTCTGTTTTCCAAGGCTCAACCATGACAAAGTTGATTTAGCCACATGGTGATGCTTTTTTTTTTTCTACCTTGTCAATTCATATAGCATATGGCATCAACAATTGATCTAGTGTTCCAGATATGGTTTTACCAAAGTATAATATAGTAGAAATATCATCTTATTCTTGAACAATATGGCTTTTTCTAGGGCTGATTTAGCATTCTTGGCTGCCATTTCACCCTGGTAACTTATAATATAACTGATATTCACTAAAACTCCTAGTTGTTTTTTGGATGAATTCTTTTATCCCAATAGACAAAATGTGCCCCCTCCATTTTTGTGCTTGCAACATATATTGTCAAACTCAAGCATGAGACTTTACATTTATCTCTAGTAAATTTCACCTCATATTTTCACTAAGGTTCTAGATTATGACAGACTTTCTGAGTCTTAGTTTTGTCCTCCAGTATGCAGTTTTCTATCGCAGGGGTCCTCAAACTATGGCCTGTGGCCCAGATGTGGCAGCTGAGGACGTTTATCCCCCTCACCCAGAGCTATGTAGTTTCTTGATTTAAAGGCCCAGAAAACAAAGTTTTTGTTTTTACTATAGTCCGGCCTTCCAGCAGTCTGAGGGACAGTGAACTGGTCCCCTGTTTAAAAAGTTTGAGGATCCATGAGTCAGATTAGAAGTGATTTGCTCAAACCACTGAGGAAACAGGCCTTTGCCGGTAAGGATTACACTGAAGACCTACTTTCCTTAATTCTATTGATGTTAGTATGTTCCTTTGGAATAGCAAAGAAATTTTTAACATTAACAGATTTAATGATGAAGTTCTGTATGTGGTCAGAAAGTTCAAGCATAAAAGGTCAGGCAGAAAGACATTAGCATTTTATGAAATGCACCTTTAAAGGTTAGCACTTTGTGAATCAGGATTAAAACTATTATCCTACATTTTCAAGGAATAGTGTTTTGAGAGGAAGGCAATGTTTTAGGGGAAACATGATCTTTTTTTCTAGTAGTATATAAAATAAGTACTGAAAGAAGAAAAATGGCAATGTTCATACTGATCCAAATTCTAAATCTTTTCTGAAAGGCAAACTTAACAATTTAAGAGTTTCCCTTTTTTTGGTCAGAAAAAGAGAAAAGAATGTCCTTACTTGCTGAATGAAATAACTGGATATAACCAACACTGAGAAAAATTATTATATGAAAAATATTCATCATTGGTAACTTCTAAGAGAAGTATAATACTATGCAAAATGTGCTGAATTTGGAGACAGAGTGCCTGGGTTCATATCCTGTAATGCTAGAAATATCTAAGAAATATTTTGTATTTTTTAGGACTACAGCTTCTTGGAATCACAGATTAGAGCTGAGTGCCAGATGGACACTAAAAGTGGGTGAGCAACCCTGAAAAGATGTTAGCAAGCCCTTCACACCAGAGGTGTCAGTCCTTCATGAACACCCCTTGCACCACACACAGGCAATTTCATCAAAAAGATTAAATCAAGCTGAAGGTATTTGAATGGCCTGAGATCCATCAGTGATCCAGAGAGATGTCTACCCCAGACATATGAGTTTTCCCCTGGCAGAATGGGTGGATGAAGACTGAGCAGGTGCTGTGGAGCACTTAAAGCTTGGTCAGACATTGAAGACACTAAGGTCATCCACTGCATCCTGGGTCATTGTCAGTAGTCTTGCTACTGGATTTCAATGACTCTGGAAGAGAGAATGAGGATGATGACTTAGCACATCTCTTACCTTATTTAAAGCCAATTCACGTGGGAGTCAAGACATCACCCAGTGATGCCGTTGGTCCTCTGACAATGAAGAACTAACAACAATATTCCTCAGGACAAAATAAATTTGAGTGTTTTTCCATTGGCACTTTTTCCACATATAGGTGTTTCTTTCTATTCTAGAAATATGCATAGTTGATAAAGAATAAATGAAAAAAGCTGAAGACAAAAGCAGCTAAGCAGATAACTTGCTTTTTTTCCCATTTCAAGTTTGACAGTTCAGATCTTGTGCTTGTTTTTACTGTTTAATAATAGCTTTTCAAATGCTCTTTGTTGACCTTTAAACCAGGACATTTTCTTTCTTTCTTTCTTTTTTTAAAGACCTATTGATATTGACTCTTTCTAGCATCACCATAATTATTTCAAATATTCATTTCCCTGCTCCTCTCAAAGAGCCATCCCATATAAACAAATAGTATTTTTTTAAAGAAGAAAAAAGTCAGCTCAACTGAGTAATAACATTGAAAAAAAAAATAATGCCCAATGTTTAATTCCTATGGATCTCATACCTCCATGAAGATTAGGCACACACACACAAATTTAGCAAATTCTAGGGAAGAAAATGGAAAAAAATCCTAAGTTCTCACATGTGCAATTTGAAGCCTATAAAAAGGATTGAACTCAGTGGAAACTAAGAAGGTATTGGAACACATTACAAGATAATCTATGTTGATATCATCAGTAAGCTAAAGCTTGGATTCAAAATGGAAATCCAACTGTTTGAAGAACTGAGCCAAATTGACATCCACAGAAGAATCTGACAAAACTGTTCATGGTTACTAGGGAGGCATTGTTCAAAAGGTCCTCAGACTGGAAGTATAAAATTACATTTTTGCTTTTCACAGGTTATTTGTATCTTTTTTTTTGCTGTCATCTCAGAAGTTCAAGAAAAGCCACACAAGCTGCAGAGGGTCTGATGGAATCAGAGTGACATTTAATAACCCAAATGGGAGGTGAATTGAACTCTAACCATAAGGCTTAGTGCCCACAGTGGCTTAGAGGTAAGGAGATTTTGTGCTACTTAGTCACAAATTATAGCAATATATAAATATGAATGAAAAATGGCCTAAAATATCAAACCATCTGGATTAATTTCAGCCACATCAATTTACTACTGATTTAAAAAAATTGTTATTCTATACTTCAAAGCTTTCAAATAGGCCTGCATCTGAGGCCTAAACCAGATTGAAATATAATTGAGAAATACTTAACAAAGTAAATAAAAATATAAGACAAAAATAATGTTAATATGTGATTTTCTAAGCCAATATGCTTCCTGAAGGCATCCTTATGAATTGTTTAGTGGTCCCCATTTCTTTTTGAGCTTGACATTAATGCTGTACTGACAAATGATAATAATTTTTAAAAACAGGAAAATTTCCATTAAAAAGAATAACAACAACAAAAGAATAGTATATGAAATAACTTTCAGGGATTTATTTCTAAATGAGGATTAGAAAGGGAAAACTTTAATCTCAATTAATAATTGCTTATTAATATAAGAAAGAAATAATCATTTCTCTCAATTCTTTTTCTTTAGGAACTATTACTAACACTACTCTTACTCTCAACTTCCCATTTTTCTTATAATTTTTTTAACCTTTACCCTAAATAAATAATCATAGTGAAGCAAAATGCATTAAACTCAATGACTATGTCTAATTCCATAAGAGTTAGATGGATGTCTAATCCATCATTATCATAAAGTTTTCCTATAAAAGAAATTTGATGGGGCAGCTAGTGGTGCAATGGATAGAACACCAGCCAGAGTTCAAATCTGATCTCATTTCCCAGCTGTGTGACTGGGAAAGTCACTTAATCCCAATTGCCTCAGGGAAAAAAAAGCATAAAAGAAATTTGAGTTTTTCCCCCTTGGAAATTCTTTGGTAGTTTAATTGTAATAGCACTGAATAAATAAGTGAAGATCATATTATCATTTTATTACATTGATATTATGCAACCATAAGCAATAAATGTCTCTCCAATTTTTAGATCTGCCTTTATTTCTGAAGGTTGTTTTATTTAATTCTTATGTGTGCCTTAATAGGTGAACTACCAAATATTTTCTGTATGTTCTGTAGCAATTTTGAATGAAATTTCTCTTCCTATCTTTTCACACAGGTTTTGCTTATTAAAATTTAAAAAAAATTGATGATGTGTGTTGGTTTATATCCTGAAACTTTTTCTAAATTATATTTTAGCTAATTTTTAGTTGAATCTTTAAGAGTTTCTAAGTAGTCTAAAGTAATATAGAAAAATAATAATTCTGTTTTTTTCTTATGCTTGTTCCCTCAATTTTTTTCTTATTTTATTGCAATAGCGAACATTTTTAGAATTATATCAAATAAAAGTAGTGATAAGAGACATCTTTGCCATGCCTCTGATTTCATTCATTCATTCATATGTTTGCTTATTCTTTTATTCATAACATTGATTGTTGGTTTTAGAGAGAGGGGTACTCTATTATATTAAGAAAAGGTCCATTTTTTCCTCTGCTTTTCTTTAAATAGAAATGAATGCTGTATTTAGTCAAAAGCTTTCTAATTATCTCTATTGTTATTGTAATGAATGTTTATTATTATTAATATGGTCTTCTGTATTTACACTTTTTCTAATATTTAACATTACTGACAAATCAAAACTGATAATAATTTCTAATATTTTTATTATGTTGTTTTAATCTTATTGGCTAATATTTTATCTAATATGTTGGCACTGATATTCATTAAAGAATATTGATTGATGTATTGCTTTCTTTTTTATCCCTGATTTAGGTATCAAGTCCATAATTATTTCACAGGAGGAATTTGGTATGATCCTTTACTTATTTTTGCAAATAGTTTACTTATTTTTGCAAATAGTTTTATACTAATTGAGAAATTTTATTTTTTCTAAAAATTATTTTATTTCATTTGTTATCAATTTTTTAAACACATAATTGGACTAAATAATTTTTAATGATATTTAAATTTCTACTTCAGTTATTTTCACAATAGCTGTTTTTCTGTTTTGATAATGTAAATTTGTTTTTTATCTTTTAAAAAACAGATTAGTTAATGATTCATCCATTTAATTTTTATGGTAAAAATCTTCTACTTTTATCAGTTTGATAAGTTTTTTTTTACTTTCAATTTGTTCATTTTTTCCCCAAACTTTTTATTTTTTGCTTTAAGTTGGAGTTTTAAAATTTGCATTTTATAATTTTTTTTTAGTTACATGTCCAATTCATTAATCTGTTCTTATTCTCTCTCTTTCTTTTGCTCTAAGGGATGCTTTGACTAAATCCCCAAAATTTTAGATTGTAGTGTCATTATCATCCTTTACTGAAATTATATATTGTTCCTAGGACTTGTTTTTTAATACCACTAATTCTATAGGATTAGGTGATTTTGTCTCTACTTAACATGGAATTCAATCTTCAAAGATCACTTACTGATTATAATTTTTATTGTTTTGGAACCAGTAAGAATTTATTTAATAGTTCTGATTTCCTAAATTTGTTTTTGAGGGCTGATCTAATGGTTAGGTTTTTTTTTTTGTATTGTACTATTATGAAATATATATTTTGGAATCTATATATTTTTGATATCTATAATTTTTTCAAAATGATATTAAATCCTTTAATTTATATCATTTATTTTTTGTTAGATTTGTCTAGGATTGAAAAGGGTAGATAAAATCTCTAGCTGTTACAATTTTGCTATCTATTTCTCACGGTAATTTCATTAAATTTTCATAGTACTTAGATACTATGTCATTCATTACGTGAATATAAGTATTGATAGTATTTCATTGTCTATAGTGCTTTGCATAATAAAGTTCCAATTTAAAAAAAAATCACATTCATGTTTATTCTTGCCTTGTCTGAAGTCATGATTTCTAATTCTCTAAAAAATCTTTTGAAGCATAATAAATTCTGCACCTGCATCTGGTTATTTTTTATTTTTAAGTTCCAAATTTTTCACTCCTTCTATGCCCACCTCTATCCATTAAGAAAGTAAGAAATATCCATTATGTATATGAAAACCTGCAAAACTGTGAAGGTTTTCTGGAGGCAGCCTTAGTCTCAGTTGAAATAAACAATTACTCCAAAAATCATAGCCAGGTGGTAAAAATGCAAACGTTTATTTCTCCTTTCAAATTAGCCCGGTTAGTTGAGGCTTAACTCTCTGCTTGAGCTCTTGCAGCTTTGTCCTTGGCTTCTGCCTCTGCTTTCTTCAGCCTCCAGCCAGAACCAAGATAGAAGATGCAATGAATCTCTTGCCTCGAAGATAGGGCTTGTGGGTTCCAAGAGCTCTCTCCGACTCCAAGTAAATCTCTCTTGAGCTCCCAGAGTTTCTAGTAACTCCTCAAGTAACTAACTCCAGTCAGTCCCACAAGAAGAACTAAAACCCAAGCTCCAAGAGCTCCCTATATATGTGATCTCCCAAAGGTTAACTCTGCCTTCTGGAGGGAGAGGGATTCTGGGTTATCTCCCAGAGTGCTTTCTGGCCCTAAGGGAGGTGTGAATTCAGATCTCATACTAGCCCTGAACTCTCCCAAACGTGTGAACTCCATTGAGTACTTTGATACTTATGACCTCTCTAAAGGTATGAACACAAGCATTGTTCTATCAATTCCACTTAGTACTTTGTTTCAAGTTCTGGCCCAAAATATCTCTTTCTAAGATCAAATCAATCACACTGAACCATGTCAAAACCAGATAACTATTGTCTCTATCAACTCCAATGTCTTAACACTTTGTAAAGATTCCAACACAAAACAATTCCATATTAGGCATGTTGTTGGGGAAAGCAAGAAAAATAATGTCAAACAAATTTTGCTTTGATCTACACTTCGAGTACACTAGCTTTTCGCCCTTTTCCCCCACAGAAAAATGGATAGCATTTTTCATAGTAAGTCTTTGGAATGTTATAAATTAGTTCATTGATATGTCTTTCAATAAGAAACTAAGTATTTTACTGTTTACAAGGTTCTTCTGGTTCTGCTTAATCCACTTTTTGCATCAGCTAGCATAAGTCTTCTCAGTTTTTTTTTTGTTTTTTTTTTGGGGGGAAACTATTCCCTTTGGGGCATGTTCTGAATTTCCAATTATAAATGAATGTGTACATATATGCACACACATATTTAACACATGGGACCTTTTCCTTTTCCTCTAATATCTTTGATACAGCCTTGTAGTGGTATTTCTGGGTCAAAAGGGATGCAGAGTTTTATAACTCTTTCGATGTGGTTCTAATTATTCTCCAGAATGATTGAATAAATTTGCATTAACACCAAGAGTGAATCCATACCCCTGTTTTTCTGCATCCCCTTCAACATTTATTGTTTTTTCTCCTGTCATAATTGCCAATCTGCTGTGTGTGAGTTGGTACTTCAGAGTTGCTTTGATTTGCATTTCTCTAATTATCAGTGATTTAAGCTTTTATGAGTGTGTGTATCCAGAGAGAGAGAGAGAGAGAGAGAGAGAGAGAGAGAGAGAGAGAGAAAGAGTGCTTTGATTTCTTCTTCTTAAAATTATCTTTTCACATCCTCACATCCTTTAACCATTTATCAATTGAGGATTGACCTGTCTAATTTTAATCTGGTATGAATCTTCATAATTACAGGCCTATTGCTTATAAGCATCATGTTTTTGGATTCTGTTTTCTAAATAATCTTTCTTTTTACATTTATGAATGAGTTATTTGTATTTACATTTATTGTAATGATTATTAATTGCATATTTCTTTTCATTCTTTTCTATTATATTTCCCTCTCTTCTTTTCCACTGACTTTCCTCTGCATATTTATTTTTTTCAATGCCATTGTTGAGAATGTTTCACTTCCTTCTTAATTTTTTACCTACTTTTTATCTTAATTTTTTCCTTTTTTTTTTTTTTGCTACTCTTAAGAATATCAAAACAGAATAACCTCACCCCCGACCGCTTCCTAACCCAGGTCCTCTGTTTATTTAACTCCCTCTAAAAACCTTAAGATTATAAAGTGATACTTGTCTGTTCTCCTTCCATCAGAATCTAAACATCACATTATTATTCAGCCCCTTCTCAAATGTTTTTACTCTTTTAGGTTTCTCTGCACTTCTGTGCTTTCATTTAAAAGTTTCTAATCAGTTCTGAACTTTACATTCAGAATGATCATGTCTTTTATTCCATAAAAAATGTTGATTCACTTCAATTCTATAATATTATAGTTAGTTTTGCAATAAGTTATTTTTGGTTTTATGGTTTTATGCTTTGACTTTAGAAATTTTATATTCCAATATTTTCTCTTCTTTATTGTAGCTCCTGTTAAATCTTCTGTGATCCTAATTATCTTGATACTTGAACAACTTCTTTATGGATGCTTGAAGTACTTTTTATTTGACCTCAAAACTTGAGGTTTCATTTTTTATATTCCTTCTCATTTGTTTGTATTTCAGACAAAAGGTACCTGGTAGATTGTTTCTATTTTTACTTCATCTTCTTGTTTTAATAGACCGAGACTGTTTTCATTTATAATTTCTTAATATCTAGTCATAATAATATCTAGCATTTATGTTGAGTTTTTAGATTTGCAAAGCATTTTACAAATAGCATCTCCTTCATATCTTCACAACAATTTTAGGAGGTAAATAATATTATTATTATTAATCTCACAGATGAGGAAACTGAACTACAGCTATATTTAACAACTTGGCCCAGGTCACACAACTAAAGTATCTGAGGCAGGATTTAAATTTAAGACTTCCTACCCTCAATTTAAAACTTATCTATTTCATCTAGGGCCATTTCCAATTATCTTGGTTCTATATCTTGGTAGTGGATCCATGTGGCTCTGGAGGGGAAAGTGAGGCAGATGGTTTTGCCTAGCCCTCCTTCACGTAAATCCAGTTCACTTTCATGTTATAGCATCACCTTCTTAATGTCATGGTCCTCTTTGAGAATGAAGGATAAACAACTTTATATACTACTGCTTATTATATTTTTAATATAGAACCTATTTTTTTGTTTAGTCATAGTTACATTAATGTAAATAAAGATAACTCAACCATAAGGAAAAGAGAAAATAAGATTATTTAGAAATCAAAACTCCCAAACATAAGGAATCGAATAATTTTTGAAGTATAAAATCATAATAGATGCTTACCAAAATATTTATTTTTTCCTTTTTTTCTTTAATGTTTTTTTTTTATTTTCAAAACATATGCATGGATAATTTTTCAACATTGACTTTTGCAAAACTTTGTGTTCCAGTTTCCCCATTTCTTCTGTCATTGCTTCCCCTAGATGGCAAGTACTCCAATATATGTTAAACATGGTAAAATATATGTTAAATCTAATATAGGTATACATATTTATACAATTATCATACTGCATAAGAAAAATCAGATCACAAAGGAAAAAATGAGAAAGAAAATAAAATGTAAGCAAACAACAACAAAAAAGTGAAAATGCTAAGTTGTGATTCAGACTCAGTTCCCACAGTCCTCTCTCTGGGTGCAGATGGCTCTCTTGATCACAAGATCATTGGAACTGGCTTGAATCATCTCATTGTTGAAAAGAGCCACGTCCATCAGAATTGATCCTCATTTAGTATTGTTGTTGAAGTGTACAATGAACTCCTGGTTCTTCTCATTTCACTTAGTATCAGTTCATGTATGTTTTTCCAGGCCTCTCTGTAATCATCCTGCTGATCATTTTTATAGAACTACAATATACCATAGTATTCACATACCATAACTTATTCATCCATTCTCCAACTGATGAGCATCCACTTGCTTTCCAGTTCCTTGCCACTACAAAAGGGCTGCTGCAAATATTTTTGCACATGTGGGTCCCTTTCCCTCCTTTAAGATCTCTTTGAGATATATGCCCAGTAGAAACACTGCTGGATCAAAGGGTATGCACATTTTGAGAGCCCTTTGAGCATAGTTACAAATTGCTCTCCAGAATGATTGGGTCAGTTCACAACTTCACCAACAATGTATCAGTGTCCCAGTTTTCCCAAATCCTCTCCAACATTGGATATAATCTTTTCTGTCATCTTAACCAATCTGAGAGGTGTTTAGTGGTACCTCAGAGTTGTCTTAATTTGCATTTCTCTGATCAATTATGATTTAGAGCACCTTTTCACATGATCAGAAATGGTTTTAATTTCTTCATCTGAAAATTGTCTGTTCTTATCCTTTGGGCACTTATCAATTGGAGAATGGCTTGAATTCTTATAAATTTGAATCATTCTCTATATATTTTAGAGATATATAAACCCTTGAATTTTTTCTTTCTTTCTCAAAACCCTTGAATTTTTTGCAGTTTATTGCTTCCTTTCTAATCTTGTCTGAATTAGTTTTGTTTGTACAAAAACTTTTTAACTTAATATAATCAAAATTATTTTATGTTCAGTAATGAACTCCACTTCTTCTTTGGCCACAAATTCCTTCCTTATCCACAGATCTGAGAGATAAACTATCTTTTGTTTTTCTAATTTGCTTATATCATTCTTTTTTTATACATGTCCAAACAGTTATTTTGCTGTACAAAAAGAATCAGACTTTGAAATAGTGTACAATTAGCCTGTGAAGGAAATAAAAAATTCAGGTAGACAAAAATAGAGGGATTGGGAATTCTATGTAATGGTTTATAGTCATCTCCCAGAGTTCTTTCACTGGGTGTAGCTGGTTCAATTCATTACTGCTCTATTGGAACTGATTTAGTTCATCTCATTGTTGAAGAGGGCCATGTCCATCAGAATTCATCATCATATAGTATTGTTGTTGAAGTATATAATGATCTCCTAGTCCTGCTCGTTTCACTCAGCATCAGTTCATATAAGTAAGTCTCTCCAGGCCTTTCTGAAATCATCCTGTTGGTCATTTCTTACCGAACAATAATATTCCATAATATTCATATACCACAATTTATTTGGCCATTCTCTAACAGATGGGCATCCACTCAGTTTCCACTTTCTAGCTACTACAAACAGGGCTGCCACAAACATTTTGGCACATACAGGTCCCTTTCCCTTCTTTATGATCTCTTTGGGATATAAGCCCAGTAGTAACACTGCTGGATCAAAGGGTATGCACAGTTTGATAGCTTTTTGAGCATAGTTCCAGATTGTTCTCCAGAATGACTGGATGTATTCACAGTCCCACCAACAATGTATTAGCGTTTCTGTTTTCCCACATCCCCTTCAACATTCTGCATTATCTTTCCCTATCATCCTAGCCAATCTGATAAGTATATAGTGGTATCTCAGAGTTGTCTTAATTTGCATTTCTCTGATTAATAATGACTTGGAGCATCTTTTCTTTTTTTTTTTTTTTTTTTTAATTTAATAGCCTTTAATTTACAGGATATATACATGGGTAACTTTACAGCATTAACAATTGCCAAACCTCTTGTTCCAATTTTTCACCTCTTACCCCCCACTCCCTCCCTAAATGGCAGGATGACCAGTAGATGTTAAATATATTAAAATATAACTTAGATACACAATAAGTATCCATGACCAAAACATTATTTTGCTGTACAAAAAGAATCAGACTTTGAAATAGTGTACAATTAGCCTGTGAAGGAAATAAAAAATTCAGGTAGACAAAAATAGAGGGATTGGGAATTCTATGTAATGGTTTATAGTCATCTCCCAGAGTTCTTTCACTGGGTGTAGCTGGTTCAATTCATTACTGCTCTATTGGAACTGATTTAGTTCATCTCATTGTTGAAGAGGGCCATGTCCATCAGAATTCATCATCATATAGTATTGTTGTTGAAGTATATAATGATCTCCTAGTCCTGCTCGTTTCACTCAGCATCAGTTCATATAAGTAAGTCTCTCCAGGCCTTTCTGAAATCATCCTGTTGGTCATTTCTTACCGAACAATAATATTCCATAATATTCATATACCACAATTTATTTGGCCATTCTCTAACAGATGGGCATCCACTCAGTTTCCACTTTCTAGCTACTACAAACAGGGCTGCCACAAACATTTTGGCACATACAGGTCCCTTTCCCTTCTTTATGATCTCTTTGGGATATAAGCCCAGTAGTAACACTGCTGGATCAAAGGGTATGCACAGTTTGATAGCTTTTTGAGCATAGTTCCAGATTGTTCTCCAGAATGACTGGATGTATTCACAGTCCCACCAACAATGTATTAGCGTTTCTGTTTTCCCACATCCCCTTCAACATTCTGCATTATCTTTCCCTATCACTCTAGCCAATCTGAGAGGTATATAGTGGTATCTCAGAGTTGTCTTAATTTGCATTTCTCTGATTAATAATGACTTGGAGCATCTTTTCATATGACTAGAAATAGTTTCAATTTCTTCGTCTGAGAATTGTCTGTTTATATCCTTTGACCATTTATCAATTGGAGAATGGCTTGATTTCTTATAAATTAGAGTCAATTCTCTATATATTTTGGAAATGAGGCCTTTATCAGAACCTTTGACTGTAAAAATGTTTTCCCAGTTTATTGCTTCCCTTCTAATCTTGTCTGCATTAGTTTTGTTGGTACAAAAACTTTTGAATTTGATATAATCAAATTTTTCTATTTTGTGATCAGTAATGATCTCTAGTTCTTCTTTGGTCATAAATTCTTTCCTCTTCCACAGGTCTGAGAGGTAAACTGTCCTATGCTCTTCCAAGTATTTATAATCTCATTCTTTATGCCTAAGGTCATGAACCCATTTTGACCTTATCTTGGTATATGGTGTTAAGTGTGGGTCAGTTCCTAGTTTCTGCCATACTAATTTCCAATTTTCCCAGCAATTTTTGTCAAACAGTGAGTTCTTATCCCCAAAACTGGGATCTTTGGGTTTGTCAAACACTAGATTAGTAATGTAATAATTTAACTACCTAATTAGTAATAAGTAAAATAGTCATTGACCATTTTGTCCTGTGAATCTAAACTATTCCACTGATTGACTACTCTATTTCTCAGCTAGTTCCAAATGGTTTAAATGGTTTTTAAATTTTCTCTCCTCAACTTGTTTTTAATCATATTTATAGCCTTAGAAAATTCCTGAATTGGGAATTTATGCCAGAGTCCGACTCTACCCTCCTCAGTCACTCTTTGGGTAATGTGGTCAAAGTTTAGAGTTAACTTCAATTTCCTGTGCTTGTGTTCTTTGCTTCTCTTTATTCTACTTCATCTCCCAATCTATTTATTTTCTCAGGGTGCTAGCAGGTTTTATACTCTCCTGACTTTCCAAGTTGTGCATATTTTGTATTTTAGAATTACCTGGAACATCTACAATTAGATTACCATGGGCTTCTGGTTGCTCTGGGTTGTCCTGATCAGAATGTTACTGACTTCTATCCCAACGTCCTTGGTGAGAACAGTCATAACACAATAATACATGAAAGAAATTTTGGGTCAACTAGCATACAGTTGTGAGTATTCTCTGGGAGAAACCCGACAGAATATTTAGAAAAAGGAAGCTGGTGTTGAATAAATCTATATTTATATCATACTAAATAATTATAGATTTAAATATAAATCATTGAATAAATATTCTAGATACTTCATTAGTCATAAGACACACAAAGGTAAGAAAAGATAATTTTTGTCTTAAATCAGCCTATACTCTATTGTAATAAACTAGCTTCATTTTTGTTTGTGCTTTCTCAAAATCACAAGTGCTTGTTGATTCATCAATTAGTTATCAAATAAATAAATAAATGTAAGACAAAGTACAATATGATATGTGTCTTGGTGAGATCCAAATTTAATTCCAAGAAAGATTCAAGGATCACTTTTGCATAGAATATCAAGTACAAAAAGAGAATGATCAATGAATCCTTCATGGATTTTATTAAAAGAGAAGGTTTCTTCAGATGGAAATGGAGAAGAGGAAAGTCTGTTTCAAGCATAGTGAGAGCAGAAACAGAACATCAAAAAATGGTAAGATGAGATCAGAGACCTTTGTCAATATTTCAGTTTGATTAAAATATGGATTCCATGAAAGGGAATAACAGTGCAAGATAGGTAGGCTGGAGTCCAATAATGTATTATCTTTATTGTCAATAGTCAAGAATGTTCTGAATGACTAGGGACTGACAAAAATCTGCTATGGAAAATCTGCAAAATTTATAATTTATACTTCCAATCACAATTTTACTTTATCAGAATTCTATTTACACAAGATTATAGATCTATATTCTACTGCTTGCTTCTTCTAGTGTCTTTTTAGAAAGTATAACACTTTATAATAAAGACATAAATCCATTGGAACTCAAAGGAGAAAATATTCATGTGCAAATATCTTAAGGGAAAGAAACTCATTGTGATTTCTCATTTACTGGCATCAATGAAAGATAGTCCATCATGTCATAGATATAGAGCTAGTTGAAACTTTAAAGGTCATCTAGTCAGACTACATCATTTTATAAATAGAGTAACTGAAGTTCAGAAAGTGACTTGCCAGAGGTCAAAAAGGTAGCAGTAGTTGTAGTCATAGTAGTCCTGTATGAATTCATAATATGAATAATGACAACTAGCATTTGTTTAACACTATGCTTTGCTTATACCAATTCCTATTCCTCACAATTACCATGTGAAGTAGGTGTAATTATTATTGTCATTTTACAGATGAGGAAATTGAGATAGTAGTTCAGTGTCTTTCCAAAGTAGAACTCCAAGTTTATCACCCTGTCCATTGTACCAACTAGTTGTCAGTGAGTAGAAAATTCAGGATTTGAATATGAATCACCTGATTTCAAATCTAGTGTGCTCTTCAGTATATGTTCTTTAACAAAATATAAACCTTTGATTTCAAAGGTATAGAAAATTAGTGGTGAGGAACTCCCTTCAACATGCAGACTAATAGTTATCCTGCAATTCATATTCTTAGACAGTTACCTGAGTCTCTGAAAGATTTCAGTGGTTCTCAAACTTTTGTTTTCAGTATCTTTATCTTATTAAAAATTATTGAGGATCTCTTCAAATCATTTTTGTTTATCTGTGTTATATTTATAGACATTTACCATATTGGAAATAAAAACTATTTTTGAATTTGTAGGCCCTTTAAAAGGGTTTCAGAGATCCCCAGGATTCTCTAGACCATACTTTGAGAACCACTGGATTAAATAATATATTCAGGGTCACATAGCCAGTATGTGTTGGAGATTTACCTTTACTAAGAACCTGATTCCAAGATCAGATCTCTGTTCATTAAATGGCTCTGCCTCTCATGTCATAATAGTTTCATTTCTTTTTGTACCAGAGGATGTGTTTCATAGACTTTTTTTTTAAAGGTAGATATTAGTGTGTACCCAGGAATATGAAGTCATATGTACAGGGAGTCATTTCATTATCACAAGAAGAAACAAAGGCCTCAAATCAGAGATTTCACAAACAATATGGTCAGAGATGTAAAGTCGGCTTGATGTGTGATGATGTTGGGGGAAGCATTATGTTCACTTCCAAAAATAAGCAAACCACTCTACCTTTAAAATATATATTTACATGGTAGCAAAGAATTGGAAAGGGAGGGGGGTTGCTTTGAATGGGGAATGGTTGAATAAGTTATGGCATATGTTTATAATGGAACACTACTGTGCTGTAAGAAATGATGAGGGGATTGGTTTCAGGAAAACATAGGAAGACCTATGTGAACTGATTTAAAGTGAAGGGAACAGAAACAATAGTTCATTGTACACAATTGCAGCAATATTAGTGACAATCAACTGTAAAAGACTTAGCTACCCTGATCAATACAATGATCCAAAAAAAATTCCAAATAACTAACTCATGAACTTTGACTATAAATTGAAGTATGGTTTTCTCACTTTGTTTTTCTCGCTCTCTCTGTGTGTAATTGTGTGTGTGTGCATGTATACACACAATATGGTTAATATAGAAATGTTTTCAATGATTTCATGTGTATAATTACTGTCATGTTGCTTGCTTTCTCAGTGGGTGAGGAAGAGGTGGAAGGAAGAGAATTTGAAATCCAAAATAAAAAAAAGTTAAGAATAATAATGTTTTTTCAAAAACCAACATAGATATTTAAACCTTTTCAAAACTAAAAAGCATATTTATTTCTAGAAAAGCAACAGCAAACATCTGGCTTCAAGATACAAAACTCTTGCCCTTGGAGACCATTCTTTAGTTTAAGCTTTATTGCCTGGTGTTGCCATGGTTACTGGCCATGAACTGAAATTGCTGTGTAATACATTTTATCTCCCATGATTACATTCTGAAGCCTACGGTCAGTTTCCAGTAATTAGAAGAGACAGGTTCAGAGGAGGAGGAGGGAGTGAAGTAACCCTGTGAGCTTTATAGCCACCCCCAAGGGCTGGAAGCTGCTGGTTGTGGATCTAGAGCCGCATTGGTACAGACAAGATCATTCCAGCTCCTGTTGGGGTTGGAGCTAACTCACCCTAGTGAGGCTCTGGACACAGGAGGCTGTGTCAAGAGGTATCAAAAGGGAAGGAGGAAAGAAAGAATCCAAGTCTGCATTAATTGGTGCAAGAGAGGAATTGATGTGTTTGGCAGATTCTCCGAGTCCTTTCCAAACAGCAATTTCTGGACTCAAGGCAATTAATTTTGTGTCAGCTAGAAGTTTACTTGGACAAGATAGTCTTAACAGAGAGAGGCAGGGACAGAAAGAAAGAGGAGGAAGATTGAAAGAGAAAAACAATCAGAAAGAGAGAGATAGACAGACAGACACACAGAAAGACAGACAGAGAGAGAGGGAGGAGAAGGAGAGAGCCAAACCTGATGGGTATCCTGGGTAATCACATGTATATATACATACATGTACATATACCTATATGTACAGGTGGATATACACACACATATTCACAGTCATTTAAGAGAGAAACATTGGTTTTGTTTAGGATAATTGATTTCTTTTGTCTTCAGAATTAGGAGAGAATGACAATGCCTTAAGAAATGTCCAACTCCTAAGTAGAGAGAGAGTTTTTCTGAGCTAATGAAATACAAACTTACCTGGATTTTGTGGCTGCTATTCAGTTAAAAGAAATTCATTTTCTTTATCAGAGGCAAGAATCAGGATTTTCTGGAGTCAGTTGTGTCTTTTTTTGTTGTTGTTGTTGCAATTTTGTAACTGCATGGAATATATACATATATGGAATTTATACACATATAATGGAATATATACAAAAATAAGTAAATACAAAGCATTTGGGGAGATCACTAGTAACGAGAGGAATCAGGAAAGACTGTGTAGAAGATGCTACTTGAATTGATCCTTGAAGAAAATTGTGGATTCTAAGAGATGAACTTGAGGAGGGAGAACATTTTAGGCAGGGAAAGCTTGGACAAAGAAAAAGATGGAACATTGTATAAAGAGAAAGCAAGTAAAATCAGTTTAGCTGAACATAACTGAATAATATGATACTCGAATAGAAAATAGGTTAGGCCAGATACTTAAGTGTTGTAAATCTAAACAAAAGTGTTTATATATTACTAGAGGCAATGGGGAGGGGGGGAGATGAGAGAGAGAAATAAGCAAACAAGCATTTATTTAGCACCAATAATGTGGCAGGCACTTTTAAAATAAATATATCATTTGATACTAACAAATCTATAAGGTAGATACTTTTATTATCCTATTTTCAGTTGAAAAATCTCAACAAAACAAAGCATTAAATTGTTTATACAGAGTCACCCAAATAATAAGTATCTGAGTCTGCATTAGAACTCAGAACTATCCTAACTCCAAGCTCAGCATTCTATCCATTGAGCTACCAACTGCCTCAGTTAAGAATTATTGAAGATTTTTTGAAATCATGGGAACTAATAAGCTTATTTAGATGTAGAAGAAGAAAGAGATAGTTTAGGGATAGAGTCCTGTGACTCCCCTATGCAAAGTGAGAGTAGGATGAGGTGGGAGAGTAGGTAATCCAACAAAAGAGACTGAGAAATAATAATTAAATGAGTATATATACAACCAGGAAAGGACATGTTATGAATATCCAGGGAAAAGAATATCTGGGAAGAGGATACTATCAAATTTTCAACAAAGAAAAGAGGTCATTGGGGATTTTAGAGAGAGTAACTTAAGTTGAGCAATGAGGTCAGGAGCCAAATTGTCTTTCAATGTTTGAGAAATGAATGAGAAGAGACTAAATGGAGGAAATGAAAAACATTTTTTTTGGTAAGAGTTTAACTGTGAAAGAAAGGAAAGAAATAGGAAAATAGCTTAAGAAGGTTAGAGTAGATTTTTTTTTGTTTTTGTTTATTTTTTAAAGACAAGAAGACAAATATATTTGTAAATGGTAGAAAGAATGTAGTAGAGATAGGTTAAGCTTTAAGGAGAGAAGATGATCATGGGAAACAAATGGGAAGAGAAGATTGAGTTAAGGTTATACTTAGAGGGTTTAACTTTGGCCAAAATTGCCACCTCCTTATCATAGTTTGGAATAAAGGGAAAGAAAAGGGAGGATGATGGTAAAGGGTTTTGAGTTGAAGAAAAGGGAAGAAGAAGGAGCTTATGGTAAAGGCCTTTCATTTTTTCTGTAAAAGAGAAATACAGAGACAAGGTGAGAGATGATAAAAGGGAAAGAAAACATTTGGAGCAATCAATTGTAAGATATTACTATTATGGTTGTTAAGAACTTAGTTATATTTGGGAATACAGGTTCGGTTCAGATTCCTCATTGTTGCAGCAAATGTGGTTATTATTATTATTTTCAGATAGTATCTATGTGTACTATCATTGCCACCTAAATCCTCCATATAAGCATCTGTCCCATCCTTCGACCCAATTGTTGTCCCTCAGTGAGTCCCCCATTACTTTTAGCAAAGCCTTCAAAAAAGATTACCTTTATCAATTTTATACTTGGTTTCTTGGTGGGTAAGGAAAAATGGAAGGAATAAAAAGAGCATAAAATCTAAATATGTCCTGGATATGAAAATTACATTAGTACAATGCTTAGATACTTAATAAATGCTTGTTGACTCGACTGGATGATGAGTAATAGTTTAATTCAACAAAAGCCATTAGAAAATTATTTAATATAAAAATACCTACAATGATTAAGTTATATAGATGTTGCCAGAAAAATTAGAGAATTAACTTTATCAATTACTCCCAAATATTCACTTAACTTACTTGGGACTCAAATGAACTTCCATATCTTTTAAGAGAAATTACTTTGAATACATCAGTCTTCTGATATTAAAATTGTAAAAAGCATTAACGAAATTAAGTACAAAAGAGGAAAAACAGCCTCTTCTGATCAGGAATCAAGAACAATTAATAACAATACTTCTGAGTATTTTATTTTCTCTAGTGTTGATCTCTCCATGGTATTCTACTGTATCAGTCTGAATATGAGACACATTTTTTTCTGAAACCAAAAGCTGAATGTGATATATTCTATCACTGTTAGGAAATGACAGGAAAAGTAATGCTGATGAAGAGAGCAATGATAATAATGAGAAATGAGAAATCTTTATTTGAATTGCAAGACATGAAAAAAAAAACTTTTATCATAAATACATTTTGTATAGTAGTTTTGCAAAAATGAGTTGTGGTTTAAAGTCAGGAAGATTTGGATTCACATCCTGCCTCTGACACTTCCCAGCTGTATGATCTTGACTAGGTAACTTAATGTCTATGTTCCTCAGCATTTTTAAGTGGTTATGTACCAGGGATCCTCAAACTATGGCCCACGGGCCATATGCAGCAGCTGAGGACGTTTATCCCCCTCACCCAGGGCTATGAAGTTTCCCTCCAACAGTCTGAGGGATAGTGAACTGGCCCCCTATTTACAAAATCTGAGGACCCTTGTAACTAAGCCATAGGTAAGTTTGAAGGAGGAAAGTGGGTACTGGCCTTAGGGAAGAAGGTCCCTATTAACCTATAGATTCTTAAGTTAATTTGGGGATACTTTTCATTGCATTCCTTTTCCTCTTCCTTTCTAGAAAAAGCTCCTAGTTTAGAAGCAGGCTTTATAGTCCACAGAGTATTAATCAGTGGTTTCACCTTGTCATGGAGGTGACCATGACAAGAAGCTAAAGAAGGGAGTATGGTGAGAATGCTACAAAAAGAGAGAAGTAAAAGTTTGAAAAATAGAAAGGAGCATCAGACCTGTATATCATAAAGATTTTTCTTAAATATTTTAAACTATCAATAAAAATTAACTCACTTCTTGGTGTTATGGGCCAGAACTCTGAACCTGAAACAAAGTGTCAGTGGAATTGATAGAGACAATAGTTATCTAATTTAGCATGGTTCAGTATGATTGATTTAATCCTATAAAGAGATGTTATGGGCCAGTACTAAGTGGAATTAAGGAGACAATGGTTAAATCTAGTGTAGCATTGATTTAATCCTACAACAAATAATGGTTTTCTAGTGATATAATGATTGGTTTGTACTCAATGTATAGCATATAAGCAAGAAGCTCTCAGGGCCAGGAAAGACAAGCTCACTAGAAGCTCTTGGAAGCTGACACAGATTCATTCCATCTTCCACCTTTGTTGTGGCTGCAGGCTGAAGCACTCCCCTTGGAAGTCGGGGACATTCAGAAGCCAGAGAAGACAGCGGGAGCTTAAGCTCTCGGAACCAAGGAGAGAGACAGGCCTCTAAGAAAGCTAACCGAGCCCCAAGAAAAGGAGGCAGGACTTGGAAAGAGACAATAAAAGATTTGGACTTTAATACCTGGATGCACTTGTGATGATTACTGAGCTGAAAGGAAGACTGCCAAGGAAACCCCAACAAGAGAATGTTACATTTTTAGAGAAGAATATTACATCTTGGTCTTCTCTAAATATAAGATTCTTGTTTGGTGCCTAACAGTAGTGTGTATTACTATAGAAAATAACTAATATCCATCTTTACATTTTGAGTGAAACTAAGAAATAAAGAAATGTTATAGCTAAAATGACTCACAAGTTTACTCTTTGGAGAGGCAAAAGAAAAAAGGTGGAGGAATCTAATCAGTCAGTAAACACTTATTAATTATCTCTTATGTGCCTGGCACTGTGTTAAGTGCCAGGATTACAAAAAGAGGCAAAAAAAAAATCTCTGCTCTCACAGAGATCAAGAAACATCTTGGGACATTTGGTCATTTTTGGGGTTGTCTTGTTATGATAAAGACTGGATTTGTGTTTTTAATTGTCCTATGTGAGGAAATTATCTCTTCCAAAAATAGTTGGAACCTTCTCTACAATTTAAGAAATTGATTCTCAAGTTATGGGTAAAAGGAAAAATACTACAGTAAAAAAATTGAATATTATTATTCCCCCAAAAGATGATTAAAATAATATAATTTCCTGCAAACCTATATGCTGATAGCCCATCTCTGTCTCTTTTTATCTGTTTCTGCCTCTCTTTTTTCATTGTGTTTAATATTTATTCACATAAAAAAGTAGTAGAGCCTTAAACAGCCTCCTTAAATGTTTCTTTACAATAAAATGTCTTCTGAGATTATATCAAAATCATATAAGAGTCTCTGCAAAGCATATCAACTGAGATTAGTTCAGTTAATCATTATTCATTATTAATAACAAGTGAAGCATAAAACAGGAAGGCATTGGCTCACTAAAGCTATTTCCTACCACCTCAAAACTAGCTATCAGAAAATCCAAATGAAAGAGGAATTCCCAAAACATGGTAAAGTTCTCTAGATGCACCAATTTGCACGTAAGTATCTAGATGGTGCAATGGATAGAATGCTTGGTCTGAAGTTAGGAAGACTTAACTTCTTGAGTTCAAGTCTGGCTTCAGACACTTACTAGCTATATGACCCTGGGCAAATCGCTTAATTCTGTTTGCTTCAGTTTCGCATCTCTAATATGAGCTGGAGAAGGAAATGACAAACCATTCCAGTATTTTTGCCAAGAAAACTCAAAATGGGATCATAAAGATTTAGACAGGATTGAAATGACTGAACAACCACAAAATTTGTAAATGACATCATGCTGGTTGCATGAAAGCATGGAATACTTTCTCCTAAATGAGCTCTACAGTTATTTTTTAAAAATATCTTAGAAATGCCTGTTGTACACACTACAATATGCAGTTTAATGGACAACCTATGGAGTTCATTCTTTCAGAACTAGAACAGACAATTTCAATAGACAGTGATCTGGGACATATTGAACAGGAGGAGGTAAGTGTCTGGATTGAATTTGGGAAATAATTTAATTTCTTTAATGATCCCAAGCTTCTCCATGAAGTAAAGATTTCTCTTTTTTTAAACAATAATGTTCTTTTCATGACATTATATGCTTGAAAGTTTATGCCTGAGAGTCTCAGAATACTTAAAGTTCATAAGGCTCTGCACATTATAGGTTGCAATCTGCTACAAATGATGAATTATACAGGAGAACAAGTAGAAAAACTTTAATCAGAGAGATGAATAATTATAAAAGAAGATAGAAGGGTATAATGTATTGAGAGTGAAGGATAATAAGATTATTGTATGCTTCATTGATGTATTTGCAATATGTTGTATTTTTAGAGAACAACAGCAACAGTCCAATACTTTAAATTGGTATGAACATATAATGATCTCCATGAAGGGAACCCACATCAATGAGGTAACAGATCCATTGTAGTGGTAGAAATTTCATATTCCTTTAATTTGTTCTGAACTGTTGATAAGGATACAATTTAAACTAAAACATGTAATTTAAGCTGTAAAAGAACTGTAAATGAAGATGCAAAGCCATTCCTTGCTGAAAAAAGGGATATTTAATAATAGAAAAAGCATAACTACATAGAACAGAATTAAAGATAATAGATGAATCAAACATAAGAAAATTAGAGTTATTTTCCTGATGGTAATTAATTTTTAATGAGTTAACCTATTTGAAGAGGTTCCATATAAGACAATTTGTAGCTATAAATGACTCCAACTTGCATAAGACTTTAAAAATACAATGCTCTTTAGAATAAGGATGATAACAGAAATTGAACATTAGGGCTTTTTTTTTTTTAAAAAGAACTATAGAAAACAATGTGACTTAAACAATGAAACTTTGCCTCCTTTGCAGTAGCAACAAGGGGAGAGCTCCAGGGACTTCTATCAGATTCTTCACTATATCCCTAAGGCACAGAACCAGATTTTCCTCAGAACTAAAGTTATCCTAGTAACAAATTAATTATATTAATATAATATACTTCCTATTACACCCAACTGACATTTCTATTCTTATATATTCGATTGGCATTATACTCAGGTTAATAAAACAAATAACATTTTTTTAAACATATATTTTAAGTGAATACAGAAAGATAATATACTTCTTGCAGTTCACTGTTCAAAGATTTGTCTAAGCAATTTAACTTACTGTTTTGGGACAACTTAAGAGCTAGGGAAAATATATTTTGTACTTTATTCACTCTAGAAAACCTAAGTTTGTGAAGAAAAAGGAACTCTGAACTTCATAGTCGCCCCCCCCCCTTTTTTTTTTTACCATAAAGCAAAAGTTCACTACCTAAAGATTGTGTATCCTCAGGCATAATGGAGTTTTTTTTTAATTGTTAGATCTATAAATAAGCATACTTTCTATAGAATGTAATGTCTCATATTTATATCACAGTTTTCCCCTCAAATTTAGAGATGAGGGAAACTGCGAGGTCTTGTGTTGGGTATATTACAACTCAAAAGCTGGGATTATTTTGTAGTTATTATAATACACACATATACATGCACATACACACCTATATATATATATATATATATATATATATATATGTGTGTGTGTGTGTGTGTGTGTGTGTGTGTGTTTGTGTATATATATATATATATATATATATATATACATATGTGTGTATAATACAACATATGTGGGTGGAGGTAAAATGAGAAGGCTCTACATGTAATGAGACCTACCTGCAAGACTTGTCTCCTTACATGTAGCAGAGGGTAGCTTCTCTTTTGAGCATTGGGGTGTCATTCTGTGGCTCAAAAGGAGTTAGAACATATAATCTCTAGTCTTTTCTACCCCCACCCTTCTTCAAGAGAGTCTTCATTTTTTCGAAGATGGGAAGCAGGTGAGGCCATTGTTCTCTCTGCTGTCTTCAGAGGGAAGTTCCAGGCTAAAATTTTATCTATTACTCCCTTATATTTTGATGGTCTTGGAGCTTCTTAATTGAAACAAACAAACAAACAAAGGATCAGAATTAGAATTCTGCTTTCAACACTTACTGGCTACATGATCCTGGAGAGGCTATTTGAACTCTGAGTTTTATAATTTTCATGGGTAAAATAAAAATAATAATAGCATCTATCTCATGGGGTTGTTATAAGAATCAAAAAATTATAACATATGTATATTTATTATATATTATACTTTGCAAACCTTTAAGCATTTTTATCAATATCAACTATAATGATCTGTTATGTGATGAAGTACCCTAAGTGCTAAAGTTAGGTATTACTGTAGTTTATACATTACAATATAAATTAATTGTAAAATGCTACTGAATTCATAGTAGCTTTTGGTCATTATGTTTCCCCTTAATCAATGGATATTAACTGTAAAATAATTATATAGGGGGTTCATAAAGTTTTTTGAAGTTAAAAAAGCACCAGTACTCAAAAGACCAATACTACAAATTTAAAATGAAACATTAAGGAAATACTCTAATTTCTCTTTTCTCCTTAAATCCAAGATTCTTAACCTTTTTTTTCATCATGGGTCCCTTTAGTAGTCTGGTGAAACATATGGATTCTTTCTCAGAATGTCTCTAAATGAGTGAAGTAAAATATTAATTACAGATTCCAGATTATTACACAATTACAGATATAAAAATAATTTTAAAATCCAGTTCACTGACCTAAAGTGAGAAACCACGGCCCAAAGGTAAACAATATTCTCCCATTATTAATCTCTGTTTATTCTTCTCTAGTTGACTTATAAAAACTTTAAGAGACTCTCATTATCAGAAAAGTCTCTTCCTTATTGTGACCAGGCCAATATACCAACAAGGATTTGCCTTGACCAAAATGGAAGTTAGTTAAACTGAACATGAAAGGAAACAATGGGAGAAGACTTAATTATGTATGTGTGTCAGAATTAGTATGTTTGTGAGTGTACCTCTCCACATTCCAAATCCACAAATAAACCATTTTTGGATTAGCTATTTTTTTTGTATTTTCATATTTGCCTCCATTCTCTCGTGTTATTTGACTAATAAATATGTGTTTATGAGTGCCTAGTACTGAGTAACGTATTGTTTTGTTGAAAATATACATTCTATTCTATATAGGATTTCCAAAAAATTAAGCCTGTCAGAGAAATGATAGAATTTAGTAGAAATGCATTCCTTTTCTGTATATGGCAATTAAGTTTAAACTTGGAGCCTTCTAGGGTCTTTACAAAGTTGAAGAAAATGATTACATCCTCTGATTTTTTCCCCTTGCAATTTGTGTAAGCTTTTTAGCTTCTTCCAGCACCTCGCCTATTTGATGGCCAAGATCAAAGGCAATTTCTTATAGGAAAAAAGTAATCTACAGTAAAGCTTGTTTACTACAGAACTACAACTTGTGAAAACAAAACAAAATAAAGAAGTATCCAGAAGAAAAGATTGGAAATCTCCAAAGATAACTATGCCATAATGCCATAGAGCCTGAGAAAACTAAACCTCATTCTTTTTTTTTTTTTAATCTATTTAACAAAAGAAAGCATTGTAAAATGTTCAATGGATGCCAAACATGCCTTTTTTATCTTCTAAGGAAATGTGCCAGAAGTATTCTGGCTTTCTTTACTTCCATTTCCCATTTATTCTTATGATCTTTCTTTACTAAGCTTTATATATACTCAAGTCTACAGCTCTCCCTTGAGCCCAAAATAAAGTTAATTGATTTGCCCAAGGTCACACAGGTAATAAATATCAGAGCTGAAATTCATACCCAGATCCAACAGTCATTCTATTTTGCTATACTACCTTATTTAGTCCATTCTTCCTATGATTTTCCTTCTGATTATTGGACATTTAAACAAATGGAACAGACAATTTACTTCTACTATTATTATGGGTAAGGTGATGACATTAGGTTGAGAATATAATGCAGTTAGTTGGATTCAAATTTGATTGAATGACTAGACACAAAAATGAATAATTTAGCATGTCAATGTCAATCTGGGAGTAAGTCTCTAGTGTTTTTTCACAAGGCTCTGCCCTTAACTTTATTCTGTTAAAAAATATTTCAAAGTATGAATTAATGTTTATCAGATTTGTGAATGATAACCTGAAGTCAATAAGGAATAAATTATATAAAATTGGGATATAAAATAATTTAATCCATTGAAAAAATGCACTGAATCTAATAAGATGAAACCAAATAGGAATCCATTCAATTCACAAACATTCATTAATACATATTATGTTCAGGGTACTCTGCTTAACACAAAAAGAGGTTAAGTCTTAAAAAAAAAATTCAGATGAACAAGTATAAGATGTGGAAGTCATGGCAAGAGGACAGTTTATGTGGAAAAAGATGCCTTTCATGGACCACATCTTCAATATGTTCCAACTTTATAAAATAACACTCCAAAAAGCAAATTCAACTTTGATCTTCATTAATAGAAGAATAATGTCCAAAGGAAAAAAGGTGATAGTTTTTGGAGGATTTGTTGACTCTAAACTTCTATGATTTTAAGCCTTGCCTCCAGGCAACACAATCCTTGGTCCTTTGATTACTGAATGCACTTTCATCAGAAGACATTACTGTCTTGGTTAGTTTATACTGAATTTTTCCTTAATCTTTACAATTTTTTTAGCCTGAATCCAGGATGACAGCAGGCTATCCAAAACATGCTGCATAATGCTCCATGAATTTAATATGTAGTCATGCACCCTGTGGACACTCAATAAGTAGTTATTGATGTTCATGGTAGAAAATGCTCTTAAATTCAGGCTTGAGGCCTTCATGTACCCAGTAACGTGGTACAGAATCTAAATTATTCATTTGTTCTCAATGTGTTATGAACAGATACAGCAATGAAATAGAGCCAGAGAAAAAAGAAGGTCTCACCCCACTGTGGGAAGAGCAGAAATGAAGTGAGTTTAGTTGGGAGTGCTTAGTTTGGTGGATGGATATAAGAACTGGAAGGGGGAGGGTAGATTTCTGAAGTAGGTGCTGAAACTTAGTAAACATGAGCAGAGATTTAAGTATAGACACCACCATTGGAATAGACAATTTGGTGAGCATTTACAGAAAAGAAATTAAGCTAAGAAAGTAGTGACCAGGACAGCTGAAAGAATCAGAAGAGGCAGAATTTAAGGATAAAACCACATCTGGGCTTGCTTCTGTCACCCTGAGAGATGGCCAGTTCAAAGTATAGTCAACTCTTCTATAATTGACCTATGAGTTCCTAAAAAAATCATTCCTCTGTGCAAAATCATCAATTAAAAACCACAAGGATTATTGAAGAAAATAGGGGAATAACACACAAATGTTTCATTAGTAGAGCATAAAAAATAGAAACCTAATAAAAATGTTAGACAGTTTTATATATGTTAAATGGTGAAGAAATATATAAATATTACAGTAAATAGTGGAGGTATCCACTGTTGTTCAGCCTATTTTCCACCTGATTCAGCCTGATTTACCACCCAGTGCTGAACAGTGTAGTCACTGAGGACCAGGAGAGGGAGGGAGTGGACAGAGATTCAGGCAACTCAAGTCTGGGTCCCAAGTCATAGTCTGAGGTCGGCGGACCAGCTCTTTTCCATATAGCAGCTTTTCAAATACTCAAGTGAATACAGTTATCATATGTCCTCATCTCCAGGAGCAGAGCAGATACAATGATAGCTATCTCTTCTTATTTCAAGAGGAGATAAAAAGTCATATCTTCCCTAGGCTAGGGAGATTAAAATATTATACATAGGAATGATGTTATAAACTTGGGAAATTGGAAGAATGGAGATTTCTTCAATAGAAATAAGAATGTTTAGAAGAGAAGTTAGAGTAAAGTAGAATGTGTTCTATTTTGAACAAGACATCCAATTTGAAATGTTCACCAATAGGAAGTTGGTATTGAGGGACTTAAGCTCAGGGGAGAGAATGGAATTGTATATATAGATCTCAGAATCATCTGCATAGAGATTTTAATGGGAGCTGATGAGACCATCAGGAAAGGAGAGGAAAGGAACTAGCATACCTATATAGGTTACACTCTTGACTCTCCCAGGCATTCTCTACAATGTCTACAAACCACTTCACTCTGGAAGCTAATCTTGATCTTCAGACACAGGAACGGAAGAATCTGCCCCTCACCCTGTGACCTCTTCCTTTGATTATCTGGTTCCTCCCAGAAATTCCATTTTAAGGGGATTGCCCAGATCATACATATCATAATTCCCCTCCAGTCTATACTCTTTAACTCTCTTGGTCTCTATCATTCCCTCCTGCTGGATACATTCATAACTTCCTCACTACCACCCTCAATGCTTTTTCCATCTTCCTTTTATATGCTTTCTTCCATTTGAATGTAAATTCCTTAAGAGCAAGAACTGTCTTTACTTCTGCTTGCATTTTTTCCCCCCTGGGTTTAGCACAATATCTGCCACAGAGTTAGCAGTTAATAAATGATTGTTGACTTGATTTGATCTAGAATTAGGGGAGATGTTATGGATATTGGTCCTGCAGAGGAGACAGAAGAGTGGCAATATATAAGTTGAAAACCAAGAAAAAAGAGTGTCATGAAAATCCAGAAAATGAGAATATTTAAAAAGAGAGGATAGCCAATAGTGTCAAATATTGAAAAAAAGGTTAAAAAAGGTGAGTATTTAAAAAAAGATTATCATATTTGTCATCAAAAGATTCTTGGTAATGTTAGAAACAGCAAATTCAGTCAAATGAGTTCAGAAGACAAGGGAGGGTTAGTAGTAGACTCAATGAGCATAAATAACTTTTTCTAGAAACATTATTAAGAATGAAGAAGAAATATAGAGTGATAGCTTGAGGATATAACAAGGTCTATGGAAGGGTTTTGTTTTTTGTTTTTGATTTTTTTAAAGTGAGAGAAACTTAGAAATGTTCTAAGACAATAAGGAGAAATTGTAGACTGGAGAATTTGAAAATTAGAGATGATTGAGGGATCAATTCTCAATGAGATTAAAGATGCATTAGAAGTATTAAGTAACTAAAAAAACAAGAGAGAAGCAAATGCATAGTTGACATATAAAATATGTAGAAAAAAATAATATGAAATAAATCTGGAAAGATAGGTTGGTGCCAGATTGTGAAGCAATCATCCTTTTTGTACAGGTATATCTTGGGATTTTCTTCTATAGAATTCACAGTATTTGGCCTCGACTTAAATGAAACACCTATTTTGTTCTTTGGAAGATTCAGAGAAATAAGATTCCTATAGTTCCCTAGTATTACATTCCTGAACTCCTGTTCTTTTGAGAGTTGTCCCCTTAAATTCACATATGCTTCTCAGAAGTCTATAGGCTTCCTGGAACTTTTACTAGAAGTTTCAATATTCCAGCAATAATTTAAAAATGTCACAATTTCTGCTAATTGAACACTTTTATTTTGTTTACTATGATATAGAAACCATCAGCAGGAACAATAGAGATGCATAGGCACAAGTATTGCATACAACATGTAGGAAACATGTATGATTACTGTGCATTTGTGGAAGGACATCTCACACCTGCACCAATGTAGGACTGTCAGCATTCTGGATAGTATAATTGCTCTGTTCTACTGAGCCTGTTTCCCAGTGGATATCATGTCTTTGCCATTCCCTATTAGGCATCATATTGAATCTGTGCTGCTCCCTAATACTTCTCTTTCTCACTTTTGTTGCCTTTTAATCTTTGTTTGAAGTAGTCAAAATAACCAAATTTTATAATTTAATTTAACCAAATTTAACCAAATTAAGAAAGCTATTAACTCTTTCATCTTTAGCTCTTTTTTTTTTAAAGCTTATAGTGCAAAAGCTAAGTTTTAGTCCTTTGAGTGAGAAAGGCAGGTCATCACCAAATTTCAGCTGTGTACATTTATATTTTTCTCTATTAAGAGAGAGGTCACTCTTTAGGAGAGGAATGTCACCCGCCATTGCCTTAGGCACCAGGGACAAACTCATTTGGAATGGAGATTAGCTAGATAGCTCAAAAAAGCCTAGATAGATTTAGTCAATCTTTTGAACTCATTTCTTCCAGCTAAGAAAAATCAAGGTCTTTATCTAAAGCCTATGTCAGACCTAGAGTTAGAAATTGCCCTTTAATTCCAGTACATCTTGATTTTCAACCTGTGATCTCCTTCAAACAATTTCTAGGACTTAAGTTACAACAAATTGCAAAGGACTCTATTGGGTATAAAATGCCACTGTCCCTCTAACCCTCCAAATCCTCAGAATGTACCAACACAAACCAATTAAGACAAGTTGGAACAAAAAAGGCCAGGTGGAGGCACAGCAAGAAATCTAAGTCAGACTGTTGACTCTGAATCTCTCCTCTTAATATACAAATATGGCCCTCTAAAACCTTCTGGACTTTGACAAGCCATGTATAATCCTTCTATTTATTTTTGGTTTCTTTGACTGTTGGGCAAGATTAATTAGATTAGGTAAAGAAGATTATTTCAAAAGATCCTTTATTTTAATGTTTTCATCTACTGATATAAATTACAAGTCTTCAGGTTTTAGGAGAAAGTCTTACTGGGCTCCTCTGGCCAAAGAAAATCCATCACCTGTTGATCACCTTCTTGGTGATAATTGTCTTTAAATTTAGCTAGAACTGACTGTTAGACTCATAGTCCACTACTCTTTATAAATACTTCCCTACTTGAGTGAGGCATATGAGTATTTGAGTGGGGGAAGGCAAAACATAAAGTCAGAAAAAAAAAAAAACTTGATAAGTTATAGCTATTTTAACATTCCAAAATTATGCTATGTACCAAGTATACTATGTATATTATGTACTAACACTTTATTGGAAAAAAAGTAGGAGAAAATGGTAATGAAGAAAATCTGAAATAACTTTTGGGACATTGGCAGCATCATTACAATAATATTTCTCCCTCTTGAAAGAAGATTGTATTCTTGTTAAGGGGAGTTTATTTGAATGGTGCACATCATTACTGTCATAGTCCACCCTGCTGTTACTTTTCACCTCAGTCAAAATATCACAGTGTTTAGCAATGACTGGGAGGCCATTCTGGGGTGCTTCTGCAATATGACAAGAAATATAGCCTTTCATTTCCTTGCTACCATAGAGTCTATTCATATTAGGCATGTCAGTCAGATGGTGCAATAACAAAAAGACAATTTGCTGCTTGCCAAATAGGAATGCCAGGGAAGGCTCTGGGAAAGGCAGTAGGCATTTGACATGACAGCTTCAGAGGTTCCTGCTTACCAACAGGGTAATAAACCAAAGAGTGGTAGTGATAATGTCAATTAGAGAGAGGATGTGCCACAAACATGGAGCCTGTCTTGAAGTGGTACTAAAAATATAGATTGTTTATGATTTAAACAATTGTTAGACAAAAGGCTAAGTCTGAAGAGATGATGATTATATGGAATAAAATGCTTTAATTTACTTTCTACTGATAAGAATACAATGAATAATCTGGCAAAAAGAGATGGTTTAGCTCTTTTTTGACATTCCATTTAATTAAAACTGAGAGCTGAAAAAATATAAAAAACGGGAATTGAAAACTAGAGAGTTTGATTTTTAGAATTAAGGTAAGTTTGAATCTTGGATCTGAAGCTTATTAGCTTTTGCTCTCTGATCAAGGCACTTAAGGAAACAGAACAAAGAGAGATTGCAGAAAAAATGGAATCAATAATAATTTCATTGCCTATTACTGTTGTGAATAAAGCATCTTTTTTAAGCCAGACTTGTGATTAATTCATACCTCAATAGGATCATTTACCCTTGATACCCCTCTGATTAGAAGATAGAAAAGAGAGCTTCTCTCAAAACTTTGACCAGCTATTTCCTTATTTCTTATCAGACTGAACTCTTCTGGTAACCTTCTCTGATTATCCTACTGGTACCTTCTCTCTCCTTGCCCTTTTTCAGCGCTTTTTGTGCATGTGTTCTTTTCCTATTAAATTATAATCTCCTTGAGGGTAGGAACTGTCTTTCATTTTCTTATTTATAATTGCAACACTTAACAAAAGGGCCTGGCATTTAGGAGGTGCTTGATAAATGCTTACTTATTGGTTTTTACCATTTTAGGGAGCTTCAGAGAGGAACTTGCTCTATAAATTCAAATTACTACTCTCTGGGAAACTTCTGGATTTAGAGAGTAGTTTGAGGCAGAAAGTGGGAGAGAAGGAATTAAGAGAATTGTCCAGGGTCAAGCAATCAGTCTGAAGCAGAGGTAGAATTTTAAATCTTCCTGAATCTGAGGTATCAGAACTGAGGAATCAGTTCTCTATTATGCAATAGTACCTCTAAAAGATAGTGTTCTATCAACTTTTAACTATCATCTACATATGAATTACTTATTATTTATTTATCTATCTAGTCATCACATTCATTTGTAAATTTATCTATTTCTCTACCAAATACCCTCTTTTTATTTCTTTGAGTCTCAGTTTATTCATCCATAAAATGATGTTTGGGTTAATTTCTATAAATTTGTTTATTTCTATGATTTTTCACTCTATTCTAAGGTATCATGGTTATGAGGGTAGAAAATATATGAACTTGCCTATAGAGTTTGATTTGAATAATATAAAGCAGGTAGTAAAAAAAAAAAAGTTTGTTTAATTATATGGCTCAGTACCTAAAATCCACAAATAGAGATTTATTCTTGATAGTCTTGAAGGCTATTAGGTAAATGGCCTTGAGAAAAGGGATATTTCATATTATTCAGCTACCCTGATTAACAGAGATTAAAAAAAACATTTGAGTTGGTTGTGGTATTATGAAGATTGATCACAGGAAAGTTATCTGAGAAATGTCTGGGTTATTAGGAAGAAAAAATGAAAGGATGCTGGAGGAGAGAAGTGAGGGATTGTTAGAAATAAGCTTCACACATATAATAATTTTGTTTTCTTTTCTCCCCTATCCTTGTGAGTGCCACTATGCCATCTAAAGAAGAGTATGAGAAAATCATCCTTACAGCCCAATCCTAGGCTTTCTGTTTTAACCAGTTTTATGTAAGTTTTGCAAAAAGAATAATTTCTCTAGCCACTCAAGTGAACCACAGTTCATTTCCAGAATGACTCCAGAAAGGATAAAGGAAACAGCAGAGGTACAAATGAAGCTGAATGTGGATATGAATGTACTATTTATTATTATAGCTGAGTTGGCATCTGATCCTTCCATTAGTCTTAGAAAAATGGAAATAAGACATCTATACATTGTATTATTTTCAACATATAATTTTGCCAATAGTGGATTTATGATCAAACTTCATTTCATCTTTTCCCTCGTGTGGAAAATGTGAATATCTTATCTCCATAGGCTAAATGTCTTGTGAAGAGAAAGGGGTAAGGTTTTAAGGGATCAAGAAAGGAAAAGTGCACCTTTGAGATTTATTATTTTTTCTAGGGATTGGAGAAATAGCTCATTAGGAAGTCTGGCATGCTAATTAGTAATAGTCACTCTGATTAAAGACAATTTAGATGTAAGTCTTCGCAGAATAAGGCTATGAGAATAATACTGAAGATTAAGCAGATTGTGTCAGTGGAATTAACCACAGAATTCTCTAGCAAATCTATACATTACTGAATCTTAATTAGAAAAACGCTCAAGTGAGCATCCACATTGTGCTTGGCACTGCAGGGCTGCAAAACATAACATAAGGAAGTCCTGGTTCCAAATGGACACATGACAAATTTTAATTATATCTCCTTTTATAGATTCAGCTTTCATCCAAGGTTTATTTCAGGCCTCCCCCACCTTCACAGTAGAATCACTCACCCAGTCATTATTTTTAGACCCCCATGAGTGTTCTTATATTATTTTAAAATGCAGACCAAAGATTTATGATAGTGGAACCCTTTTTTCGGAGTTTGAATCTCTTCTCCATGAGGTATTCAGTGACAAAAGTGGCTCACATCTATGAAA